>NC_091746.1:65369848-65705681 GCF_043380555.1 Nothobranchius furzeri | reverse complement strand
TGCAGCATGGCTGTCAAAATGAGTTTATCACATGTACAAAATATTATCACACTCACAGGATTATCAAAGATCTGCTTAAATATGATGCACTAAACACTTATGACTAGTGATTATGTGTTTTAATGAGGTGCAAGAAATTAAATTTGACAAGGCAGATCGGTAAATTTGCAGGAACCCTACACTGATTCTTTATGACGCTGACTACTTCTGAAATGTGTTTATTAATGGAAACACAAGCGCTAGTCCTTTGCATTTGTAGTCTTGAAGATTTCTTTCCACTTTTAGGATGTTGGAGCATCTTGATATCAGGACAGAAAACGTAAAACAGTTTTGGGTTATCAAAGGACACACAGTTGTATCCAAATTGGCCGAACATGCACTTCCAGGTTGTTCTGTTATTCAGTACTCCCAACCTGCTGGAGAATTTCAGCACCTCGCAACAAGGAAGAAAATAAGTGTCTAACAAGATGTCAGAAACATTGAACCTGACATAAAACTGGATAAATATATACAGCTCAAAACTGTTTTCTCTCTTTTTGTGAAAGAAAAATGTTCTGGAAAAGGGTTTCCAGGAGATCTTATGGATTATTCTTTAGATGTGTGGACATATGTGCACATATACATGAGCATGCATGTAGGTTTGGAGTTGGGCTAAAACTGCTGCTTGTATGTACAAATACTGTGATTTTCAGAGAAAAGTAGTTAAAAACTATCTTAGTAGTCTAAAGTTATCTTTAGATCAGAGTTTATTTGGAAAGAAAGTTGACCTACAAATTCTTTTAATGTCAGGCTTATTAGTAGAAACTTTGTAATAACTCCTGAACATAGGTCCTCATAATGCAACTTATGCATAATAGTTTCATATTTGTGACAGCCCAGTTTTATTATTTTTATTTATTTATTTATTGAGGTGTTTATCTTTCTGTTTACATCAGCTATAATCTGCTGTTCAGATCACTTTGGGCAACAATAACTTGGTTAGGTTTGGAGAAACAAACATTTCATGTGCGAATAGAAATAGTCTCAACATTAACCACCCACTTCAAAGCTGCAGTTTGCTTTTCTGATGTCAGACGGCATTCA
The DNA here is from genome assembly GCF_043380555.1 of Nothobranchius furzeri. Taxonomy (NCBI): domain Eukaryota; kingdom Metazoa; phylum Chordata; class Actinopteri; order Cyprinodontiformes; family Nothobranchiidae; genus Nothobranchius; species Nothobranchius furzeri. Next base: position 65,704,598 of record NC_091746.1, on the reverse strand, counting down.
AGGTGATTTGAGAAATCATAGAAATTGTAGAGTTTTGTGAGTCAATATGTAAAACTGAGTTATTCCAACTGATTGTTGGATAAACTTCTCGGCACACCGAAACATCCGAGTCAAGTGTTGCGTCTGAGTGTTTGACTATGTCTGAATCCTACGAAATCCTCCTGTTGGGTAGTTAACAGCAGTGTTTCCCAACCCAGGTCCTCAGGGCCCACTGTCCTGCATGACTTCCATGTTGCCCTTTTAAACACCAGTGTGTCCCTGCAGCCACACACCTGACTTTAATGAAGGTGTCATTAACATGCATCTGCAGCACTTAATGTCCTCCTGAGGAGGCAGAGTAAGTCAGGTGTGCTGAAGCAGAGGCATGGAAATCATGCAGGACAGTGGGTCCTGAGGACCTGTGTTTACTGTTGTTTTGTTTTTCTTGGTAAACATTAAAAGTGGAACCTGGCAGTTAAAGCTGGAGTACTTCCTACTGTGTTGCTGCAGTATTGATTTTTATTAAACATTTGGTTTAATTCATTCTTCGATGGTAGAAAAACATTGTGATTGTTTTCAGAGGGATAGGCTGAACTTCCAGGTCCAGATCCCTAGGGCATAGGCTCTGCTTCTAAACTCACAACAAAGCAGTGCCTGCTAACGGGTTTGCTTTATCTTTTTTATACATATCAACGTTCTTTAAAATGTGGTTCAAAGCTATCAAAATATTTGAGTCTGCAGGTGATTCAGTAAGTGGATAACCTTTAATATTTTAATAGTCATACAGTATTTATATTTAAGGAAAGAACATGCAAAAGTGAAAAAGCGTTGTTTTGTTTCATACTGCATAATTTTATCACTTCAATGATACAATTGAACTTTGATTCTCTTTTGTTCTGCTTGACCTTTTCACTTTTGAAATTTGGAGTTTAGCTGTTATTCATCTCAACAACGAGTTGTCCTAAAGAAAGATCCATATTAGTGGAAAATTAGCTACAAATCTTGGAACAGATAATCATAAATATACGATAATAATAAAATTCTGTCTTCGTTGTCAGAATATAACCAATCTGAATAACCGTACTACTCATCGACTGCTAAATTTCCATCAATGCCACCACCAAACAACCCACACAACAGGCCAGATGCATTTCCATTTCTATAGAACTCCAAACAAACTTCTACATATAAGAAAATTATGGCCATCATAAAAAGCCTTATAACTCCCCTTTTGACTTTATTTCAACAACTTATATGGTTCCTTTTCTTTTTCTTTCATTTTATGGCCACCAGTTCCTGTTTCTCTACTAAACATATTTCAAACATGTCTTATTATTCATAATTGAAACATAAAAATTGGAATAAAAATTCTTGCAGCAAATTCATGCACAATACATCACATGAATCTGTGTGTGAGCGAGTCATATAATAACTAGGAGGAGAACACAAGGCTTGACTGGGCTTCCTGCTCAGCTTCGGTTCACAAGCATTGCACCGTGAAGAAGGGACACACCTTAATGCAACGGGATCATTTGATGAGAAAACCAAGACAACTCTGTTGTAAGGATTTACAAAATATACAATATACAATCAAAAACACATTTATGTTGTCTTTAGCACACCGTATCTTGACTAGGTTTGTTTGAATTTTTTGACAATTTTATGTGACCCACATAAAAATAAATAAATATATATATAAATATATATACACACACACACAAACACTCACACACATACTTTTCTTGAACCAAGGTAGATGTATAATTTGTAGGCTAAATTATCTCGCGCTGATATCCAGAGCGTGAAATGCCTCTAGGAAAAACTAACATACCAGAAAAATAACATTGGCTATGCTAGTCTCCTGCAGAAATGTGCATGTTTTTCATCGTTTTATAATCATCATTCAGTACTGTGTTCATGAATCTTGGCTTATTACATGAAAATCTTATTTTCGTATAAGATATTAAGGTTTAATAGAATCAACAGGATCCAGCAGCTGATAACTTAATAAATTACCGGGAAAAGCCAATATTTTGTATTTTTCACATCACTGACAAAACCCTTAGTCACCTACTCAGCTAAATAACAGTGGTTTAAAAATCAGTCTAACCTTTACTTTTTCATCTTTCTTCTTGACTGTGTGTCATTTACCCCAGCTTCAGATCAGTGCGGACTTCTTCCACCGGTGTCCTTCATGCACAAAACTATCCTCATTTATGTGTTGCCCACATGTTTTGGCCACATGTAGTGTCCTCTTTCTGCACCCGGCGGTGCCCAACATGAATCCCTGCAGGATGGACTCACAGATGGACACAGTGGGGACCCGCACACAGCCTGGCCAGCTCTGCATCTCATCGTGGGCTTCACAGGCTGGCAGCACATCACACAGTCACATCAGGAAGATTTGTCATTTATCCACTTGCAATGAAATTGTTTAAATGCTAATTTGCTTAACTGCATTTTGTGCTTTTCAAGCAAATTAACATCCAGGGTTGGCTGATTCGGGTACCGATCACACACAGAAAGAAGGCAAAAGGGATGTCTTCAGAGGAATAGATCCGCAATTTAAATCATTATTAGTTTCTTGTACAACAAGAGGTAGACACTATTTGTTCATTTGATTGTGCTGTTCTATACACGTACTTTTTTATTTAGGCAAATATTTCCCAGACGGATTATTATCCTTCGATGAAGTGTGTGGAGTGAATAATTCAGCTCTTGTGTCTATGTATAGCTCTATGGAGCTGAAAAATTAAAAAGATAAGAGATTAGAAAAGTAGAACCCATATTAAACTTTCAGCTCATGCGTTTTAATAACTAAGTGATCCAATTCCATTTAAAAAGAAAAAAAACTGACATTATTAACAGCCTACATTGAAAAGATCCGGGAAAAGGGAAGGAGAAGCCAGCACCATCTGTACCACGAACCATGAGTTCAACTTGAAACAGAAACCGCCTAATTAAAGTGAATTCTCATTTACTTATTTAAAGCACTTAAACAACAGTTCCCACTAACAGAGATGGTGGATGGAGGTAAATATTCTATTAAAGTGTAATGAGTTGATATACTTTGATCAAAGAAAAAGACTTAATAAGGTCTTTGGACCTTTAGACCAGACAAACGTGGCACCTAAGTTAGCGAAAACAAGGTAGAATGTAAATTAAAAAAATGTTCCTTAAATAGTTGGTTATTAACTATTTAAAGATGCTATATAAGACTCATCTATTTCTTTTTTTTTTGTGTAAATGTGCACTCCGCCCATTCCAATATTTTAGCCCCACATACAAACAGCTCTGTGCAAAAGTTTTGGGCAGGTGTAGAAAATGATGGTTGTTCATTTTTATCAGTGTACAAAATGCAAAGTGAGTGAGCCCAAACATCCAGACAAGGTCATTCAGAACTAACTTCAGCATAAAGAAGACCCAGAAGTCCTGGAAGTGATGGTCTGGCCCCCATAGAGCCCTGATCTCAACATCACGCTCAGGAGGTAGAGCGTGTTGTCCAGTCATCGGAGGGTTGTAGGTTCAATCCCGGCTCCCACCAGAGAATTCTGCTGCTGTGTCCTAGTGCAAGACACTTTACCCACCTTGCCTGCTGGTGGTGATCAGAAGGGTGACTGATTGACTTGTGAAGTGCCTTGGGGGTTTGTAGAACACCAAGAAGGTGCTATTCAAGTACAGGCAATTTACCATTTTCTACTATCATGGAGTGTGTCTGGGATCGCACTATGAGACAGAATAAGAGGAAGCCTATGTCCACAGACGATCTGTGGTTAGTTCTCCAACATGTTGTCTTGTTCGCTCTTTCTTCTTCCATCTCAGGAACATTGCTAAGCTGAGTCCCATTCTGTCTCGCTCTGAACTTGAGACAGTTCTCCACACCTTCATCTCCTCATGCTTAGACTACTGTAACTCTCTTTTCACGTGTCTGAGCAGAACCTCCCTGAACCGTCTACAGGTGGTTCAGAATGCCTGTGCTCAGCTTCTGACCAAGTCCTCCAAACACACCCACATCACCCCGCTTCTCCTCCAGCTTCACTGGCTGCCAGTCAACTTCAGGGTTCATTTCAAGATCCTGGTTCTGGTCTATAGGGCCTTACATGGACAAGCACCATCATACATTGGTGATCTTCTCAGTCCCTACACCCCCAGCTGGTCCCCGAGGTCCAGTGACCAAAGCCTACTGGTTGTGCAGCACCAGGCTAAAGACCAAAGGTGACAGATCATCTGCTGCTGTGGCCCCCAGACTCTGGACCTCTCTCCCCCTGAGCCTGAGATCAGTGGACTCAGTGGTCTCCTTTAAAAAGCAGCTGAAGACTCACCTGATCAAGCTGGATTTTGCGTGATCTTCATCACCACTCTGCTTATTCTGCACTTTCTACCTATTCTGCCTTTCCTGAGAAACACGGATTTTCCTCTTTCCTATCCTGATTTTTATCTTGAGAGGCGCTATAGAAAAGATTGTTTTTCTTTCTTTCTTTCTTTCTTTCTTTCTTTCTTTCTTTCTTTCTTTCTTTCTTTCTTTCTTTCTTTCTTTCTTTCTTTCTTTCTTTCTTTCTTGTTTTTAACAACCTAACAGCCCAGTTCCTTCAACAACTGTGTGCAAGTTGTAGCTAGAACTGATAACACCAAATATTGATTTTGTTCATTTACGGTTTTTGTTGATTGATGAAATAAATGATTAACACTTTTATTTTTAAAGCTTTTTTTCACACCTGCCTAAAACCTTTGTCCAGCACTGTGTGTATTTTCTCAGGTTATCGTTGCCTGATATTTCAATTTGTTTGCTGATGTGAAAAATGTCTGTGCTATTAAAAAATAAAACTGGTGAAATCTGCAAGGGGAGAAACATTCCTCCAAAGCTCTGTATTTAGCTCTATAGCAGCCATAATATCCTCTGTCTTAACCTCCTGAGATCCAAACCTGTATTTGATGTGATTTAAAAGTATAAAATACATCTAACTATTACAGAGTAGTCTACTCTCATTAACGGAAACAGAATTACAAATATTAAAATAAAATGAAAATTAAATTTAATACAAAATTTGTCAAATTTCCTATAAAATAGAAAAATCAAAAATAAATTTGAAATTCTATATCTATATCATATGTCTATGAATAATAACAAAAAGGCCTAAGGCGAAGATGATAAAATTTTAAAAGTGCAAGGAGCCAATGTCCACATATGCGGACACAGAGCCCTAGGAGGTTAAATGAGTGAAAAATTAAGATTTTTACATTTGTCAATAGACTTTGGAGGGAAAAAACAATACCTAATCAATCATTTCTTAGATACTGCTGCATCAAGAAATATTGTTTATCATTCGGTAAGGGTGGACACATGAGTAAGAAGTTCCTTTGGTCATTCTGTGTGCAGCCCTACAGCTTGCTGTTTTGTAAACAACAGAAGACCTTCTGAGATTTTTTTCTTTCATTCAAACATTTTTGCCATGCAGATACGGTTGCTCTGCTGCTGGAACGATTAGGCTTTTCCTTCAGCTATTTTGTTTCATCATACATTGTGTAACTATGACAACGGTAGAGTTGTTTACATGTGGGAGCAGTTGATTGAGATTTCCAAGGCTGGTGTAAAAAAACAACATCCCACAAATCAGTTGGCAAGGACATGAGAGATGTTGGACCAGGCCAAATATCTTTCTTCACCTATACATACAGAAACTGGTGCATTAACAAAAAAATGTTTTCTTTATCTTCTTAACCCTTAAGAACCCAAACCCTTTTAAAACAGAAAATAGATTGAAATAAATATATCCAAAAAAAAATGGAATTAAGATGATTTTCTATATATGTATAGATAGGGTGTCACTTGAGGTTGAATATGTGACTCAATAAGCTATTTTGCAGATGCTTGAAATAAGCTGTGACACCAGTGTCACCATGTGTTCTTGAGGGATGAATCCCTAATTGTGATTGTAGTTCTTCTTCCTCCTGAACTATTGAATTTCTCTTTTTGTTTTGTTTTTATTGTAAAGAAACATTTCTCTATTATTTTATATTTATGTTTCCTTTACACCTGTTTAAATCGTTCTCTTTTACTCAGAGCTTATGTGTTTTTACAGAGCAACGATATGGCAGGCATCTTATTTGCTTCCGTTGGGCCACTTTTCTGCACCTTTTGGTTTAAAATGGACAAAACTGAAGGTGAATGTCTAAGTGCTATGAAATAATTTATTCACTCATTCATTATCGTCTGAGGTTATGAGAAATGATCAGAGTTCTGATAAATAGGTGTAATAACTTTCTCTCTTTAATTGTTGAGGCGCCACACATTCATGAAAAATGTGTGTGTAGATACAACCTCGGGGACGGGTTATGCTTTCATTTCTGACTCAGAGCTGCTCATGTGGAGGGCAAATGTTCTGGATTTGGCAGACTCTGGTCAGAAGAGGTGAAGGACAACTCCTATGTGTCCTTCTCAGACTGATGACTTTGTACAGAGGTCGTCCGTCTGGGTTTTGAAGATGACCATCAAATTCACTGTCTAAATTAACCATTTGCTCGATTGCTGATCCCAAAGCTGTGGAGAGGCCACGGCTCTTTATCTAAAAAGTGATGACCTTGAGTTAAAGTCACAGTCTCTGGTGACTCCTATAACAAGGCCAGCATTTGGCACAGGAGCCAGATTTTTCCCCCAGTGGGAAGGAGAAAAGGACCAGACCTCTGGCTGTCATGATAATTGGCGAAAGGCACCTCAATCATACAGAAGGGGGTGACACAGTGACATTCATTACCTTTAATGGTATTTTCTCCATCACTCTGTCACTATCTTCCATTCTCCTGTTCTTTCTGTCACACACTTCTTTCATTTTGTTTGTGTCTTTACCTCATCGGGTCTCCTACCACCATCCCTTGGGTCAGCACGCAAGGCCTCAGCGCCGCTGTTATCCTTGACACCTGAGAGATAAAGTCACTCCTGATGACTGATGACCACGGGTCCAAACAGGAATGAGCACCAGTTTTTAATGACACAGATATGCTGTGTGCTTTTTATTCCGTCCCCAAGGCTGTGTCTGTGCTGCCGTGTCAGGTCGCAGGCTCCATCAGCAGTAGTGTTTTATAAAGTACATCATAAAATCCTTGTAAATAAACCAAATGTTCTTTCAAGCTGCACCCACGTAACAGACTTGGAAGCAACTGAGTCGTTGGAATGAATAAATGAGAGTTTCATCAGCTCTGAGACCGGACAGAGCACAGGACTACCTGACTGAGATGGAAGGGTCTCTTTTTTTTAAGGGCTGTTTTTAATTCTGCGGTGACTGGAGCAGATAATGACCAGCTGTGGGCATCACTCTCAGAGCTTCTCAGGGACCTCACTGGCACAATAAATAATCTCATTATGACACTTTACAGATGCCACTTAGCCACTTGTGATGCTTGTCTGTTGGTCTCTCAAGGCAAGGCGGTCCTGACAGTTTGACCATGGTCAGGCTCTAGTTGGACATCAGTGGTTGACAGCCAAGCTCAGGCTGTGAGATGCTGCTTCAATTTGGCCGGAATTTGTTTCCATACTGTTAACTTTCTTCTCCCTCACGTTGTTTGAAAACTACCTAAAGTAGGTTAGTAAATTTGGTCATAAATACTTTTGGATATTAGAAAAAAATCCATTGCATTAATTCAAGTGGTGTGCTGTATAAGAAGTCAATCTCCTGCAAAAAGAATAGCTAAATTGGTTCTGCCATCTTGCACACACAATGCAATACCCACAGTTGTTTTTCGCCAGAGGCATTATTGAAATCGTTTGTGCAGGAAACTTGTTTAAACCATTTTAAGCATTGTGGGATATTGATTTATCCATTCCTGCCACGTCTGTGCAGAGCGTGAGATGTACTTTGTCCAGAGGTTAGTCAGATTTAAATGCAACTACGCTTGTCAGCTAAACTTTCAACGCCACAAACCTAAATGCAAACTATATACATCCAAAGGGGCAGTTCCTGCTCACACTTTAAACAAAATCAGTTTTATTGTTACAGCGCGGCTCGTGGGAACGGTACATGAGGAAAAGGTCTGGACACATGGTGAGAGTTGTAGAATTATTTAATTAAAATTGGCCTCTAAGACCTGGAATATACTTGTTGTTTGATGACGCATACGCATGTTCAAAATGGCTGCCACGTGTTACTATGTTTGTGCACCTCCCCTGAAATTAGTTGAGACATTCGAACGCTGTAATATACGAGTAACCAGTAGGTGGAGTTGACAAAACGAGCAACACAAACTCAACATGGTGACTCAGTTTCTGGTTTAGAGGTCTTTCATACTATCTACAATATGGCTACTGTCTCATTTTGTGCCGTGATCTCAAAATTAACCAGGTACTAATCGCTTTTATTGACTGTTTATTGCTATACAAATAAAGCTGCCTTGCCTTGTCTTACTACATACAGTGCAGTACTGCTTCAGTAGCAAGTATGTGAACAAAGATGCAGCCTGTTTCTTGTGCCAGCATGAGGTTAAAAAGCGAGTATGTTCCAGCCCTAAGGCCACACAAAAGTACCACACAGGCAGGAGCTCCCCAAAGGTGACCTCTGGAACCACCCTGATCCCTCCAGATGTTGCACCAAGTGGTTACAGGTTGAACACAGCCTGACCAATGAGACGTCAGGAACATGCAAAGTTGCCAATCATACCAATACAGCAGCAGTGGTTTCTAGTTGGATAGGTTCTTTGTTTCTCCCATTGGCAGGGGCTGTAACATTTATATTAATTAGATGATATCTGCTTTCTACACCGATAAATATCCAGATAAATCTAATTAAAACTGTTATCTTGTTATGATAACCATGGATGCCTGAAATTCTTTCATTCACAAGCAAAAATTGGCAACACATATAAAGTACGTAAGACATTTCCTATCGCTATTTTTAGACTGCCTGAGGTTAATCAGTAAATGATGGTTAATTGGGGTTGAAAAGTCTTTAGCTGTACATGTGATGTTTCAGAGGCTATAACACATTTCTTAAGATTGAAAAATAATAACTTCATCTGGAAAATTTTGACTTTCTAATCATAGAACTTTATTAAGTGCTCTACGCTGGAACCTCCTTCTGTTTCTGTCAGATATGTTATTCATATCCTCGCCCACACCTTTGGAAAGAAGCATTTTAAATATTGATAACAACAAATTGATTGTTCAGGAGTGTTTTTTTTATGTTTGGGACCAGGAAATCACAGAAGAACTTCACAAAAACACTCAGTTATACTAATAATAACAATAATAATAATAGTAATAATAATAATAATGTAACACATTTGTGATACCTTTTATCAGTCGGGGACTATAAAGTGCTTTACACTACAGTCATTCACTGATGGTGATAATCTATTGAAGCCACAGGGGTGGACACTGACAACTGCCATGGACAGAACCTAGGATTGAACCAGCAACTGACCGCTTACAGGGCACACCCCTGAGCCTAATATTATCTTGTGATTTGAACTGGGCCTGAGTGTCACACAATTTACCTTTCCAAATTATTTACAAACAAACCCGTCCTACTTCAGTATTTTCTCATCAGAACAAGCGTTTTAAAATATTTTTGTCAAGCCTGTTTTCCACTTCTGGTGAACTTTAGTAGTCTAGAAATCTAGACCAGCCAAGGTAGCACCAAAAGATTAGGTCAGGTAAGTCTAGGTGAGCTCCATTTTGACCACATCAGGTCAACCTTTGGCCCAAACAATTTTGTGTCCAGCCAGTTACAGCACTCTACATTTGTGTAGACATAGGGAGCCTAAGTCACACCCATCTACATCTGCATCACGGGTCCCCGGAAGAACAAAAAAAATGAATGCAAGTCAACAGGGCTAAAAAGGCTATTTTCTAATTCCGCTTGTTTTGTGCCATGGATTTCACATATGATGTCTGTGAATTTTAAAGACACATTTTGATACCAAGAACGTGCTTATTTTCGAATAGGGGGAAATGCTATTGTAGGTTTTGTGTGAAAATAAACCCAGAACTACAAATGCGCTTCACAAAAGTGACGTCATCGAACCAGACACGGAGAAAACTCAGGAAAAAGGGCTGCAAGTTAAGCAAACTTCCATCAGGAGTAAAGAACCACCATAAATCTGGTCATTTGGTAAGTAGCAGCTATGTTAGTGGAGAGGAGATTATGTGGTGACATCACATATGAAACGTACTGATTTCTAGTTTGTGGTCATGCTAATTACAAACTTTTACAAGCTGATTAATCACAAAGTACGTGACTGGTGTGGACGAAACACCCATTATTAGTTTTCATTGAAATTGCAGTACAACATGTGTGCGATTAAAAATAGCGTTTTTAGCCCCATTGACTTGCACTCATTTTTTCGTTCTTTCGAGGACCCATGAGCCAACTGGAAAGGGAGGAGACTTATGCTCCCTATTGGGCGGCCTTAACACAAGAGCTGCAATGGAGAAAAACTACAAAGATGGCGTTGGCTCAAGAATGGCGCTCATTTGATATGGCTTTCCCATCAACTTTGGACCGTTTAGACGTGGTATTTTCTTTGAGACATGAACAGAAAAATGTACTCAAGTGATTTATTTCAAAAAAGGATGTATCTGCTTTAGGGGTAGATATTGGCCTGATATATTGGTCAGCTGATATATCAGCCAGGTATTTTCCGTTTTCTATAAATCAGCCTCAGCCGATATTTGTCCTCATTAAAGCCAATTTAAAGTCAGATGCATTCTCAGGCATTCTGGTGCTGTTGGAGAATTAGAGTTAAACTTTACATTCACTAATAACATCTGCATAATAAATGCTCTAAATTAACTTTAGTTAGGTGTCTGACTTTAACACTGAGAAGTGCACAAAGTTAAGATTCGACAGTTGGTTCAAAAGCTGATTCAGCTTAAGAAAGTTTGTGCATCAGCTGATGTTATTAGTGATATTTTAGTATGAAAATAATTTGGGAAAGGTCATGATATAGGCCATGAAAATCGGCAGTACATACTGGCTTTTGGCTGACCATGTCTCCCACATATCGGCAAAATAAAAAAACATCAGTTGACCTCTAATTTGCTTTTTCTTCCTTATTGGTCCTAGTACTGTCCAAATGCATGCAGAGACGGTTAATAATGCAAGTGTAGATTCTGCCCCACGACCGAGCTCTGTCTATGGGCCGTGGCCGGACTACATAATCGCAGATATAAGGCTTGCAAGGGTAAATCTTTAGGTTTCCCTTTGAAATCTCTCCAGGGTGCAGTGTGCACCTTTAAGCTCACATAGTGTTTCATAAAGTGAAAATTATTTTCTGTATTAAAATAGACGTGAAGGGTGTTTTAACTCATCACATCTCTCATACACTCACACACACACACACACACACACACACACACATGTGAAATATGACGATCAGATGCTGCTCCCACCTAACTTTTAGTTTTTGAGGTTCGTTTTATTCACAGTAAGCTTGTCTGACTTTTGTATTGTTACCATGGTTACCCGAATAAACTACTGGCAACAGTTTTAACCTTTCAGTCAATACCTGTTGTTTTTACTCTTCCAATGCCGTTTAAACATCAAAACACAACTATGTTGGCATGGCTTACATTACTATGCATAAGTAAGTTCTCCTTTCTTGTTAGCATTTAGAAAAGGAAGTCCGCGTTGACTTTTAATATTCAGGCGTTAGCTACATTGGCACCCTTATTAAAATAATATGTTTGTAGTTAATTTTTTTTAATATTCCATCTTAGCTGTGAAAACCAGGTTTCTTGTCCACTGGGACGAGACCTTTTCTATGTCTGTTGTGTGTGTGATTGCCTTCTTTACCGTGGGCTAACCTTGTTATCAGAGGGATAATGGAAAGCTCCTCTGTAATGTTGGAGTGGTAAAGCATTTGTCTGCAGCATCATTAGTCACACCAGACACATGCATTAATGCTAGCATTTAATGAACTGCTTTTTTGCAGTTAATTTGATTTTATTGCACATAAGCAACATGCAATTTTTGCTCACCACTCCAGCTGTGGCATTGATCAATATAACTATATATAGCCTAGTATATTAAACAGAGAACTGCTGCTCATTACAAATGGTGCAGTATTTATTAATTAGCCAGAAGATAAACTTCTGAAATCAGTCCGTGTTTCTGCATGTATTAATAATTCAAAATGAGTTCTCACGTAAGCGTTTTACCCTAAAATGAACAAAAACCAAATAAAAGATGGTCCAGGTTGTACTGTTTATACTTATAAAGCGAGACTAACCTCATTTCTAAGCAAATCACACCGCTACTCATTTCCGGTACACCATCACTACTTCACTTTGCGTTGCATTGATTTGCATAAACGCTTCATTCAGATGCTTTTGTTTTGTAATTTCCCTCCAGTAAAAGATGGCCTATATTCCTCCGCTGATTGCAATCTGAACCAACTGCCTCTGCTGGAATATTAATGGATTAGCTTTCATTAAGTATCCTAATTCAGTTTAGTACTCAACGCTGTTCATTTCCAGTAAGCATATTTACTGACGAGTTTTGACAGTCATATTCAAATATCAATATCTTTGAAAAGGAATGCAATATGGCCTTTAACCACATTCTGGTTTCATCCTCTTCCTCATATTCGGAGTGATGTTTGCCCTTATTCACAATACTTCACATTCTCCTCTCAGATGACTTCTACATGTGTTTTTCTTGCTCTGGTATTGATCTGAATCTGACATAACTGATCTTTTGGGACCCACTTAAGATTCAACTTTTTCTACGTCTATAGGCAATTTAGCCGCATATGTTCAATTTTTATTAATTTCAAGCATGATCCAGTCTTCGAGGATATTCAGGATTGATCTAAAGAGAAAAATAATACAACAAAAATATTGTGGCTTAAAACATGCTGGGAACTTCAGCGTAAACTATATTAAGAGGTGAAATAGTGTTTATAATGTAAAGCAAATAAATAAGAGGAAACATGTTAATCGTGATTCTTTTACGCTAATGTCCTTGTTGAGGATTCATTCATATCAGTTTTATAAATTAGCAGCTTTATTCCAGTTTGTGAAGTGATTTTAGTGCTATGCCTTGTTGACTCTTCTCTCCACACACAAATCATCAAAAACTCAACGTGCTACTCTTTGAAATCATAAAATGTTGTTGTAAAATTGCAATTAAACTCAAAAACACTTAAGTGTAAAGTACTTGATAGAAAAGTGGGGTTAATTTCTGATCAGAGGTGGAGTTATAACTCCAGCCAAACTTTTTTAACCATATATTCTGAAAGCATGTTGGAGTTTCAGCATATCCAGGATAGGAATTGTTTGAAGCCAATTGTATAATGCATTGGTGCTCAAGTTCTAAGTTTTTGTTGCCATTGCAGCAACAAGACATTGTATGATTAAAGCTTTTAGGGATGGGTACCTTTGACATTTGAATCGATCCGGTACTTAACGGTACCAATTTTCGATACTTTTGAGTGTTTAATATTTTAATTCTCTTTTATAATTAAGTATATATTTTTCTCAATATATAACAATATTTGATAAATATCACGATAAATAACAAACAACTGTTTGTATTAACATCGTCCTTGTAGTTTTATAAGCTGATAATTAAACTGAAGCAAACATCTTTACTGTGAACTAAATTTACTGTGTATCTTCATTCCTTTTGCCATCCTTTTTCTTTGATTTTTCCTACTGGGAAGTTAGAATTTCCGAGGAGAACGCGAATGCACCATTAGCTGATAACAATGGTAGCAATGGAAGCTAACATATCAAGCTAACGTTATCTTTAACAGTTTATTTAGCTGCTGGAGCAGATTAAAACGATGATGCCTCACACTTAAATCGTTGTCATTGGTTTCATCTTCACCCAATCACCTGTCGCATTTAGTAAAGTGAAGCCAAACTTTAGAGCGCGTCTGGTCGGGAATTCGGAGTTCCGAGGAGAAAGTGAATGCACCATTAGCAAAACGGAAGCTAACATATCAAGCTAACGTTATCTTAAACATTTTATTTACCTACCGGAGCAGATTAAGATGAGGATGTCTCACTTAGATCGTTGTCACTGGTTTCATCATCACCCAGTTACCCATCACATTTAGTGAAGTGGATCCAAGCTTTAGCGTGCGTTCTTTCTACCATGCTGCTCTGTTTACAACTGGCTCGCAGCGACCGACGACAAAACGCTCTTGCGCATGCGCAGCTGTCTAGGCAAGTTCTCGTTATGAAGGACAGGGACCGAAACGAGGCACCGTTTGAAATGACGTGAATCGGTGCTCGGTCGGTACTATGGAATTCGGTCGGTACCTTAAAAAGTACCGAATTCGGTACCCATCCCTACTTTTGCATTTAGTCGGGTTTGTGAGAAGTTTTTCTATTAACCCTTTAAGACCTGCCATAGAACAAATTCGCCAGAACTTATATTTACATTTTTACATGCTTTTTGTTTTTACACGTATTTTTCTTTATACAGAAATGCCACAGCTTTATCCCTCAAAATTGTCAATGGAAAAACGTTTCACAAAATACTTTCAAACAACCACAATTTTATTTGAAGTGCTTCCATGAATTAGTTTCTGAGATACACTCAACTATATAAACTGTAACAAAAACGAAAACATAAATAATAATAATAATCAGCAGGAGTCTAATATAATAATGCTGAATATTTGTAGCTAATTTTTCGGTAGCATATAGTTTTCCTTTTCTTTCACTAATAATAATAACAATAATAAAGAATATTGTGTGAATATACACGTGAGGAAAAAGAAACTGAAACTTAAAAATCCTCCGGCGCTGTAACATCATCAACTGCTTCGAGGAGGGAAGATCTACCGTTTGGCGGGTCTGTGAGTCATCAAAACGTTCGTGGTGGTGTGTGTGTGTCGGGAGTTTGTAGTGGGTGTAGGATGTGTTTGTCTAAATGTGTTATTGCGAAAAAGCACAAGAAAAAGCCGAAAGACTTGGACTGCAAAGAACTACAATTCGCAGGAAAATGACGTCAAAGCATGTGATTGGGTGAGTGATAATCATGTACAGTTCACGTTGACAACGTGATGACGTTTATTCTAGCGTGTGAAGCCCTGTGAGCTGCAGATCAGAATGACACAGCGTCTGTGAATGAAAATGCTTTTCTTATTTGTGCATTTTGGTTGTTTTTTGCAAACTCATTAGCAGAAATACGCAGCACTCTGGGACGTGTTTAGTGTGTGAGATTTAAGTGTAACTCCTCCGGATTAATATGCAAAAATGTTTTGTTCTATCTTATATAGTTTCAGTTCTACAAGCATTTGAACACATATGCAAATGGGAGCGCCGGCACTCCCGCCGGTCTTAACCCTTTGATGCATGAATTATGAAATCTTCAACCATGATTTTTTTTAACAATTTTTTTCATTTGTCTTTAGGTGTGAATGAAACAAATTTCAACAAATATTTTTTGTAAATTTTTTACAATTTACAAATAATTTATTACATGTCCACCTCAGTGGACAGCGTGCATTCTGAACATGAAATATGTTGGCTTGGCTTACTGAAGTCCAAATGGAGGGGCTCAAATGCAATAAAGTCTTCAACAGCTGTGCTTACTAGCAAAAACAAATAAATAACAATTTTGAGTACCTGTCCACTGTAGTGACCATTATGCATCAAAGGGTTAAAGGGTTAAGAAAAGCTGCAGAAACAACAGGATCTAGATTTTTTTTCACTGAAAAATTTGCAAAAAACTGACAGAAAAAGAGTACATTACCAACTTTAGGTCAGTGAGAGGTCCTTCCTCATCTGGTGGAGAAGCAACTTGGGAGTCTGAAGAGTGAGGGGTGGAGGGAGCAGGAGATCAACATGCAGATTGGGGCAGCATCTGCAGTGATGCAGACACGTATCTGAACTGTTGTGGTGAAGAGGGACCTAAGCCAGAAAGCAACGCTGTCAATTAATCGATCAGCCTTCAGTCAAATCTTCACCTGTGGTCTTGAGCTTTGGGTAATGACCAAAATAACGAGATTGTGAATGAAATCAGCTGAAAGAGATTCCTTTGTGGGGTGGCCAGGCTCAGCCTTAGACCTAGGGTAAGGAGCTCTGACATTTGGGGAGAGACTCGCCCCTCCTCTGCTTAGAGAGGAGCCAGCGTGCCTCAGGTAAAAGATGTCTCACAAGTGATGTGTTTAGTGCATGTCCAACCAGCTTGGGTCGACCCATGACGCATCCACGCTGGCCAGGGAACAACCTGGGGTTCCATTGGTGAAGATGTGCAACCCACACCCAGATATGGGAACAAAAACAAGTGAACAAAATTTTTTGCTAAAAAACCTGAGACATATTTTTCATTTGACAGTGAAAGTGTGGGTGTATTATACAGCTAAAGCATGTTTTCCTCAGTAACCATCATTTCTAACCGTAGTTCGGTATTCTCTCAGCAATAAGGCCCCTTTTCTGAACATATTCCCATATATAAACCACCAAATAGACCCCGAACGCAGCCACTGCAGCAGCTCACCTCTCCCCCACGGGGATGGGTCAAATGCAGAGGCGAATTTCACCAGCGCGTGATGACTAATGGAACTTTATACATAAAAACTCCATGCACATGAATAGAATCATAAATCTGAGCATTTACAGCAAATGTAATCTTTTATCTCATCTAATTTTTGTAGTTTTGTAATGGATCAATAGATAAATTGGCCTTTCCCTGCTATGTGGACATCACTGTGCCTAAGAGTTTGAGCCTGGAAGTTTCCTCAAAGCCATCATTATTTGTTCCATCCATTACAGCAACTATCCAAATCTATCCATTACAGTAGACTGGGGTACAGCTTTATATATGACTGCATGCAGATAATCATAAATGAAAGTGTCTGTGTTCTGCAAAAAAATAAATAAATAAGGACAATAACTGTGTGAGAAAGCTGATGCATTAGTAGCATTCACTCAACAGAAATAACAGCATCAGAATTAACATTTAATCATAAAAGCAATAAAACATGAAAACAACATAGCATCATTCATAGTGGCAGCAAATTATGCTGTGCTATTTATAGTAGCATTAAAATTAATTCACAGAGGTTGAGCTTCTTTATGCTAACAGGCACTAGTAATGCTAATTTATTTTCACAGTCAGCGGTTGTAGTAAACGTAAACGGAACAAATATTCTAGTTAAACACATTTATATCAGTACTTGCCATTTCCCATGAATACACAGCAGTGATCAGACTCCGGGTCGATCCCGCAGCCAGAAATTTCAGCCAGTCTTAATAAAAGTGGATGGGCCCAATAGATGTAATTGAAAATATGTGTGTGTGTATATATATATATACACACACACACACACACACACACACACATACATATGAATAAACAGTGACGGTTGTCCGTCATTTTGACAGACTGCAGTTCATGCCTCAGCTCATGGAGTTGCACAGACATTGTGGAAATAGATATTCTTATATAGATATGTTTAGCTATATATTACAAATACAATTAATTACAAATTAGTTAAGCCTGGTGGATTCGGCCGCCGGGGGGGTCGCGCGTTCCGTCCCGCAGCGCTCCTCCGTGAGAGCGGAGGTATCAGCTGATGGAGGGCTCTAGTTTTGTTGTGCCGTTCATGTCAGCGGACACAGTACGGTCGGGGAGGGGGGTGGGGCGGGGCATGGCGCTTAGCCAGGCGGGTGGCCAAGCCCGCCAGGCTTATGAAGCGCTGGGGTAAACTCTGCTTTTAATTTAAAATTTATTATGTTTCTTTTCATTTTATGGTGGCCTGAAAGGACACCCCTCAAAAATAAAATAAATGTACACATTATCTTTATCCGCTTGTTCATGTAGGGTCGCGCGGGGGCTGGTGTCTAATTGCAGCAGTCCATAGGAATACAGTCGAGGCTAGGGATGGGTACCGAATTCGGTACTTTTTAAGGTACCGACTGAATTCCATAGTACCGACCGAGCACCGATTGACGTCATTTCAAACGGTGCCTAGTTTCTGTACCCGTCCTTCATAACGAGAACTTGCCAAGACAGCTGCGCATGCGCAAGAGCGTTATGTCGTCGCTCACTGCGAGCCAATTGTAAACAGAGCAGCATGGTAGAAAGAACGCACGCTAAAGCTTGGGTCCACTTCACTAAATGTGATGGGTAACTGGGTGATGATGAAACCAGCAACAACGATCTAAGTGAGACATCCTCATCTTAATCTGCTCCGGTAGGTAAATAAAATGTTTAAGTTAACGTTAGCTTGATATGTTAGCTTCCGTTTCGCTAATGGTGCGTTCACTTTCTCCTCGGAACTCCGAATTTCCGACTAGAAGAAGATGAACGCGCTCTAAAGTTTGGCTTCACTTTACTAAATGCGATGGGTGATTGGGTGAAGATGAAACCAGTGACAACGATCTAAGTGTGAGGCATCATCGTTTTAATCTGCTCCAGCAGTTAAATAAACTGTTTAAGATAACGTTAGCTTGTTATGTTAGCTTCCATTGCCACCGTTGTTATCAGCTAATGGTGCGTTCGCTTTCTCCTCGGAAATTCTAACTTCCCAGTAGGAAAAATCAAATAAAAAAGGACGGTAAAAGGAATGAAGATACACAGTCAATTTAGTTCACAGTAAAGACGTTTGCTTCAGTTTAATTATCATCTTATAAAACTACAAGGACGATGTTAAAAACAAACAGTTGAATGTTATTTATCGTGATATTTATCAAATATGGTTATATATTAAGAAATATATATATATATATTTAATTATAAAAGAGAATTAAAATAATACACACTCAAAAGTATCGAAAATTGGTACCGTTAAGTACCGGTATCGATTCCTAGGTACCGGGAATTAGTACAGAATCGATTCAAATGTCAAAGGTACCCATCCCTAGTCGAGGCACACCCTGGACTGATTGCCAATCCATTGCAGGGCTACATTTACACATAATTTCTTTAAGGAAGCCATTTGCCTATAGCACACAGTGTCCCTGCTCTCCCTGCTCTCTGTGTCTCTAAGAACAGAACAAGGAGATTTTATGGGTTGTTTCTGCCCAGACCGTTTGGGATGCGACACACCCAGAGCAGGGGCGTGGTGGCTTCCACAGTCGTTCAGACAGAGCTCTGTGATTTTTCTGCTGTGGCAGGCTTACATGAGGATAATATCCATCACACATTGTTTTTGTCCTATAAGTCACTGCAATAAGAGAGCAGTTAAAGCAGCAGATTTTAACAAGCCAGACTCCATTTCTGCCTTTCCGGGAATAAGGTGGAGGTGGTGAAGGGCCTGAGTGCTGCCTGTTAGCCTGGTGTAAGCTGTTTACACGAAGGGACCTGAGCAGATTCTTTGGGGGCTGGAGGTTCATTTAATGTTTGCAGTAAGATGTTCAAAGTGTCTTTGTAGCCATCTGTTGGGGACTGTAGCAGCAGGGTTAAGGACTCAGGAGGAGAAGGTTGGGTCTCACTTAAAAAAAAAAAAGATGAGTTAGTTGCTTAGCTTGCATGTTGAATTTCTCTGTTGGCTAAAACATCCAGAACTATCCAAAATGCTTTAAATGGGGTAAATTTAGTAACACTCCTAATAAAACCACCTGCAGTGTTACAACAAGAAGGTCTTCGATTTAAATTTCTTTATTGTCCCTTTGACGATACATTTAGCTAAGCTGAATGTCTATCAGTCATTTTTCACTCTCCCAGTTTTTTATGACCTTCACAGAAAAAATCACCAGTCATTTATATAGTAGAAACATTTATACCACTCCACTTCACACCTAGATCCAAACATCCAACCTTATTTCACAGTTAATCATCAATTTGTTAAGTTCTTCGTAGCGCTGGTGGCAAATGACCCTTGTAGCCGGCTTACAGCCTGATAGCTCCTCAGTTTTCTGCGAAATAAATCTCTTTTCCAGCAAAGTGCCTCCTGTGAAAAGTTGTCCTCATGAGAAATGATGGTTTCTGTCTGCTGCTTTTAAGAACAATGTGCATGGATTTTAAGTTTAAGCACTGCTCCCTGAACACGCTTTCTGGTAGTTAATAGACAGAGACTGGAGTGGGGCTGGGGCTGCACCACCATTCTCACTGAAATAAAGCCATCCAGTCAGCTAAAGCACCCCGTCTGAAATGAATATGCGTCTGTTTGAGAAAGCCTTGCCTCTGTCATTGGACAGGTCTGGTCTCAGAGTTGACCTTGTCTCCCAGAGGAGAGCATCAAGCTAGTCCAACAGCCTCAGAGGAGAATTATGATGAAGGGAAACTGATGGAGTTGAAGTTTTTTTTGTTTTTTTTGTTCCAGAGGCTTGTAATTACAGCCAATAGAGCTGGGGAATAATTGTGTGAGCCCCATCAGTGAATGATAGAGGGGTAGGTGGAGAAAATTAAAATCAGATATTCTATCGTCCAACTCTCAGAGACGAGAGGCAGAAGACAGCATTTTTTAAGTGAAGAGACCATAAGGGTGGTGTTTCTTTCTTCCCTCTTCCTCTGAGCTGCGGTAACCTTTTCCTCTTCATTTGTCTTTCACTTTTTCCTTCCCAGCTCCGACTCTTTGGCTGTTTTTATCTTCTGCCTGCATTCCCTCCCTTTCTGTCTTCCAGGCTACTCAGGGCAATTACAATTTAAAATGACAAAATGGAGATCATCACCGTGTCACGAGATCAAGTGAAATGAAATGACCCATGAAAAAAAGGCTTGTGTGTGTGTGTGTTCTCTCTTGATGAGCTGCTGCTCTGCCGTACTTTTACCAACGTACAACATCTGACCGCTGCGAAGGACTCGCCTCACATGCAGTCTGAGGTAATGCAGTGTGACAGAGGGACAGTTTTCCTGGTCCGCTAATTTTTCCATCACCATTACTCCCAACATTTTCCCCAACTCGGGATAGCAGCAACATTTCTCTTGCAGGGTGAACTCAGCGTTTTTACTTTTTTTTGTAAGGAAGTGAAATATCTCTAAAGCCCACTCGCTCTGCTCCTCGATAGTCGTGATCTCAGGGAGGGATTTTTTTCCTCTGCATCTCACTACAGTTTGGATCTCTTCACTGGCTTTTAAGGAATGGAGGGAATTAGAGCTAATCACAGCATGTGCACACACACACACACACACACACACACACACACACACACACACACACACACACACACACACACACACACAAAGAGAGTCTTCTTTCAACTGGGGAATCTATTTTATTTCTTGACAGATTCTATAAACTTTTACACAACTTTTGGAAAGCAAAAAATGTGTCAAGATGTGAAAACTCAGTGTAATATTTAGAATTATTCTTTTATCTGGATTACAAATGTTGCCAATAAGTTGCCACTCTATAGAGATTAAATAAAAACTTAAATTAAAGGGACTCTAAGGATGTTTGACAGCCAAAACATGTATAGAAATAATAAATTTCTTCTTCATACATTCTCCTGCAATGCCCTGGTCCTGTAGAATGAGCCCTGGCATTTTTACTGTGATTGTCTGTTTTTCTGTAAAATCACAGAAAAAGAGAGATGCTCGGGTCGAGCAGGCTGCTTGATGCGCGTTCACGCTCAGGCATAGCCCTCCGAACCGTTCTTCGAACGGTTTCAGCTGTCATCAAGAATATAAATGTTACAGATAAAGAAGACGTCACTGGTGGTTTAGCTCGCCTAGTAAGACATCGGGCTTTCGTGCAGAAGACCTGGGTTTGATTCTGGATGTGAATATTGTTGTTTTAGAGTTTCTTTTTTACATTAATGGTATATTTTTTTACATTGAGATGCCCAATTTTTTATTTGAGACTCGCCGAACGGCATTGAATTCACAGATAAAAAAGATGTGGTTTCAACTTTCATTTTGGAACAATTTTTCAAGCAAGGGAAGGGAATGATCTGAGCATGCAGGAGGACTGACCCATCTTAAACCTTTGTCGGCTGTGCTGAAGAGAAAGGTACAGAACCAAAATATTTAATTAATTAGCTGCACGTTCTCCTGTCCTCTGTCCTCTGGGCCACACACACACACACACACACACACACACACACACACACACACACACACACACACGAGACTGTCTCAGCTGTTATTTTCATTGAGGAGTGTGCACGTACAGCATGCACGCCTCGTGCACGAGCCTACTATTGAAGCTGCCGTTACGCTTTTGGCCTGAGGGGGCAATCACGAGCATAAAAATTCAAAACTCCGTAAAGTCCCTTTAAATATTTTGATTGACTGATAGAATGTTTATATTTTACATTGTCCCTTTTATTACTTTCAAATTTTCATCTTTCTACTTTATTTAGTTGTAATTACTTAATTAACAAAAAAGACCTTCTCGATTTTGTGAATTGGCAAGACTTACAGCCCCAAATCCTGTTTTTGATCAATCTAATTCCACAATTACAACTGGCAAGAACTCATAAACAGGATATCAAAGTTTTTGTCTTCAACACTGAAGACCTTAGAGCAGGGCTATTCAAGTTCAGGCCAGGAGGACCAGTATCCAGCATGTTTTAGTGGTTTCTCTGGTCCAACACACTTGATTAGGTGGTTGAGTCACCTGTGCAGCAGCTCATCAGGCTCTGCAGAAGCCTGTTAATCACCTGCTGATTGAAAGCAGGTGTGTTGAAGCAGAGTTAAAACCAAAGCGTGCTTGATGCCGGTCCTCAAGGCACAGAATTGAATAACCTTACCTTAAGGGTAACTAGGATGTTTTGACTTACTTTAAGCACCCCCTAGTGTCCGTTTGTAGACTCAAAAGCAAAATCTTTCCCCTCATCAGTGTATGCTGTGCATTTGTCTTTTTAACAGCTGAAATGTCATCCCAACCTTCCTTAGTGTCTACAGGAGTGATTCTTCACTAAATTAAACAAATCAGCTGTGGTCATGATCTCAAACATGCAGGAAACATGCTGGAAGCAGACTGCAGCTCCAGGTATGTCAGCTCAACAGAGCGGCCCGCCAGTCTGAAGTGGAATATTCTGGCCGCAAGGGGCGATAGGAGCTGGGTGGCCTTTCTTTAACCCTGCAAAGGCTCATTTTAGTTCATACTGGCTCAAGAAATGTAATTAAAAATATAAAAAAGCTGCAAAGTATCCCTTTAAAAATTGGTCAGGATTTCTTTTGGCCTGTTTTAGCTCTAAATTGCCTATAAACTGACCTATGAGTAATTCCATTTTCCAAATTTCCCAGCATTCTCTTTGGACCCGTTTTTCCCCAGATGCTTTCTCCACCTAGCAGCTGATTTGCTTCCTGCAGCAGCACAAGTTAAATTATCCTAATCATCACATATTGGCTGCAAAGTGCAACTTCTCAGCCTTCACAAACCACTGGAAATGTTCCATTTGCAGAAATCATCACAAAGTAAAGTGTATTCAGAATGTGCTTGTGATGACACACTCTGGGACAAAGGGGTTAAACAAAGACAACAAAGACACTTTTTTCCAGAATTATTTAAAAGCTCACCAGCAACTCTGTTCTGAGGCTGAAAAATGCTGGTTCCAGTTCTGCTGATTCTTTTTTTTAACTGGTGTGTGGTGGCAAGCATCCTGTTATCCTCCATAACAGTCGGGGATGGGAGCTGCTCTGAGCCAGCCAGCCCATGAACCCTTCACCCTCCTTCTTTCAGGCACAATACTGAGCTGCTTTAAAGTGCAAACAGTAAAGCTGTGAGTCTCATAAATCTGGACACTAGTTATAGGCAATATAAATAGTATGTGGTAGCAATGATCTAACTTTAGCCAGTGACAGGTTCTGCCGACTTACCGCGATTCTGCGTGTTGATCAATGTGAAGTATGGCAGCGACTGCTGCTGTACGCGTGCAGCAGGTGGATGAGGAAGTGCTTGTAAAGAAGATCTGGTAGCATTGTTTAAACATGCCTGGTTTGGGTTTCAGGAGTCAGATGTTGAGCAGAAAAACATTCTCTGTTAATGAAAAGTTCCCTCATGCTGCACATTTTTAATAGGTTTTGCACAAAAAGTGGTCTTACAGGCTATTGGTGCTTTTTTAAGTCTGTGTTGTGCTACAATGATTTTGGGATGTCCGTTGACATGTGGAAACAGAAGAAAATAATACAAGACATTAAATATCATTACCACACATGCATCGGGTTATATTGCAATATAGATTTGATATCCCTCATCCCTACTGCATCCCTGAGCTGTCCTCTGCTCTTCGTTTACTGCAGTGTGAATTTAGAAAAGTAGTTTCAAAACGAGCCAAGAACCAAATTACCTTTAAAGGGGCATTATGGAAGTTTGACAGCCAAAACATGTATAGACATAATAAATTTCTTCTTCATACATTGTCCTGCAATGCCCTGGTCCTGTAGAATGAGCCCTGGCATTTTTACTGTGATTACCTGTTTTTCTGTAAAATCACAGAAAAAGAGAGATGCTCGGGTCGAGCAGGCTGCTTCATGCGCGTTCACGCTCAGGCATAGCCCGTAGCATTTGCTATCAGTAGCTTTAGCAGCAGAGAGTGAGGCAGTGCCAACTCAGCGACTTTGTCGCTGTTCCTAACGCCTAGTGATGAACCTAGCTACATTTCTGAGGACCCTTAGCTACTTTCTGTAAAACTTTCTTCTAGATATTTCCTGCAAATTAGCAACAAAATAGCCATTTTCGCTCCGAACCGTTCTTTGAACGTTGTTTCAGCTGTCATCAAGGATATAAATGTTACAGATACAAAAAACGTATCTGGCGCTTCAGCTCACCTAGTAAGACGTCAGACTCTCGTGCAGAAGGCCTGGGTTCGATTCTGGATGCGAACATAGTTTATTTAGAGTTTCTTTTTTAGATTAATGGGTTTTTTTTACAGTAAGATGTCCAAATTTTTATTTGAGACTCGCCGAACGACATTGAATTCACAGGTAAAAAAGATGTGGGTTCAACTTTCATTTTGGAACAATTTTTCAAGCAAGGGAAGGGAATGATCTGAGCATGCAGGAGGACTGACCCATCTTAAACCTTTGTCGGCTGTGCTGAAGAGAAAGGTACAGAACCAAATTATTTAATTAATTAGCTGCGCGTTCTTCTGTCCTCTGTCCTCCGGGCCACACACACACACACACACACACACACACACACACACACACACACACACACACACACACACAGGACTGTCTCAGCTGTTATTTTCGTTAAGGAGTGTGCACGTACAGCATGCGTGCCTCGTGCACGAGCCTACTATTGAAGCTGCCGTTGCGCTTTTGGCCTGAGGGGGCAATCACGAGCATAAAAATTAAAAACGCCGTAAAGTCCCTTTAAAGAAACATAATGTTTTTGAATGCACCTCCAGTGAGTTCTTTTTCTCCTTCCTGGTCATATACTTAAATACAACAATGGCTTTTGGGATCTTGTCTCTTATTGATCACTGTGGCGAAGAAAAAGGTTTGATGGTCGCCAATGTGGCTTGTCTGACGTCGCTGTAATTAAAGCCGAGGCAGAAGATGTGTTGCACCGGCTAACCCTGCTCGCTGAAAGTCATTTGCTGAGATGCTCCAGCTCAGAGCGAAGCTTCGGGTGAGCAAGAAGAAATTTGAATACAGCTTTAGGCTTTTAACACAATCCCACAGCAGTGTGTGAGGCTGTCATGAAGTGTAATTACTCATTTGCATCATGGGACAGAAGTTTCTCACTGTGTGTGTTTACGTGCGTGTGTGTTTTCCTCTTGAGCGTTAAGATTCACAGCACATATTGTTTTGTAAATCTTCATATTGTTTTTCTCTAAATGCGAAGCACAGACAGACAGGAGGAACTTGCTCGTTCTCTGAAGTATTTCTGTGCAGCCGTTCCAGAACTGTGTATCTGATTCTCAGATATAAACAGAGCCACTCTGAGGATGATGCTGAGATGAACAGGATGGCAGAGTGCATCATTACTGTACCACTTCAGCGAGGAAAAAAGGAAGAAGAGAGGGGACTGGCAGGGGGTAAAAGAGGGAGAGTGATATAAAGTGAGGGAGACGGAGGACAGAGGGAGTGCTCGGATGCGAGGAGTGGAAGATTTGTGGGGACAGAGAGCAATGTGGAAGGAGATGATTGAGAAAGATGGACGGGGAAAGATGAGAGACAGAAAAAGAGGGGGATGATTTAGAGAAAGCAAGGGAGAGATGGAGCCAAAGGTAGGTGGGCGGTGGTGGTGGGGGGGCTAAGGAGCTGCAGACAGGAGTTCTATTGAAGAGGTGTCATCGTCAAGGGTGTCTCAATAAGATGGCATAAAACACTCTTATTCTGCCTACTGTCACAGCGTAGAGGCGGGAGCACACGCACACACACACACACACACACACACACACACACACACACACACACACACACACACACACACACACGTTCAATGCACGCTGATACATTTGCATCTCGAAAGCTTTTATTTGCCAACATTTCTTCTCTGGGATGGCAGTGACAACTTTTCCAGCGTGTTATACGTTAGAGCAGAAACAAAACCGCCACCAAACAAATCTTTGTGCACTACAGCGTTTTGACATGTTTCTAAAGGCGGCAACGTGAGGCTGTCTGAGCATGATCACAGCAGAAGGGGCCAAAGTTTTCAAACATGCACGTTTATTACCACCAATACGCCACCAGGTGAATAATACATGGTTCGTAGGAGGTTGCTGCTGAAAATCATCTGCACCTCTGTGCAAGTTGATATAAAGATAATTGCATTAAAACTTGATGAAACTGTTTCTCGGGTCCCTAAATTTTAATCTGTCAATGAAATCACCAGACGCATTGTTTATTCATTTGCTGCTAAACATGAAATAAGTAACCGAAGGTTTTCACATTTCAAAACTAAAACTCACTTATCTTAAAGTTCAGGAATATTGCTATTTCAGATCTACAGTGACATTATTTTGTGACGACAGGAGCTGCTTTTTATCATGATGTGATCTCTCATTAATTAGCAGCGGTGGTTTGGATTCATTAAGACCACCCCACCGACTCTCCTGGGATTTCCTGATCCTTCGTGAACGTGTTCTGCTACTTTCTCTGTAATATCACTGCTTTAATGTTATAAAGTAAAGTCACTTTCACTTCTCTCTCCACATAGATTTCATTTATTGTTGTGTGGATGCTGTGGAGCAGAGCTGGAGTGCTGCATATGGATCTGTTTCAGTGGTAAAACAATCATTCCTGTAGATTTACTGATTGTTTTTTTTTTGTAGAAAAATATCAACAAAACTAAGATTAGTTTGTATAACTTTTCATTTAATTAAATATTTTAATCAGATAAAAGCATTTTGAATATTTTGAACTCAGTAACTGATTTGGATGATTGTATTTTTTATACGTTTGCTCATCGCTTCTCCATAATGGGATATTTGATTTTGAGCATCTGCAACTGTATAAATAAAGTTAAATTCCCTTTAGTTGTCACACACACTGATGTGTGTGCAAACTTTGTTCTCCACATTTGACCCATCCCCTGGGAGGGCGGTGAGCTGCAGACACAGCCGCGCTCGGGAACCATTTGGTGGTTTCTCCTTTGTTTTGTATTTTCCAGTTTTATATTTACACTCATGTTGGTCTAACTTCAAGCCTACTAAACTGTCTTCTTTTACATTTATATTAATATTACCTCCTCTCTTTATTGTCATTAAACTTTTCCAATCGCCTCCACTAATTATTATTAGTGTCGCTGATTTAGCTCATTTTCCTTCTGAAGTGTCCTGTGGTTCCATTAAATGTTTAGCTGTTCAGAGATTTTCTGACCTTGGCCTTACCCCGTGCCCCTTTGCTTTGTCTTTCCTCTGTTTGCACGAGGGATGTGAAGATTAACAGGTTTGTATTGATTCGCCGACTTGCACAGGACTGATACGATTGGCTTGGCAGAGCAGCTGTGTACTGGTACAGTTTTAGATTTAAAACTAGATGCACCAGTACATTGTGTTTTTGTACCAGTAAAATTAAATCAACCAAACTGTTAGATGAAAAATCCGTGAAGAAGTTTCAACTTTGGAAGTTTTGAACAGGAAAAGCGAAGGAAAGTAACTCCTGTATCACACATTTTCAGCACAAATCTTTTCTTCTGATGTAATTTCTGCTTGTGCTCTGTATTATTCTCTCATTAGTGACACCTGCTGTTCAAGAGGAGAACTAAAGCAGCACCAGTTATAAACAGAAATAAACACTAAAGGTGTGGGATGCTGAAAACCCATTTTTAATGATTAGTTGTGATTAAAAGCAGTAATTCTGAGTGTTTTATGCAGGTTGAACATGAAACCTAATCTTGTACACCTGTCTCCTGCATTAGCTTTTGATCAACTCGTCTTGACTCGCGACGGGGAAGGCTGTTGTTGTTTTAGCATCCAGGAATCAGCAGAGGACGTCTCTGCTAGCAGAAGCTAACCATTAGCATTAGCAACTTGACTACACAGCAGAACTCCTCCAGGCTTTTGTTTTCTGTGGAGATAAAACATCAGTGTTGCAAATCAGTGGTAGAGTCATGCTGCGGTTACCCAGTCTGAGGTGAGATGTCCAAATATCAAGAAATAAAGACTCCAAAACAGTTTGAAGCTGTGATGTGGGTAACTTCTTATTCCAGGAAATGGTCCCACCACCCCTCCGAATAGTTTTTTTTTATAATATTCTAAAATGTGTTTTGCTGCTCACTGCTTGGTTACTAAAATAATATAAAACGAAGCTACTGCTGTCCCAGAAAATGCACAGCCCTAAATTACGCCCAGTGGCTCAGAATCAGAGGATTTTTATGGCGTCAGATGGGTCCACATTGCGCGTGCGAATGGGACTTGCGCGTGGAAGTTAGAACCTCTCGAGTGAAAATATACATGGCGAGAGGTCATTTGTACACTGAGAGAGAGCAAACTGTGTCTGTGAGCTCACAAGGATGTGCACAAGTGACAAACTTGCGTGCGTGCGTTGGCCAACGAGCACACAGCAGAGGAAAACGTGCACGCGGCAGCCTTTCTGCACGCTCGGTTTCTGATTCTGCTCGCTCGGCTGTTGGGAGTTTTGGCACTCTGGAGGCGTGGCCTGTGGCTGATCTTTTCTGTCCTCTACTTGGTACATTTTTTTAAAAAACATTTCAAACCATGTCTTTTTATTTTAATGATGCATATAAATAATGTAAATGTTAATTTATTAAAATATTGCACCTTTAGGCATACGTATTTTGTTGTCTTGTTAATTATGAACATCTACATCAAAATGTATTCAATTTCTTTAGGTTTGCATCATATGACATCCTGATTCACTTTTTGTGCGTGCTTCTGAGCTCTCTACCATCCATGGTCAGTGTTTGACAGGCACATAGAGACCCCATATTTGCAGGCCATATGCTGCAACCTATCAACAAGTTTTTTCAATTTTTTCATTCCCTCACCCTTGTTTCCAAAAAAAACAGGACCTTGCTGGATAATAACATCATGGAGCAACTATTTGTTCACAGTACTTGGCTCAGTGAGGATCTGTATGCCAAAGGAGGAGATACCCAGAAATCCGTCTGCAGATTGTTACAACCCAGTCTAGGAGTGGTGGGCTGTAACAAGAAGGGAGACCAAACAGAGGAGTGGGGGTTTAACAACTGATTTATTTAACCAAAGTAAGGATTTACTAAAGCAAGTTAATGGACAGAAAATGGCCAATGAGGACTGTCCACCACACAGGAGAGACCCAGTGAAAGTAGATAAACAGTAGGCTTTATAGGCAGCACCACACCCTGAGCCCAGGTGCCTCCAAGGCTGCTTAACGAGCTGCCTACAACAGAAGAAAAACACAATTAAACACAAATGAAACCCCAAATGAGACGGTGGGGGCATCACAACACGTTCAGGACTACCCAAACACCAGTAATTCTCGACTGCACCGAGCTGAGGTATCAATGGCCATATTCCCCTCTCTTCCAGAGTCATATGCTTTCCTTAAGTTCAACTGCACTTACAGCAAACATTCGGACATTTTTGATAGTTGAACCATCATAACTGTAAAAGATGTCACTGGAATAAAAAAATATAACCTTATATGTTATCTGCTGTCCTTGCCTGGATTCAAACCCGGATACTCAGAGTGAAAGTCATCAGCTCTACCAGCTGAGCTATGACAATACTTACTAATGATTGAATCAGATTTGTTCTTCTGCTACCCCCATTGTGCTCCGAGAGGAAGCCAATGGGCCAATGAGGTAGAGGGTAAGGAGCGGAAAAAAAACGTACCAATCAGAGGACAGAAAAGATCAGCCACAGGCCACGCCTCCAGAGTGCCAAAACTCCCAACAGCCGAACGAGCAGAATCAGAAACCGAGCGTGCAGAAAGGCTGCCGCGTGCGCAGTGAGGCTGCCGCGCAAATGTTTTCCTCTGCCGTGTGCTCACAGACACAGTTTGCTCCCTCTCAGTGTACAAATGACCTCTCGCCATGTATATTTTCATTCGAGAGGTTCTATGTGGTTCGATGTTCTATGTGGTTCGATGTGGACCCGTGCGCGCGCATACCACGTGCACGGGCTTTGGCACCCATCTGATGCCATAGATTTAAAGGCCATTATGATAAGTCTGAGACCATGGTTCTCAATCAGAAGACTGTGGAAAGCTCTCTTTTGGTTGTGAGCCTTTGGTTCAAGCTGAGGAGTTTATACATGTTGGTGTTCATGGGTGATGCCAGGATGGAGAAACAAATGAATCAATGAATTGGTACTCTGGAGTGATGTCATCAATATAGAAGCTCAGCCGATTGCAGCCAAAGGCAAAGCTCTCAATTTACTGGTCCATGTGTGTCCCAACCTTCATCTATGGCCACTGGAGTTGAATCATGACTGAAAGAACAAGATTCAAAGTATAAGAGGCTGAAATGAGATTCTTCTCAGCTGGGATCAATGGTAGAGATGAGACAAGGACCTCCATCATCTGGAGGGAGTGTGTAGAAGATAGGATGTTTTATGGTCACCTCTCTCTGAAGTTTTTTTGGACTTTGGTCTTTTTCCAAAAGTCATAGCAAACTCAAAGACGCATGTATCCTTAACTTTAACAGATTTTTTAAGCTGACGGCAACAACATTAGACCCAACATCATTAAAAAGTCTCAACACACTTAGCCCATCAAAATGAATGGTAAGGCCTGTCGTAGTGTTTTAGATTTGTGTCTAATAAAGTGTGTGTGTGTGTGTGAGTGTGTGTGTGTGTGTGTGTGTGTGTGTGTGTGTGTGTGTGTGTGTGTGTGTGTGTGTGTGTGTGTGTGTGTGTGTGTGTGTGTGTGTGTGTGTTTACTGCACTTTGTGAAAACCATTTTACATAAATATACACAAGAATTTTGTAAATTGCTGTCAGTAACCTAGATTTGATGTCCTCATGTGTCCATGCTGGAAGATTGGTGTTCATACACACCAAACAATGAATCATCCTCATGTTTACTCACCCTGCCGCCAGCCAACAAGTTAAAATTACCCATGCATCATTTCCTTCTTTGGCCAGAAATAAAACTGCCTTGCAAGTCCAAACTGGAACCTAATGGAGATTTATCCATCCCCTTTAAAAATAGGGGTTTCTGGGCCCGACAAGCAGGCATGTGATAAGGTGTCTGCTTGGATGGAAGATGAAAAAGATTGTCAGGCCAGTTTAATCTGATCTAAATATACACGGAACCGAACACTGCATGTCATCGGACAAGTCTTGCCCTACTCACTGACACCAGGCAAAGAATGATTGTTGTTTCTTAATCCTCTTTTAGACATGCACTGCTTTCCATTGATCTGACAGCAATTTAACCTGTCAGCATCATGTTGCAGAGAGCACACAGCATTTCCATAACATATTATCATGGCAATCCCACTAGTTCGGTCTCGCGTATCACCTTCAGCCCAGTGCCATTAACAGACACCAGTCGCAGCAGCTCTTAATTTGATATATAATTAGCTGTTCAGAGAAAAATGACAAATAACATCTTTGGGTAAATAAATAACGGGGCTGTCCGGCTTTTACTGCTGCGTGGATTCCATCAGCTGTATGTGTTTTCACAGCTTCTAAAGCCAGATGAACAGGAACAGCTATGCATTCTGTTGGCTATGGCGCTTTAGCATCAGCCTTTGTTTCCCATAGGACGAAGCTCACCATATGGAGCTCCGGGGTCGTGTAGCTATCAGACGTAGGTGTGGAAGTTTCTGACAACTGCAGGAAAAATGTAACACAGCTGTTTAAACCCATTCACTCCACAAGATCTCTCTATTCTCATTAAGCATTTAAAAATATTCAGCTGATCCCATTCATCGTCAGCACACTGTTCATTATTGCCAGGCTGATATGATATTTCATGAGGATGGAACACGTGAGAAAGCGGTGGCTCTGTTGGCGTTACTCTTCTCTTGATGTACTGTTTAATCTCCTCCAAATGGTGAGCATGTCTGGCTTGGCTCTCTCTGCCTGTCAGGGGTGTGTCTGAATGAATCCACGTAGGCATCGCCGTAAAAGTGACCTATGTCCAACTGACCAAATGCTGTCACTTTAACATAAGGATGAAGCCATTCAGGGTCCCCGTTGCCCGTCGATCAAGGGCTTTAGTGTCCTAAATGTCAGCGGATGCAGCTCCAAACAGTGACTGGTTATGTTGGTTTTATTAATCAGTTTGCTGGGAGCACCTGCACAGAGTATTTTTGTTGATATTGGCAGCAACTGTGCTTTACAAAGGCTAATGTTTGGTGTCCTTGAACTGAATAGATACATAACGGCCAGGTTTCTCCAGGCCTAACATGACTAAAATAAATTCTTTGTGCACGTGCTTCTTCAAGAGGGAACATCTTGTCTTTTGAACATCTGTTTAGCTGGACCGTTGTTCATTGAAAGGGTTGCTATAGGTCTCTAAGACATTGTCAAATGATGTCAGTATTCTTTTAGTAAGTCAGCATCCTCCATTTGCTGATATCAGGATTTCAAGGACGTCCCATTAAGCAGCTGTTTGGTTGATTCCCATTAGAAAGAAATTGCAAACAGCAAAAAAAAAAAAAAAGAACAGCAATTTTCTCGTACCTCAGCTTTGACAATTATTCCCCCTCAGCAGCCGAGGAACAATGTTCAGAGAGCTGTACGTTTTATTATACGTGTCTTATACAAGCTGCTTTGCAGCTCTTTGGAATTAAAAATGTAAATCTTTTCTTTTTTTTTTGGGAGTGAAAAATGCTGAGTGTTTAATGTGAATAAAGAGAGTGCAGGAAATTCAGTCAGGAATTTAAATTCTTAATTAGTTGCCAATATTAACTTTGAAAGGTGATATTTACATTTCATCAGGGAAAGCACTTTTTTATTGTTTTAATTTAATTTCACATCTGTTTTCTTCTACTGAGGAGGTAATTATGGTAGATTGTTTCTCTCCCAAATCCGTCTGAAACACATTAGCTACTTTCCAAACTAAGTTATGCTATCATCTGACAGCAAAATGGCTCTGCTTTAGAATCTGGATATAACACGTTCACGCTGTTTCTGTGTGGCTTCTCCCAGCTGCTCCAGCAATCCTGAGACTTGCACAATAAGAGTGAGCATGAACTGATGTCTGGTCTGCTCATTTCACCATTTTGTTCTTCTAAATGTATTGCCTCCTCTACCTCGTCCATCCTCCTGCCTCGTGACATGGAAACCAGCCAAAGCCCACTGTCATTAGGGAGGTGTCGGCTCATAATTTGCATCTGTAGAGAGGAAAGAGGAGTTTACTGTGTGGAGTTGCAGAGGAGTAGCTACTCTGCAAAAGCATCTCTTTAAAAAATGCAGGATATCGTTTGACCGAGATGAGTTAAAAAGTTTAAACAAAGAAATGCAGGTTTAGCATAAGCCCCCACCTTATATTGCAGACTTTTAAACTAAAATGATCTTGTATTGAAAAATGTAGGAGTTTATTAGCTTGGTTTGATTAGATTATAATATAACTGACTCTCAGCTGCTAAAACATGAACTACCCAATTTCTTTAAAAGTGACTGAATAGTAGCTATTTTCAGGGCTGCTAATGTTGATATGAATGAGTCGGGTTGAATCTAAACGTTGTTATAGATTTAAATCCAATGATTTCTTAATGAGAGTTTCTTTAAAAAGAGGGTTGACTTAGTTATTACCGAACTTTTAAACTAAGATCTTCAAACTAAATTGAACAAATTTCACAGTCAGTCAGCGAACATAGCATGTGTCGGGGCTCACCTTTGAATTATTCAATATCACAGTTTTGGTGGCGGTGGGAAATAATTACATGATTTTATTTTGGATAAAACGTTTAGGCTGTAATAAAACAATGGCCTAAAATGCAGTTCTATTTGGCATATTCAATATATTTAATATTTTAAAAGCTAATTAAAGAGAAAAGGGGTTAGGTTCTATAGTGGTGAAAATTCACAGCGATAAACTATCGGGACTCCTTGACTGCTTGTGTACTTGCCCTGAAAGTTCCTCAGAAGCTGTTAGTTAAAGGCCTTGTTCATTTACAAACTGTATAAAACAAACGAAAGACACACACACACACACACACACACACACACACACACACACACACACACACACACACACACACACACACACACTTATATATTAGGGCTGGGCAACATGGGCTAAAATCAATATCACGACATATTGAGGATTTCACCTCATTATACGATAAATGGACGATAACCACAGGTATGCGCAGAGACAAAAGTTGTCCACTAGATGGAGCTGTCACAGGTATTAGTTAAGTGATATTTTGATGTGACTCAAGGGTATAGCTTCTTAACTCATTCACTGCCAGCCGTTTCCTGGTTGGTAAAACTCTTCGCTGCCAGCATTTCTCACTGTTTTTACTGTTTTTTTTAAGAGTGACAGAACATTGCGTGCTAGGATGATGTCGATGCCAAAACAACCAAAACAAAGCAGAGACTCACCTCTTACATCAGGAAGAGTCTGCGCGTTTCGAGCTTTATCCGTTCTTTCATAATTCGTTGTTGAATTGTGATCGGCAGACGCTTTTCCAGTTTGCGCCTCACTTTTTTTACAGCAGCCATCCCAAACGATCTCCTAACACATGGATTTTCTGCTTCCTGATCATGTGACGTGTGACGTACGCGGATGAAGATCAGCTTTAGAGCTGAGATGTTTTTTTCTCACGGTGCTGGAGTTCGTTCCGATGCCCACACAGTAAAAAAAATGCTAATGACGACTTTAGTCGCCATTGGCAGTGAATGACTTAAAGGGACATGAATGTTGTCAACCTGCACACCTCTTTTCTTTTTTATTATCAAATTGACATGGGAAAATTTATCTCGATAAAAGTCACAATACATTTTCTATTTATCGCCCAGCCCTAAGCTTCAAAGCTTCAATTTCCATTTCCTGCTTTAGCCGCTGTACGCAAATAAAGCCAGTCTTTTCTACATTTCAAGGAAATTTACTATTAATGGCCTCGCCCACCTTGTGATCGGGGCAGGCTGTATTGATTTTGCAATCAGGAGAGAGCAGAGCACGTCTCGGTCTAGTAGAAGCTAACTGTTAGCAACTTCAAAACGTGGCGGACACATTAGCTTGTGTCAGTTGTGGAGCCTGCATTTTTAACCCGAGAAAGAAGATTGAATGCAGGCAGTGGAAGAGTCGCGTTGCTTTTAGCCAATCAGAATCAAGTCATGCATTTCTTGAATATTGATGAAGACTCACAAAGATTTTTTTTCCACAGAAAATGAGTCGCAAAGCATTAACAATAGAATTTTGATTTAGTGGTTCCCAAAGGTGGGGTTGAGGCCAGAAATCATAACAAAGTAGTTTAATAAAACAAGATTTACTTCCCGATTAGTTTCTAGCTGACCCTCAAACTAGCCAATTCGGGAAAGAAGCCTTTTTGAAACCATCTTCTCCTTTGACTTCCTGTCAATGCCTCTCTGCAACGCTGCTGCTTATACCAGACAGCCGGCTCTTCTAAGAGCCAAGCAAACATCCACCTTAGACGCAAATAAGCATTCCAGCTTCCTGCCTTCACCTAAAGGGATCTCAGACTGGACGGGTCTTACTGGAACTGTCTACGGGTTCCTGATATCAGAGGTTCACGCCACCTGCAGCGACCATTGACCCCCCGGATCGAACGAGAACATCCACACCAAGGGTGCGTGGACTTGGCACGACAGATTGTGTCTGATGCTGTTTATAAATAAACAACTCTCTAGTTTAGAACCAAACGACAAATTCTTTTACACCCAGATTTCACAATTTTTCTCAGACACAAAGAACGGTTGTTCCAACATCTAGCTTCTATCACACCACCTCACATCCACCACATCACATCTCTTTATTCATATCTTGTCATGTATAGATTATTAGTTTAGGAAAATAATTAAATTCGTTTAATAAACTAAATACCTGACTGTCTGAATTAATACGAAGTGTTTTTATGGTCCCTAAAGAAGCAAAGAACCCTATAATCTTCTGATTAAACATTCAAAGATAATCAGATTGATGTTTCATATTTATATGGAATCATCACATCTTATTGGTTGTAATTAATATGTAATAATTGCTACACTATGCAAAAGCAGACATAGTAGTTGATAAAAGTAGTGAAATATGAGTTTGTTGTTTAGTGATGGAATAGCAGTAGCTCAAGAGGTAGAGCGGGTTGCAGGTTCGATCGCGGCTTCCACCAGAGAATGCTGTTGTTGTGTCCTTGGGCAAGACACTTGACCTGCCTTGCCTGCTGATGGTGGTCAGAGGGACCGGTGGTGCCAGTGTTCAGCAGTCTCTCCTTCAGTGTGGCTGCACTATGGCTCCTCATCACCAGCATGTGAATGTCTGCGTGAATGGGTGATTGTGTTGTGAAGCACCTTGGGGATTGTGGTACCCTAAGAAGGTGCTATAAAAATACAGGTCATGTACTATGATGTTTGTGCCGTTCATCCAGCGATCTTTGGGTCAGGGTTGGTGTTTGTTGTTGAGAGTTTGTTCGCCTGAAGCTAAAACATTTTTACATTTTACTAAGGACAAAAACAAAACGTTTGCGCTCATTAGAGTTCTCTTCACTAGTCTAAGAACATTTGATTAACCTTTGCGATTTCTCTCTTCTACTGGAGTTTCCAGACCTTCCAGATCCAACTTCTGCACACTTGAGCCAGTTAACTGGCAGGCCGGGAGGCAGAAGCTACGATTGGTAACTGGATTGCTGGCACCCTGAAGCCGATTTATCTGATAGATGCTTGGGCCTGGTCTCTTGGGCTGACCTCTGGAGCTAACTGTAAATTAGATTTTTTTCTTCTTTGCTGGAACAGACCGTTGCTATGTCACCCCTGTCATCCCTCCTCCAACATCAACTTGGCATACAGATATTATGAACTCCGTCACAGTGAGTGTGCCACGTCTCCTGAGACCAGTACAGTTGTGGATGAGGTGATTATGTTAAGGCAGACAGGAGAAGAAGAAAGCAGAGACAAAAGAGGAAGCCTGTTTAGGTTCTGAGTGATGGATGGCATGGCCGAGGAAATGGTCTGGAAGAGAATGCTGCGTCAAGCAGTCGAGGCATCGATTTAATCTTGTGCACTCCCCTGATTTGACCGTGTCACGGTGAGATTGAAAAGCCTAAGTGGATGCGGGGCTGCGTTCGCTCACCTGGGCACACAGCACTGATAAACGCACAATGAACCTAAAAGTGGTCTGAGACTCCGGACAAAATAGAAACGGCGTTTTGTTACCACGATACACAGAGCAGGACAGCTGTTTCAGGCCCGCTAACAGGCATCTAAGTCCAGAAGAGGAGCTGGTCTATTGATTCATCGTTGGGATGGGGAAGTCACAAAGCTCATGCAATTGGATCTCTCGTATCCAATGGATTTTGACTCACATATCGTCCCTTTTGCTCAAAGACTATTGATGCGGCTGAGCAGATTTTCATCGAATGAATATTCTAATTACGATCATATGAAACAGTGGGTGGGTAATTGTGTGGAGACCGTGTGTTTAAAAAGGTGTGAGAGCTTCCAATAAAGAATGAAGATTAAGATTCTGATGTTTATTCAGAGAGGTGGAGAAATTAATATCGATCCCAGAGCCAACCTGGATCCCGGGTTACAATATCTTCCTCTCTCGTCTCCTCCGACCCAATGTGGTCCACACTGTGGGGCTAACGAATGTCATGGAATAATTTTTAATTAAAAACAGAATTTGCTCATGAATCACATAGAATTTAAATGGTCACATTTTGACATTTAGCCCACTCACACTGCATTGTGGGGCCAGTTGATGTTCAGGATTAGTCATAATCCCGACCGCTCGCTGAATACATTCATTAAGCAGGAAGCGTGTTCAAGCAAGTATGACCCTTTTTGCTGACGTACATGCTTCTGATGGAAGGTACATGAATGCACGCGCACGCACGTACACGCACACACACACACGCATGCATATTATGCGTCACTCACTCTACTCTAAAACCCAGGTCAAAGTCCTTGTTCAACCTCACACCCAAACACACACACACACACACACACACACACACACACACACACTCTCAAACATTATGCATGAACTCACATGCACATGCAAACAGGCATACAGATACACTCTTGACAAGCTGCATAAGCAGGACCGGCGCAGGTCGACACACAGCGGACCCCGCTCTCATGTATTTAAGATTAGGTGGCAGCCTCACCTTGACCTCCCGTGACTTTGCTGTTGTTCGGTATGCCAACACTTCTCTCTGGGTTCCAATTAGATAGATTTCCTGGGACACATTAACATTATTAATTTTATTTTCTGTTGTAATTTCTTTTATAAACAGGCTTCTGTTTTTGTTGAAACAATCACTTTAAACCAGGACTGCCTGTAGATTTGCTTGGTTTGCTCTGATTTCTGAATGAATGCATCATTCTAAAAATTATGATAGAAGATAAAAGGGAAACATTATTACTTCAAATTCATGACAGAAAACACTACTATCTGCTAGAGCATAAATATATTATACTTTGTTATTTCTAAATTAACCACAGTTGTTTTCAACGGGAATTTAAAAGCCTGTGTCAGATTACTGCTTACACATTGATTTATGCAGAAGTAAAACAAAATAAGGATTCCTGCCCTGTTATGAATCACTCCTGTAGACACTAATGAAGGCTACGGAGACATTTCAGCTGTCATATTAAGGTGTTAAAAAGATGAACTCACAGGGAGGAGATAGGTTTTGCTTTTGTTTTACTAAACGGACACTAGGGGGTGCTAAAGGTAAGCCAAAACTGCTCAGTCTCCCTTTAAAGTAGTCCAGAGTTTATTTTAGATGCAGTTTAAACTTGGTTCAGTTCATCTCTAATCTTTACATAACTTATTTATTCTTTATAAGATGTTAAAGCTAAATAGAAAGAATATACTAGTGTTTTTAATTTAATATTACTATTTATTTAGGAGTCATGTTAGATGAAGAATGTGCCAATACCGAGTCCACATTTGATATATTTCCGATATTCGGCTATGTTTAACTTCAGAGACTGGCAGAAAACTTACCATTATTACACCTAATGTATTTAAAATCAGTGCACATGAGTTTGTGTAGAGAAGTGAATCTCATCTGGCAGCCTGCGGGCCACCTCCAGCCAGCCAGACCTTTCCACCCTTTGGGCCCTAACACACCCCAGTTGGGACAAAATTCATGTCCCATATATTAGTAATTGTTTGCATTCTTACATTGTTTAACTTTCGATGGAAAATAAAGCCAGTTTAAATATTAATAAATTCAGATACAATAATACTTTTACTTTAATTTAAAAGAGCATCTGGCCCTCGCCGTGTCGGCTGGAAAAAAACTCCGACCCTTGAACAAATTTAGGTGAGGACCCCAGCTGTGGAGGGTCACACTGCAGGGAGACAGTTCAGCTACACAGATCACAAAGTTTATCTCATTATTCAGATAAATATCTTAAGATAACGAGTCTAGTTGACAAACGCTGTTTTAGAAACAAGTCTGCCCCCCCACCCTTACCTGAGGTACAATGAGCTCTTGTTATTTCACCACCGATTAAGTGTCTGATTCATCTTGAAACAATTTGTATGGAGAAGGAAAGTGAAACCAACTAAGAGATTTTAGACAGAGATCTCACTTATTCAGAAGTTGAGCTTCCTTCACATCTGCACACATCATCAGGTAGCAGCTTGTGTCTGACAGCTGTCATGTGATTTGAGACCTGCAGTGCTGCACTGACAGTAGGGCT
Source organism: Nothobranchius furzeri (assembly GCF_043380555.1). Taxonomy (NCBI): domain Eukaryota; kingdom Metazoa; phylum Chordata; class Actinopteri; order Cyprinodontiformes; family Nothobranchiidae; genus Nothobranchius; species Nothobranchius furzeri. The sequence goes on along the minus strand of NC_091746.1, from coordinate 65,664,592 downwards.
TCTGTAAGGCGCTATGAAGGATCAGTGATTCACTATTACTTGTGTAAACCTTTAAACCATCTCCCGCTTCTATTGAGTGCAACTTTCTTGATCTTGGTCCTAATAACTGGTCCTTCAAGTTTAAAAAATCAAGAACATTAATCTGAAATTTTGATTCTGATGTGAAACAAGAATTGTAAATATCTGACTCAGGACTTCAGAGGTGAATTAGGCTTCAGTTCATCTTACTGGATGCCAAGTCTTCAGCCAGTGATTTTTGCTGTGTCAAACGGTGAAAGAGAGCCTTGTGTTTATCAGGACTACTTTAGAAATTTGGTCCAGAACTCTGCAGTGAGGCTCCTAGCTGGAGCAAACAGAAGAGCACACATCACTCCTATTCTAATGTCTCTCCACTGGTTACCCGTTAACTTTAGAGTTCATTTTAGAATCCTGATTGTAACTTTCAATGCTCTACATGGTCAAGCTCCTCCCTATTTTACTGAACTGTTAAAGCCTTGTGCTCCAACCCGAGCCCTCAGGTCCCACACACCAGAACCCTCTAGAAGTTCCAAAGACCAGATACAAAAGTTGAGGTGATCGCTCCTTCCAGACTGTTGCACCCCGACTCTGGAATGACCTTCCTTTATCCTTACGCAGTATTGACAGTCTGGACACTTTAAAAAACAGCTGAAGACCCTTTTATTTAAAGCTGCTTTTACCTAAATCTTTTATTTTCTTATTTTTTTACTCAAGTTTGTTATCATCATTCATTTGTTTTACGGTATTTTATCATTTTATGACTTTGTTGTTCTGATTTTATTTATTTCTGTGCTATATAAATATAATTGACTTACTACTTTCAAAAGTATGGGGAAGCTTGAGTATAAAAGATGAGGGGATGGCTCAAGACTTTTGCACAGGTGTACATGTGACTCTTCCTGGAAACCTGTTAGTGTTTCAGAACTTTCAAACCAAAATCACCCCTGAGCCACATGCCCTAACATTAATAATCTCATTTCAGCCGACAACAATTTAACATTTAAAAAATTAATTCATATTATTTCCATGGAGAAATGTAAACGATGCTGAAGACAAATGAATGATTGCATGGACCCACCAAAGGGTGCAGCACATACCCATAGCTAAATCTTTAGCATATGCACCGCGGAGTTATCCTGTGTGGTCCAACCTGCCCTGCTGCTGCGGTCCAGTGATCAGAACATAACAGGAGGAAGTTGTTGTTATGCCCAAAGGCAAAGCAGTAGACTCATAAATGAGTTGTTATATATGCATTTCTGGAAAAACAGCATGAGTGATGGGGGGGGGGTGTTAACTGAAGGGATCACGCCGCAGGTTGTCAGGGTCTTCTAATGGTTTGGTTGTAGCGGTGGATTTAAACATGTCTAAAGCTTAATTAAATCCAAGATGCTTCCTAATGAGCAGAAATGCAGCTTCACCACTAAGGATGCTTGATAGACGTTATTTTTATAATTTCAGTGTGGGTATTTCATCACACACCCTCCATATGGCTGCTCCAGTGTTTAGGCAAGCTTTACTCAGCATTCTGTTTCCTGAATTTCACACATAATTATGCTGAGACTACAAAAGCAACGTGCACGTCTGTCTCAGTGAAGAATTCTGACAATGAGCAATGAATGCACTTTCTTATTTTTGTTCATAATGAGTGTTTGGATGGTGTGCACGAATAATGATGTTACGTAAGGTGGAATCTGGGACGCCGATTGCAGAGGAGGAACCACAAGGTGTTGATCATGCCTCTCTCACTCATTCATTTGCTGGGTGATTTGAAGTGAAGTGTTGCTCGTGTGGAAGCAGCCAGGAGATTGGTTTGACACGATTTTGTCGTGTCCGCCTAAGCTTAACAAATAGCAGCATTCAGCCTTAAAATTAAGATTGTTGTTGTTTTTGTTACTTTTCTTTCAAGCTTCTTTAAAGATTCATCAGGATTCCTTGGCACAGTTCGCTGCGACTCTTAACTTATTAAGGAGGGAAATGTGAAATTGTTCATTAGTAATGTATTGCACAGTGAAGCAGGGACTTTCATCCGCTTGGTTTGGCAGGAATCAGATATATCCTCCTGCCACTGAGTGAGCTTGTTAAATCTTTTTATTTTTTATTTATTTTTTGCTGAGTTTCTCCTTTCCCATTAAAGAAGCAGCAGCTGATGTGCCCAGCAGCGGTTTGTAATTCATCTGATTTAAATACAACCTTTACCTCAAAGTTGGTCCCATGTTTATTAAGAGAGCCAACGCGTAAGCACTGAAGATCCTTGTTGCCATCGTTATTCTGATGTTTCTGTCAAGACCGTGGTGTGTATTTCCTCACAGCTTTAGCTCAAAACATGCATTTCAAGTGGGAAAAGTGTGCAATGACTGTTGGTTGCACAGTATTGGATAGGGTGGACAAAATCTGCAAAACAACAAAAACCAGTCAGCACATTCAACACTGGGACTTTCTGAGCTCTAGTTCTCAAGCAGGCTTGACAGTTGAAACATTACTCAGTTTTTTACTTTGACAGTTTTTTAACTAAATATTCTTTAGGTTTATTTGAACAAGGAGAGCACCAAAAGACAATGTTCAAACAATGCAACTGTTGTTTTTACAGAGGGTTTCTAGCCCTAGGCTAATTTGCAAACCCATTCCCTGGTTGGATTCTTAGAGTGAGGTAATAACAGCACTAATCAGACACACACACACACACACACACACACACACACACACACACACACACACACACACACACACACACACACACACACACACACACACACACACACACACACACACACACACGCACGCACACAATGTAACTAATAACAGGAGATAAACAACAGTGCATGTTAGGAATAAGGTTTAATCCAGTTACAGTTGAGTAGCTGATAAACATCTGTTTTGGTCATTGTTTCTCCTGGAAGTAAAAAATTATTTAAATGTGTTGCTAGTTTTTGGTTTTTAGGTATGCAGGTTTATCAAATTGAAGATGCTTGTGTCTAGTTTAACCCAGATCATCTGCCAGCATTATATTAGCATTTTCTCACTCCAAAGTGCAGATTATGCCCTCAAACTCAAAGAGTCATATTATGTCAAATATTTTTTAAATGGGATTAAAGTTGATTTTAACTTGTTCAAACTCCTACGTGGAACACCGCAGACATGTAGAATTTTAAATGTGTGAAAACCACATCCTTTTACTGGTTTAAAATTTGTTTTAAATCCGTTTTCACACAGCAACTGATCCTGTGTCCCCTTGTTTTACAGGTGTTTGGTTGTCACGGTGATCCTAATGGGCCACCAGCACTACCCTTTGTTTAATACCTTGATTATACCTTTTACAAAATTTAAAGGTTGAGTAGGAGATGTTTTTCTGTTTTTGTCAGGTTGCTTGAAATGCTCTTCACATACTGATGGAAACCAATAAGTTATTTTTAAAAAAAAAATTTCAATTTTAATTGCCTCTGAAATGAACATTCTTGGAAAAACCATTGAATCATTGTGAGTGTCCTGTTTTAAATGATTGGATCCCCATAAGCATCACTTCCTTCTGTTCATAAACTTCTCTGTGTGCACAGATAGATTTTCTTGGCTCGGAGCATCCAAACAGGAAGCAAAGCCAGAGTTGGGCTAGCTAAATTAGCTAGCATACTACATTCTTATTGTTCGGTTCTGTTAAGAATCATAAAAGAAAGAGTAAAATGCTAAAAGGGGCCAACAACAGGTTGACAACATAATTCTTAAATAGTTGTTAGACAGTATTGATTGTGTCCACAGTGTTCCTGTATTCTGGAGGTGTGGCTGAAAAAAAAGAGATTTGGACCAAGAAAAACATATGGTAGAAATGAACATTAGTAAACATTTCATATGCGTAAGTTCACCCATGCTAGAGAAACCTAGATGGCATAAATGACTACACAACATAAACTACCCATACTACAGCATTCGAATGTGAACTTGGTAATCTCTGATGGAAACTCCAAATAAGAAAGAGATACTTTAAAGCACTAAAACAGTTTCAGACCTTTGAAGGTGAGAAAATCAATTCTCAATCAAAATAATAATTTAGTAGCATTCAAAGTAGTCATTAATGAAGCTAAAAAAAGTTCCCAAAGGGAAAAATAAACCACAAAGTTCTTTTCTGGAGCTGGCATTAATAATAATAATAATAATAATAATAATAATAATAATAATAATAATCAACTTTATTTATATAGCACAACTCATACAGGAAATGCTACTCAAAGTTGGCACATCCACATTAAGAGAGTCTCCTAAACCAACTATTTGGCTATTGCTATCACTAGCTCCAGGTAGCTTTAAAATAAAATGATCTGCGGACATTAGAGAGCCACTGAATCCCACACAGGTGAGGCAGTCTGAGCCTTTTAGAGACTCCACAGGTGATCACTAGTTGGGGTCAGCTGTGCAGGCTGCAGCCAGAAGGAGGAGGGGCAGGAACAAAGGCTTGTCAGGGCACTGTCCATGGTGCTGAAACCTGTAGCGTAGAAGAACCACTCTCCGTGCTCTTAGAAGCTGTCCATGGTGCTGAAACCTAGCAGGGGAACCACTCTCCTTGGGCTCAGACGCTGCCCATGGTGCTGAAACCCGTAGAGTGTAGAAGGACCACTCTCCATCCACTTATGAGCTGTCCATGGTGCTGATGGCATGGAGAGCAGAAGCAGCGCTGTTGATGGATTCAGGCAGGAACTGTAACAAACAGCTTTTACAGGAACTCCTACACTAGCTTTAAGTAATGTTTCATAGTTAGTGAGTGAAATTCAAAGTTTAACAAGCATTTTATTCTATAGTATAAAATTTATGTTAAACTTTGAATTTCACTCAGTGGTTTCATCAACCCTTCCAATTGTCTTTAAACATTTTTTAGCTATTGATTTGATATCAATATCACACATGATGTCATTTCTTGCAAAGCTTTTCAGGCTGGATCAAATATTCACTAGCTACTCCGAACACATTACTAGGGTAGTTAAAAGTAACGTTTGAAGGCCTCCACTGGGACGTAGAATGCAGGACAGACAGGCCTGTGATGCAGGGCTTTGAACTTCTGTCCTCTGCTCACTGAAGAAAATCAGAGACGAGGTGAAAGAGCGGTGCTTGCTGATAAAGGAGGTGTGGGATAAGATTACTTACCGTGTTGCATTTTTCAGTGGCCATTAGACATCTTTCCCTTTTCATGTATGCAAAGGATGCAGGAGGATATGAAAAAGAATACTGGCCAGATGTGTAAACCCCTGAATTCTAACTTGATGAACTTATGACTAGCTTTTATTTTCATAAACTTCACACCATATTGTCACTAAAGATTGTTCAGTCCTATGCCGTTTGTGCAGAATGGCAGTGGAGGATTAAATGAACCTTTTTTTTCCTATATTGTGTCTTTATAATTCTCCAGAGCGAAAATGAAGCTGATGGAGCTGAATGAGTCTGTCTGATAGTGGATGAAGCTCAAGCACCTTTCAAATGATAGATAAGCCTTTGAAAATGTTCAAGGCTCTCATATATCTTTAAAGCTAAACTTTAAAACTCAGATGGCTTTCAATCTTTACTATAAAATGGGGGACTGTTCTGCAATTTGTGTCACCGGTTGAACAATGATATATTCTTTTAAACAGGTTTGATATGACGTCAAAGCTTAGGGGCTATGTGCAGACTTCTGGGTAGAGGAAAATACTGTACTCAGTTATTTAATAATAATATCATGTAATCTGGGGTCAATGTAGCAGTAATTTCTGTTATTTATTTTTGTTAAAAAGACAATTAATAAAAAGAAATGACAGAAATGTAATCTAAAATACATAACTGGATTTAATATTCATTGGCATAATGATGGAATAATATAAAAGCAATTCATGTGAGAATTATTGTAAAAAAATCCCCAAAGTTAGGAGAGAAAATAAATTTGCCTAATTATTGTATCCGTCCAGCTAATATTGTATAGCGCCCAAATTAAACAGACCCTCCAGGACATTAACAGCTGGTTTCTGACATTAAGGTTTATGTGGTGGATCCTATGAGTGCTGTTGCTTATTGCTGATGGCTTAATGATCATTGTGATTAGGATCTGGAGACTTGGTGGGGTCACATTACTGCTTTGGTTTCTGCTGACTTCCTCAGGCTAGCTTACGCAGCATCCTAGGGTCTGTTTTCTCTAAGTGGAAGGATGCTTCCATCAGGTGTTAGATGTAACTCAAGCTCTTCATGAAGTGTAAAATGGACAATGGCATTCGTTCTTCAAGACATCAAAACATTTAGCCCTGGAATTTAACATTTGTCTTTCAAGTAACACTGTTCTATGCAATAATATTATTTTAAGGTTGTAAGGTTTATTCTGAGCTGAGAAGGCAAGTTTTTACTAAATCAAAAAGATACAGAGATATTATTATTGTTTTTAAAGTCCCGGTAACACTTTAGTTTAGGGAACACAAATTAACCATTAATTAGCTGCCAATTAATATGCATATTAGTGGACTACTAAGTCTGAACTGCTCATTATTAAGCACTTATTAAGAACGTATTACTAATGCTGTAATTCTAACATTAACAGGCCATAAATTAAGAGTTTTATTAAGATACGCCGTTCATAATGGTTTGTTAACTGTCAGTAAATGGTTTTTTGCTGATTAACGCACTTACTAATTAGCTCAAATCAATATGTGGCTTTTAACGAAGTAATTCAAGGGGAACATATTCTTGCCTTTAAATGGTTAATTATTACTAAACTAATAGTAATTAGGTATAAACAAAGTCTGACTTTAGAATGGGGAACATATTCTTGCTTACAAGTGGTTAATTAATTGTTGTTTAGGCTCTATTAACATGTGGAGTTTGGTGTTTATTTACATAATACCAGAACATACCATTTTTGGTTATTATTGCAGAATAACTATATTAATCAATGTGAGAGAAGAACCAAGCTGAAGTTGTAAACTGGTGTGTGTGTGTGTGTGTGTGTGTGTGTGTGTGTGTGTGTGTGTGTGTGTGTGTGTGTGTGTGTGTCTATATACCCTTTTTTTAATTTCTACTTTCTTTTTAGGTGTCCAGTTAACTGTGCAAGGAGTTTGTTTAATACTTTTGATATATCAGCACAGGCTTAAAGGTGTTTATGCGCCGATATCTCTGAAACAGTTTCAAATTTCAAACGGATACTACTTTTACAGTACTTTTAACTAGCAGGAGACAAAAACTTCAGAAATACTTTCTCTGCATGCCACATGTGTCATAGTTTTACAGAAGCTGTCCTTTTTTTATTATTTATTTTTTTTTTATGTATCACATTTTCACACAGCCTAAAATTTATCAATAATGCAAAACAGCAGTAATTTTTTTCTGTTTTTTTTTTCAGTTTTAATACTTGAAACTTTTGTCACATATGGCCACATGGCAGTAATTTATTCATAAATTCATTCAATAATAGAGTACTACTCACATTTGTGGTCAGAGTCAAAGCTCTCTGGGGGAGTGAAAGAGTGAGAAAAAGACTTGGCGAGGATTGTTTTCTGGGGTTTTACTTATTTATGAAGCCTCCTTACAAAGAGCACTCACATTAGAGGGAACTGTCAGGTTGCCAATGTGATTGCGGCCAAGATTGTATACACCACACAATGCCTCTAATTATGTCGCTGTCTCTTCTCTGTCAAAAAAGATAAAATGAATCAAAGGCTATACGGGAAAGAGTAAGTAAGCAATTATCTTCTTTTGTCTGCTATCACTGTCAGTCAACAGAGGCCCGAGTTCCAAACGGCAGTGCAAAAGAGCAAAGGGAGCATTGATAGATGGAGTAATAACGCTGCTGGATACAACATGTTAATGAAGACACTCCATATCTCCATTTGTCATCACTCAGAAGTGAGACAGTTGGTCACGCAATGGGGCAAAGTCAGTTCTCTGTAAACTCTCTGACATTATTACCCAGGTTGTCCTCTACACACAGTTAAAGGGACTGTCAAAACATGTATAGAAATAATACATTTCTTCTTCATACATTCTCCTGCAATGCCCTGGTCCTGTAGAATGAGCCCTGGCATTTTTACTGTGATTGCCTGTTTTTCTGTAAAATCACAGAAAAAGAGAGCTGCTCGGGTCGAGCAGGCTGCTTCATGCGCGTTCACGCTCAGGCATAGCCCGTAGCATTTGCTATCAGTAGCTTTAGCAGCAGAGAGTGAGGCAGTGCCAACTCAGCGACTTTGTCGCTGTTCCTAACGCCTAGTGATGAACCTAGCTACATTTATGAGGACCCTTAGCTACTTTCTGTAGAACTTTCTTCTAGATAATTCCTGCCAATATCAACAAAATAACCATTTTCACTCCGAACCGTTCTTTGGTTTGACGTTGTTTCAGCTGTCATCAAGGATATAAATGTTACAGATACAATAAATGTTACTGGTGCTTTAGCTCACCTAGTGAGATGTCTGACTCTCACCCCGGGTTTCCACGGGAGCCGTCAGCAGCACTTTACTGCAGCAGCACGTCTAGCTGCTGCTTGGCCCTTCCCACGAGACGCGAAGCAGCAGGGGAGCAGCTGTCACCGACAGAGCACGAAGTCACACGAGTGACTTCGTCAGTAAACACAACAACAAGCAGGAGAAAATTACAACATGGTTTGTGTTTTATGTTTTGTCTGTTTTATAATCGCCAACACGGACCTGAAAAACAAAGGAGACCGCTAGCTAGGTGATAACTTCTCACGGGGCCGCACAGTTAGTAACGTTTTTTAAAAGTAAAGCAACCGGAAGGCAGTACGTTCTTTATTCTGAAAATCTCGAGAGCTTCTCTCCATTTCCGCGTCCGATTTCCTGTCTTTCCTTCCCCAAAAATGTCGAAATTGACCCGTTTCAGAGGCATGGCGCGTGGAAAATAGAACCGGCGCGTAAAGGCCGCGACATGCTGCTTCTGAGACGCGGCCGACTCGCGCTGCTGACGGCTCCAGTGGAAAAGGTTCTGTTGACCACAGCGGTTCCCATCAGCAGCTATGACGTGCTGCTGCAGTAACGTGCTGCTGACGGCTCCTGTGGAAAGCCGGGGTCATGCTGAAGACCTGGGTTTGATTCTGGGTGTGAACATAGTTCATTTGGAGTTTCTTTTTTACATTAATGGTATATTTTTTTACAATAAGGTGCCCAAATTTTTATTTGAGACTCGCCGAACGGCATTAAATTCAAAGATAAAAAAGATGTGGGTTCAACTTTCATTTTGGAACAATTTTTCAAGCAAGGGAAGGGAATGATCTGAGCATGCAGGAGGACTGACCCATCTTAAACCTTTGTCGGCTGTGCTGAAGAGAAAGGTACAGAACCAAATTATTTAATTAATTAGCTGTGTGTTCTCCTGTCCTCTGTCCTCCGGGCCACACACACACACACACACACACACACACACACACACACACACACACACACACTGCAAGTTCGGCCGGCCGAAGAGAAAGTGCAGCTGCAGAGACAAAGGGGCATTATTTTTATTAATTTGCTGTGTTCTTCTGTCCTCCAGGCTACACACACACACACGGAGCTGACTGTCTCAGCTGTTATTTTTGTTAAGGAGTGTGCACGTACAGCATGCGTGCCTCGTGCACGAGCCTACTATTGAAGCTGCCGTTATGCTTTTGGCCTGACGGGGCAATCACGAGCATAAAAATTCAAAAGTCTGAAAAGTCCCTTTGATTAAACCGAAACAGGGTGGTTGGAAAAATATGCTTAGATTTTTTTTGTCACGCTGCAAATAGTACAATTAATCCTTCATTTGTAAAAAGAAGAAGAGAAATGCCCTTTTAACTGCTGCTTTCGACGGCTTACTCGTGCTATGCCAGGAAAAATAACAATGCGTCAAGTTTAAACTCAAAATGTCAAGAAAACGGTTGAAAGTAGACTATTTCAAAAATCACCCCTGGAAATGAATACCGCTGCTCCTGAAGGTGGCTTCATTTGCTCAGTTTTAAACATTTTTATCATCATAGCTGAAGTTACTGGGTGTGTTTTTATTAAGTAAACTGAGGAAATTTTGCAGAAATAGGTCCAATCTTGTGTGCATTTATGTATGAAGTTCAGAGCAGAAGGTTACACGCTAATAATTATGGAATTTATTTGTAAATAAACTAGGGATCCAGATCCGAACACTTGATCGGAAATCGGCCCCAATGACGTGGTTTCAGACTGATCGGGACTCGGGCTTTACTTCCCCATCCGGAGCTGGATACTGGGTTCAAATTACAGGAGAGCAACTTGGTCCTCCTTAAAGGTTGTCAGGCTACCCTGATGCCCTTAACTTACACAACCAGAAGGAGCACAAAAGAGATCCAGTTTCTTCCTATATCATATTATTTATATGGAGTCAGCGTAGCGGGGATTCTTTTGAGCATGCAGAGAGCGTCAGGCAGACCGCTGATTATTCATGAACTCCAGCTGCGTTCTGCACACGGCCACAGTAACGTTTTTTAAGTTTCTAAGTGGCGTCACCAAAAATGGATATAATTAACACACAGTCATTCGTGTCTGTTCATTTTCTCTGTCTGTATTTGAGCATGACGTGTGGACGCGCTCGTCCCTGGCGCAGCCGGGCAGCGCGGCGCAAACTCCGCTTTTTTTGCGGTCAATAGATTAATTTGATCTGCTAGTTAAAAAGTTACTTGTGAGGTGAAAAAGAAGGAGGCAGGAGTTTTTCTGGAGGACTGGGAGATGCAGGAAGATCAGAGACGGACAGGAAGACAGGAAAATAAAAACCAAGAAAACAAGACAAAGTTCTTAAAAAATAAAATGTAGGTAGATTGATCCCACTACACGTTTGTACCTGTATAAAGCAGTAATTTATCAGCATGTAGTATTTTTATAGTTGATACAATTGAGATCATCTTCAAAACTCCGTCCCATGCCCAGGGACGTGTCTAAGCATTTTGGGGGCCGAGGCAAAATAGACCCCTGCCAGGTATTTTAAGTTGAAGTGCTATCTGTTTTTATATTTCACTTTTATATTTGCAATAAAGTCCAAAAGTGAAGAATTTGTTATTTATTGATTGTTCAAGCTACCTCACATAAGTGATCTGTTGTTAAAAATTAAAATAAAAAGGTAATTAAATAAAAAACAAGGAACATTCTGGAACTGTTTCTTCCTTTTCTTTCTTTATTTTTAATGTATCAAAATTATCGGATCGGGTATCGGTATCGGCAGATTCTCAAAATCAAATGACTCGGACTCGAGGACAAAAAAACCTGATCGGGACATCCCTAAAATAAACATGTATGGCCATGTAAATGCTTATAAAGTATTGATAGCACAAATTAATATAACCAGCGTTCATATTACGGGGGAGCTAAGGGGAGTCCGGCTCACCCGAAATGGTGATGGGCTAGCCTGGAAGGACTTCCTTCCACAAAACTTTCTCCACTGTGACTAGCCATTAGCTTATCAATCTAGATATAGCTGTTCTCTGTTTCTCCAAACTAAAGTCATTCAAAGAGCTTTCTATGAAATATAAGATATAAATTGGGACTAATCTCCTTGAATACATTTAAAACCAGACTGAGAGCCCTTGAGATGGATTCCCTGTGTTGGAACTGCCTTCTGTAATTTTTTTAAAATTGTAACTAACTTTTGCTGCCTTTTGGCCAGGACTCCCTTGAAATTGAGGATTTTAATCTCAGTGGGACCTTCCTGGTTAAACAAAGAATAAATAAATGAAAAAGTTCTGAACATTTAAATCTGCAGACAGTTTGCACTAACATTAACAGGTGAATGTTCTACCTTCCCTCAAAGACTCACGAAATTTGTCCTCCTAGGTTTTTCCATAATCCGATTTGTTTTGACCAAAATTTCCTGTTAATTTAAAGAGGGAATTCTCTGTAATGCATTTAAACAGGTCCCAAATCAACTGAGCCTATAACATACTTGTGTATCCTGCACGTCCCTGCCAAGATGTTTCATGTTGAGCACAGCATGTTTGTGCTTATTTGCATTTAACCCTAATCCCAACCAAAGCACATTTTTGCCTGAGTCTAATTGTAGACATTACTCATGCAAATCAAGTGTTAAACCCTCCACTCAAACCAACTTCTGCCAACTCAGATTCTTTGATCAACAGAAGAAAAAGAGAAAACATTTTGGGGTGTAATCCAGCTAGCAATTAAAGAGCAGGTTCACTGAGAAACCTTCTTTTACTGATTATTTTTGAGTCACTCTGAGTTGTTCATGTAGGCCGAATGTGAAAATAGTCTTCTACACCTGTCTCCTGCTTTAGCTTCTGAAAAACTCAACTCAACTCAACTTTATTTATAAATCGCACCTTACAGGCAAAAAGATGCCACCAAGGCGCTACACAGACCAAGTAAAAACATAAAACATTAAGTCCAGAAAATAAAACACTGGATCACATGATACAGATAAAAAAAACACACAGATTGCTATAAGTAAAACAATAAAAACTAGTTAGAAAGATTAAAGACCGATCATAAAAGTAGGTTTTTAGCCTTGCCTTAATAACCGCAACAGAGGTGGAGGCCCTTATGCTGAGAGGAAGCTCGTTCCAAAGCTTAGGACCTGCCACAGCAAAGGCCCCATCACCACGTGTCTTTAGGTGCATTTTTGGGACCGAGAGGAGCACGAGGTTCTTCGAGCGGAGTGACCGTGCAGGGGTGTGCGGTTGAAGCAGTGACACCAAGTAAGGAGGGGCCAAACTATTTAACGTTTTAAAAACCAGCAAAAGTATCTAAAAACGAATCCTTACATCAATGGGCAGCCAATGAAGCGCAGCCAGAACAGGAGTAATGTGGTCAAACTTGCGCCTGCCCTCTAAAAATCTGGCAGCAGCATTCTGCACCATTTGCAACCTGGCTGTTGAGCCCTTGCTCACACCGAATAAAACAGAGTTGCAGTAGTCCAATAGCACCGTAATAAAAGCATGGACTACCATCTCAAGATCATGACGTGACAAAAAGGGTTCGATCTTTGCCAACTGACGAAGGTGGAAAAAGGAGGAGGAGATCACTCCATTGATGTGGTGGGCGCGATCCAGTTTAACACCACGGAACTCTAGGATTTGAAAATCCTGACGGATTTATGCCACACTGTCATGTAACATTCATGGCGTCACCCATCTGACTCGCAATGGTGTAGGCTGTGTTCCAGGACACAGTAGAAGCTAACCATTATTATTAACAACTCTACCACACAGCAGAACTCCTTCAGGCTTGTGTAATTTGTGGAGATAAAACATCAGTCAGTGGTAGAGTTGTGTTGATGTTAGCCAATCAGAAGCAAGATGTCTAAATATTAAGAAACAAGACTCCAAATTCTGCCGTCTGCTTCCATTTTCTCCTCCAGCTGATGTTCACGTCCTCAAACAGGCGCACCAGAGCTTTATTCCCCTGACAGCGACTAACATCTCATTTCTAACAGAGACCACTGCAAATGTATAAAAAATGTGATCAAAGTTAATCTTTAAAATTATTTAGGAAATGGATTAGGAAGATAAACTAATATGTGATGTGCATGAGACAAAGTTGTTTTATCTTTAATCCATATCCAAAAACCGTCACATATATAACAACAGCATTAGTGACTTCCTTATGAATTTGCTGATGTTTATAATTGATGATGAAGCTGTATAAAAGCGCTAAGTCATCATTTTGACCGGATTGTCTAGGATTATCCCTGTGCTCTGTGAACAGATACATGAGTCCAGAGCTTATTTGTATTACTGTAGTTTTAGCTTACATCTCTCATCTGTGTGATGGAGGACGAAAAAAGTGTCTGCTGGAGTTATCCCTGACACACTGAAAATGAAAGGCATATGCAAATGCTGGGACCTCTTTCTGGGATCGGTTTGTTTTCATTCAGATATGAATACAAGAATGAGCAAATGTATAAAAAAAATGATTATATGGTAGAAATAGGAGAGGTTTTTTTGTCAGTTTGACATCCAGGTAACCCACTTTTGCTTCAGCATGTTTACTCTTTGATTATCGGGAGAGCTGAGGGAAGCACTATCTCCCGCCTGCCAAAACTGAGCTGGCAAGCTGTCAAAACAGCGATGAAGACATATATGCCACCTGGGTGTTTGTACGGGACACACACACACCGTTCAACACATGCACTTTTATTGTACACTTGCTTAATAGCACACCCTCTTGCTTAGTTTATAGACAAACATCAAGAAGAAGTAGAAATAAATACATCTCTGGGTGTTTTTCTAAGAAGTAGGTTGTGTATATATAAAGAAGACATAGCAAAGCTGAATAAAGTAGGCCACAGCTTTTATACCAAACACACAGCTAAAGATGATGAAACGGTCTGATAATGTCACCCTAAAACATTTATGAGCAAACTCTCATGTCTGCTAATTATTGTTTGCCTCCTCTATAATCTGTGTGATTTTACTGAGAGAAAACAGTGAAATTAGAGATCCTAGGATGTTGGAGGATTGGATGCATTAATACCAACAACAAACTCTGTAAATGATCCCTGAGCATTAAAGTTTGGAAAAAGATTGAAACACATTTAAATCTGTATTTGGTGGAAATAGTTTCAAATACGAACATCCCTCTCTGCTGTGCTTCGGCTTTGCCTCAAAAACGTGCCATCTTTGGTTGGATTAATTGTTTTCACTCAGTCACACAGAATCTTCTGGATTTTAGAGGAAGTTCCTGGAGGATCCACAACTTCCATTTCACAGACTTTTTTGTAGTTCTGTCTCAAGCAAAAGTATAATCAAGGCTAGGTTCAATAAGGCATAAATTCCCACACAATAAAGGCTAACGACTCCTCGGGATGTAGGGAAGAGAGGTATTCATATGCAGTTTCTCCTCAATAAAGAGGAACTAGGCGGTTTTGGTTTGCTTTTAGCACCTCCTACTGTCGGTTTGTTGAACCAAAGCCAAAACTATCTCCTCGCTATGCGTTTATCTTTTTCACACCTTAATCTAACAGCTGAAATGTCTCCCCAGCCTTTCTTAGTGCCTACTGTGGTGATTCATACCTAAATTAAACAAATCAGCTGTGCTCATGATCTAAAACATGCAGGGAACATGCTGGAACCAGACTAGAGCGTTATATTTTCCCAACGGGGCAGTTAAAGTTAAAGCCCCATTAGTTGTCACACACACAGGTGTGTGTGCGAAATTTGTTCTCCGCATTTGACCCATGCCCTGGGGGAGCGGTGAGCTGCAGACACAGCCACGCTCGGGAACCATTTGGTGGTTTAACCCCCCAATGCAACCCCTTAATGCTGAGTGTCAAGCAGGGAGGCATTGGGTCCCATTTTTCAAGTCTTTGGTACAGCCCGACCAGGAATCGAACCCTGATCTCCCAGTCTTAGGGCGAACACTCTACCACTAGGCCACTGAGCTGGATTTGGTTGGTTAATAGCACACCCTCTTGCTTAGTTTATAGACAAACTTCAAGAAGAAGTAGAAATAAATACATCTCTGAAGTTGCAAGTGTAATGTTCTGGCTATAGGGGTGATAGGAGCTGGGTGGCATTTTCATTAACCCTGCAAAGGGTCATACAAGTTTGATAGTTGAGAATACAAACTATTATTACTATATTTTCAAGGACAACTAGTTCCAAAATGAAGTTTAAAATGGCGTTGTTTCTGGCTGTGATTTCTGGAAGCTGAGCAGTGCGGGCTATAGCGGTGTTGCTCTGTGCTGTCCTTAAATGGTACTGTTCACCCTGCCTTTGTGACAGCAGTAAGGCCAGAACTCAAGATCTCGTTTTGGAGTGCTCGTGGGATGCACGTGGGCTGGTTGAAGAAGCCAAGAGTAAAAAAAACGATCCAAAGTTACATTTCGACTTTCTGGCCATTGAATAATCATTAGGAAGTCATTATATACGCTTTTTCAAGTGGAGAAGTGAAAATTTCCTCTAAGGAAGCACCTCATTAACCCTTTAAGACTGCCCATTTGCATATCTGTGTTCAAATGCTTGTAAAACTGAAACTACATAAGATAGAACAACAATTTTTTGCATATTAAACCGGAGGAGTTACACTTACATCTCACACACTGAACGCGTCCCAGAGCGCTGCGTATTTCTGCTGATGAGTTTGCAACAAACAACCAAAATGCGCAAATAAGAAAAGGCGTTTTCATTCAGACACAGACACTGTTTCGTTCTGATCTGCAGCTCACAGGGCTTCACATGCTAGAATAAACGTCATCACGTTGTCAACGTGAACTGTCACATGATTATTACTCACCCAATCCCCTTCCATAACTTCATTTTCCTGCGAATTGTAGTTCTCCGTAGTCCCAGTTTTTCGGCTTTTTCTTGTTCTTTTTCACAATAATACATTTAGACAAACACATCCTACACACATCACACACACACTACAACCTCCCGACACACACACACCACTACAACCGTTTTAATGAACCACAGACCCACCAAACGGTACATCCTCCCTCGTTAAAGCAGTTGACGCCTTCACAGCGCCGGGTGATGTTTCAGTTTTACTTTCAGTTTCCTCACGTATATGTTCACGCAATATTCTTTATTATTGTTGTTATTATTAGTGAAAGAAAAGGACAACAATATACTACTGAAAAATTAGCCACAAATATTCAACATTATTATATTAGACTTCTGCTGATTATTATGTTTTCGTTTTTGTTACAGTTTACATAAATGAGTGTATCTCAGAATCTAAATTATGAAAACACTTCAAATAAATTTGTGGTTGTTTGGAAGGGTTGTGTGAAACTTTTTTTCATTGACAATTTTGAGGGATAAAGGTGTCAATTTTCTTTATACTGAAAAGAATGTGTGAAAACAAAAAACAAGTTTTCATTTCTGTATGGATAATTGCAGTTTTTAGTAAACTATATAGCTGCTATGAACATTTTACTTTCATATTATTAAAATTTAGCATGTAAGGTATGTATTGATGCATAGAAAGTTGAAATACTCCAAAAAATGGCACCACAGCATGTAAAAATGTAAATATAAGTCCTGGCGAACTTGTTCTATGGCAGGTCTTAAAGGGTTAACATGGTTGATCTAAAGATAATTTTATTAGATTTTCCTACCATGTGTGGTGTGTTAAGAACATTCTGGTTTGCTCGTAACGACATTGGGAAGGCTGGGGATATGAAACACGTTGGATTATCTTGGTGCCAATTCCTAAAGGAGCATGCTCTCTGTTGAATGAGAGGTGACAGAATCCTGCTGCATGATTCTCCTACCGTGTTTGTTTATTCCAGAGTTGTTTACTCTGTGTGTGTGTGTGTGTGTGCGTGCGTGCATGCGTGTGTGTGTGTGTGTGTGAACCTGGCCTTTCTTGATTCAGTTTTAGCTTGATTGCTGCTTCGTGGCCAGCTGGAGGGAAAAGTATGGGTTTGGTTTGTCAACAAGCTGGATAAGTTGCAAATATTCAGCATTTTATTTTGCTCGTTCTGTGATGGAATCGGGCTTGGAAAGAGTTTGTGTTGTATCAAACTTTCACATGTATGTGTGTGGACAGAGCCTTCTGTGTGAGGGCTTGTGTTTATAACACTTTTGAATCTGCAGCCTTTGGCTTCTGGGTGGTCCACTCCTGATTAATGGTGGTAATAATGGGTGGATTTTTATGAAAAAAATAAGGGACTTCTCGGCAGAAGTTCTATTGTTTCCATGTCCTTCCCATTCATGACGTGTTTCTCACGCTTAGATGCTCCGTTGTGCCATTGTCTGTGTTGCATTTATAACCCCTCCAGTCGCGGGGCTTTATATGAGCCCCGGTCCCATAGTAGAGATAAATGTTGATGCGGAAGTGCATATGTTTATGTTCCTTCATACGTGCAGCCCTTACCTTCTTACAGCCAAGAGCTGCTGACGTAAAACAGAGAGGAGCTTGTTTATAGCAGCTCCCATGTGAAGATCAGACCTGTTGCACAGCATTGATAATAACAAAGAAGCAGCTGCGTATCAGGATGTTTATTTCCACTTTTTTGACATGAGAAATGGGGAAAGAAATAGTTTTCTGAATGAACACGAGGGACCGAAGTGGCCTAAAAGTGAAATAGTCCATCACAGCAGAGTCAACATTTGTTTGTTCCCGTTTTCATTGGGCATCTGGCATGTGTGTCAGGAAAACTGTATCTGCCTGCAGAGATTTGGTTGTGGCGCACATGCAGCCGCTGAGTGTCCGTGTGTGCGAGTGTGTTGGTTCCTGAGATGACAGATGAGAGGTTTGCATCAATATTTGAACAAAGCACTCTGGCATCTCTTTCTGTTGAGGCCATGCTGTTTTTTAAGAGACTGGAAGGCAGAGAAGAAATGGATTGCTTCAGTGGCTCTCACTGCACAGAAATCACAAGTTAGAGGGGAGATTTGGAGCTCAAGGTGTTGCTTTTTGATTAAAGTCAAAGTGCTTGAAGACAAGGACTGGAATTAGGTAGTGGTTGGTCTCCTCCATGAGTTTTAGATGCTTTTAGTTCAGCAGGAAGGCCTGAGCCAGACTGGGGACGGATCTGCTGAGACACGTTTGTGTGAATAAAGGTGAAACAAACAAAACATGGATGTTAAGTTGTTTATCGTCCGTCAGCTTGTCAGCAGACACCTTTTCCCACAAACTGATGTGCTAGGATTACGAGTTCTGAGAACACTAAATGTGATCAGGGTCACCGTTCACACGCCATTTGCTCTTCAGCTGGCAGTCCGAGATTTCCTGTTTTTACTGTAGTTTTTGTCCTAGAATCATTGCAGCAAGTTGGAAAGTGGAGCCTTTAGAAGTAACTTTGTTAGATATTTTAAATAATTGTCTTGAGCTAGATGCTAAAAGGACCCTTTACAGGCTTAATTCCTAAAGCTTGTTTAAAGACTCGTGCTGACAGAGCTTTTTCAGTGGCTGGTCCTAGCCTTCCCTAAGGACCTCATGTAGTCTGGAGTACTTGGTTCCTTCTTTAAGACTCGTTTGATCTGGCTTTCAATGCAGCCCATTTTTTTTTATTCTTATGTATTTTGTGTCCCTGTCTGACTTTTAGCTATTATTGTGTGTTTTGTTACTGCTTTACTCTTGTGTATTTTAATTTTGGTTTTAACGTCTTTGTTTCTGTTCGTCTGCAGCACTTTGAGGTTGCTGGATTTACTGCAACAGTGCTATATAATTAAACTTGACCTCTACCTTGACCTTGAATGAGTTATCTCTCAGCCCCCTCGCTCCTTGTGTGCAGATAACCACGTTTGTAACTGGAGCCTTCCCTGGCTGCTGACCTGAAGTCTCATAAAGTCACGTACATCGCGAGAAGCAGCATCGCTTTACGGCGCTCCGTGTTTACACCTCATGTTCGTCATGGCTGAACCTCACAAGAAAAAAGAAAAGAGATAACATTAACTCATTCGCTGCCAGCCGTTTCCTGGTCGGTAAAGCTCTTTGCTTCCAGCGTTTCTCACTGTATTTAATGTTTTTTTGAGAGTCACAGAACATTGCGCGCTAGGATGATGTCGACGCCAAAACAAAGCGGATACTCACCTCTTACATCAGGAAGAATCCGCGCATTTTGAGCGTTATCCGTTCTTTCATAATCCGTTTTTGAATAGTGGTCGGCGGAAGCTTTTCCGGTTTGCGCCTCACTTTTTTTTTACAGCAGCGACCCAAAACGATCTCCTAACACATGGATTTTCTGCTTCCTGATCATGTGATGTGTGACGTACGCGGATGAAGATCGGCTTTAGAGCTGAGATGTTTGTTTTCACGGTGCGGGGGCTCGTTCCGACGCCCACACAGTTAAAAACATGCAAATAACGACTTTAGTCGACATTGGCAGTGAACGGGTTAAAATATATATTAAAAAAGAGATTTTTAAAAAGTGGCCAACAAAAATTGGATCCAAGAAGAGTTGTTTTGTTTTCACGACAATTATTTAAAATGAACACTAGGGGGTGGTAAAGCAAGCCAAAACTGCCTAGTGTCCCTTTAAAAGAACAAGGACATTCAAAAACACAAAATAAATGATTTTTCTTTAAGAGTCAGGAATTAGAAAGACTTTAAAATGCAGATTTTTTTCCCCTCTGCTTTTCTGCCATAGACACGTACGATCCAAGCAGATGCTCCCCCAGCGCCTCTCACTATCTTCAACACCCACCTATCATCTGCTTCAGCAATCTCCTTCCACCCCCACCTCCTCTGCTAGCCTCACCTCTAATCCTCAAACTAGTCCTTCCATCTGCTGCTTGAATTTGCGTCGATACAGCCGGAGAAGGGATCTCACACAGGGCATATGTAATTAATGCAGTGTTGACCACTGCCAAGCTGCATTTATTCATGTAGTTTCACAGACACATTTGATAAAAGTCGGTGTTTACATCAAGGCAGAGACTCCGAGCTGCGCTCCTCTCACTCACGAGCAAATCCAGCACCTTATTTTTCTCGAACCTGTTGCTGACCTGTTACCATGGTGAAATAATTAACATGTAACTAATCCACTTACTTTTAATTAACAGATAGGAGTAATTAGGTGATTTGCCTCTGTACCCTATTACTTGACGATGAGGAGAGTTTAGTTTGTAAAAGTTAAGAAACTTTTTTCTGCATTTCTGGAAAAGCAGTATTTATAATAAATAGGCACAAACAGACATTAGTGAGAATTCATTGAATCGTGCCAATAAATGAGTAACGTTGTACAGGAGTCTCTTTGCTGTGATTTCCTCTGCTTTTCGTTTTATTATTTAGGCTTTTCTATCCTGAAGCAAACGAAAGCAGAATGTTTGCAGCCTCTGCTATCCGTCTTCTTGAGAGGGCTGGTGCGGACGCGTGGCTGACAGCAAAGCTAGCGGAAGGTGAAACCACAAAAAGTGAGAGATGCCTTCTAAAGTAGACAACTGTCCCACTTATTATTATCAGTGCAATAAAACCCTTGCGAGTGAGAAGCCACAGGATTGAGGGCGCCAAGGTGTTGTGATGTGAGCAGCTAAAACTTAGTAGCAGAAGGCTTCACCACCCACGCTCACTGAACACACTTAAACAGGTTTAAAGGAGAAAGATGATGATAAAAAACAAGCTTACTGGTTTCAGAACATGCCTGAATGAATGAAAAAAAATGAACGCGATTTAAAGCGTGGGGTGGTTTGAAGTAGAAGAACAGGGATGAATAGAGAATTAAATAAAATGTGTAAACTTCATTTAAGCCCGACGTCTCTGTCTGAAGGATAAGATGATAAACGGGAGCACGCTGAACCTCGTCATGAGAGGGAGTTGTAGAGTTAAAGGCCATCTTTCATTTTAAACACATGTTGAAGTGCTTACGTAGAAATATGCCTAAACTTAAGGGCCATATGATTCCTGAAAGCAAAAGCTGACAAGAAACAAGCAGATGGTTTTTATTCATGGCAACACAAAATTATGCAAGTGAGTTTTGCATCATTTGTCTTCATTAGAGTAGTAGTATGTAGTTTGCTGCCACTAGGGGGCAGTAAATACATATATTTCAGGGTAGTTTTACACCATATTGTCATGACTGTCGCTAGTTTAAAAATATTACGGTAAACGTTGTTACCCGTGGAGCAGAATCAACCCTGGCGTAACTCCTCAGACTTTGATGGTCCTTCAGTTCATTCCAGGCATTGAGAGAATGCAATACTCATTGTAGTTTTCTGGCACCGTAGTTTCCAGACCTGCTCGGGGTCCTGTGCCTGCCAGTGATGTACTCATACTAAATTACTACCGCTAGACCAAAATATATTGCTTCTTCTTTTCAATTATGTTCTTTCACATATGTTTAAGAAAGAGTTTAGCAGTTTTGGTATTAAATTTGTATTTCTTACTGCCTAACTACTTCCATAAGTCGTCTACCCAGCCAGTCATCTAGTGTGATGTCATTGACAGGCGCGGGACTCTGAGCTGGCTAGAAGGAAAGATGGCGTGTAACATGGCGTCCCCCAAAGACACTAGACCCATGCACTATACTATGAACACATGCTAATAGCTAAAGAGAGTCTCTCAGTATGCGCTGGTGAAGTCTCTGCCTTACCATACCTTATATTGAGCAGGACTGAACAGCTAGGGCTAAACCAGCCACGAGCTAAAAAGCTGCCGTATTAAAATGCTGTAAATGTGGCTGGCCAACATTAGGCAACATATCGACTCCGTGTAACACTCGTTCTGAATAACGCCGGGGACACACCGGCCGCGGAAGCGCCGCGAAAATGGGACCGCCTTCATTCGGCGCTCTTGTTAAGCTATTCTATAGACCACATGGGCCGCCGAAGCGCCGCGAATCGCCTCGCGCCGGCGCTCCAGCCCGCGCCATGCAGCGATCATTTCGGCGTCGGCTCTATTTTTTTCGCGAGCTGCGGGTGAATCGCGTCAATTCTGGCAGGAAGTCAAACCTAGACAAAAGAGGCAGGCCGGTAAAGTTAACAAAGTAAAGAATTTCAAAATGAAATTCCGCAATAGTCAAATGTGTTCGAAAACAGAAACTGCAGAAAAACCACACAAACACACACACACATCGAACTTCTGTGCGTGTGTGACCACGTGAAGGGGTGTGTGGTTTTGGGTGTCTTTTCACGGGAGCAAACAGGACAGAGAGGCAGAAAGTCTGAGGCAAACAGTTAAGATGGATGACTTTAAATTAATTATGGAAGTTGAGAAACACAAGGAGCTGTTCGCCCCCGAAAAACATGATTGTTTACGTACCCATTTCAGAAGAAACTGCTAGGATACAGCTGCAGAATTGGAGCGGGTTCCAAGAGATTCAACTGGCAGAAACAACTCATACCATAGGTTCACACACACACACGCAGACACACACACACACACACACACACACACACACACACACACACATACGCGTACAAACACTCAAACGTAGAGGAAAAGAGCTGAGAAAAGGCAGAGAGGAAATGGAGGACACCAAGTGTTTAAAAGAAAAACTACAGCTGAGCCGAGGCGCGCCTCGACTGGGGCGCGTCCGATCTGAACTGAGGAGCGGCGAGCAGCGGCCGAATTTCGTGAGCGATTCGCTTCTCGGCGCTTCGCAGCGCTTCCGCGGCCGGTGTGTCCCCGGCGTAACCAGCTCAGGTATGTCTTTAACATGTTGTGTCAGCTCAGATAAATGCACCTGTTTTAGCAACAGAAAAGTTTGCACACTGCCAATGATGCAAACACTTCTCTTACAAAATAGTTTGTATCCCATGCGGCTTTTGAAAGTTTTGACACACGAGGTTTGTGGTAAAGCAGCATGAAACAAAATCTGGAGAGCAAGAAACATAATACTTACAAAAACACTTCGGAAGACATCGCACTTTTCTGTTTCTCTCTTCCATCTCAAGAGAATCAACTTTATTTAGTTTTTTTGCATAGATTCACTGTTGCATCACTGTACAGTGTGGATAAAGTCAGTCATACTTTATTGATTTTGACTCAAGGAGACAAATGTGAAAAGTAAGAACTAACAGCTGCAGGTTAAAGTCAAAATAAGTGTTGCTTGGATCGGGCAGGGCTGAGAACAGAGCGACAGCGACAGACAACACAGGTCGAGATAGCAGGATTCAGATTCAGGCCTCTGTCGGATTAGAAGAATGAGCTAAATAAGTAGCTAATAACAAAGCCAGTTTGTTTTCATCAAGTCAAATATTAAAAGGATTATAGTCTTTTATTGAGGATTTCTGCACTATTACTCCAGCATAGGTGCACTTAAAGCTCAGCGAGAAATCAGCCCTATTTTCGAGCTGTTATTGTAGCTCAGCTGACTCATGTATTTGAAATCCGTTCTACGTATCCGTCCTGACAGTGTGCTGACAGTTTCTACTGTAGGACACAAGGAGATTCACAATTTAAAATTAATCTTGGCCTGCACTGACATCGCATCCTCTGGGCCAAAGAGGAGAGCAACCATCTGTGTGGGTATCGCAGCACAAGTTCAAAGGTCAGCGTTCATGATAGCATCAGCGCATGCAGCAGGAGTAGCCTGTGGAAGGCCCCGTTAATGTTGAATGATACACGCAGGTTTGGAGGACACAGAACAAGGGCTTGTTTATTTCAGAAGATAAATCATATTCTGTAAATATCCCACAAAGTCGGGTTTTGGAGTCCAGGTGGTAGACCGGTGAGCCCGCTGCCCAGACCTGTCAACCTCTAGAAACATTTGATAAATTAAACACAAAAGCCCTCCAAACTCCCGCGCAGATGACATCTTCTATCGGGAATGAATAGGGAAATGTTTGGACTCAAAGCTACAGCTGAAAATAAATCTGAGCACAACACGATTTGCCCTCCTTGCCTCCAAACAAGAGAAACAATAGAAAAAGACAAGTTTCCCCATGATAACATGATCTTGCAGCTAAACTTGCAGAACAAAACACATCTGTGTGGGTGTCTCCTCAGTCTATATGTGAAGAAGAATTTAGTTATTCACCACGTCCATTAGGATGCAAGGAGATGGAGTCTTTGCCATACTCGAGTAAAATTCTCTGGTTTCTTCAGAACTAGACTGTTTCCTGTAGAAATGTTTGTTTACGTGCGAAGGCAGCCACACAGGCAGGGAAAGGGAAAGAAAATAGAGCCATCACTCAGGCCTTTGGCAGAGATGTGTTGTTTTCTCTAGGAGTTGGCTAAATGTATCTTTGCCCCCATATGTGTTATTGCCAGACGGAAGCATCGGTTGTAGATCATTCTGAAAAGTGTGAAGCATAGGCCTCAGCGGCCTCCTAAATGACGGAGCCAAAGCATATTGCTGCGAGATGAACCGCGCGTCAGCCTCAGATGTAAATGAGCATTGTGAGAATGTCAAACTGCATCACGCTGCAGTGTGAACGCTGTGTCACGAGGCCTTATCACACCGTGGCTTAACAGTAAAAAATATATTGTGCTCCGCAATGCAGCGTGTGATTTATATTCAGAAATTTCCCCAAAAGAGACAATGTTCTGCTGTTTCCGGAGATGGCTAAACGCTTGTAAGCCACACATCCCTTAACACCCGCCCCAGGTCCAATGGCACCACTTCCCTTTCATGTGTTGCTTTTAATCTGTCAGTGGCAAAAGCGTCCCAGGAGCCAAACAGAAAAGGAGAAATCTGAGTCATGAACAGACTGTTAAAGGTCTCTTTCACTCGTATCATCAATACATTTGCTGTGGTCTCTAGTACAAATAGGGATGGGTACCTTTGACATTTGAATCGATCCGGTACAAATTCCCGGTACCTACGAATCGATACCGGTACTTAACGGCACCAATTTTCGATACTTTTGAGTGTTTAATATTTTTAATTATCTTTTATAATTAAATATATATTTTTCTCAATATATAACCATATTTGATAAATATCACGATAAATGACATTCAACTGTTTGTATTTTAACATCGTCCTTGTAGTTTTATAAGCTGATAATTAAACTGAAGCAAACATCTTTACTGTGAACTAAATTTACTGTGTATCTTCATTCCTTTTGACGTCCTTTTTCATTTGATTTTTCCTACTGGGAAGTTAGAATTTCCAAGGAGAAAGCGAACGCACCATTAGCTGATTACAATGGTGGCATAGGAAGCTAACATATCAAGCTACGTTATCTTAAACAGTTTAACTGCTGGAGCAGATTAAAACGATGATGCCTCACACTTAAATCGTTGTCACTGGTTTCATCTTCACTCAATCACCCGTCGCATTTAGTAAAGTGAAGCCAAACTTTAGAGCGCGTTCATGTTCTTCTAGTCGGAATTTCGGAGTTCCGAGGAGAAAGCGAACGCACCATTAGTGAAACGGAAGCTAACAAATCAAGCTAACCTTATCTTAAACATTTTATTTACCTACCGGGGCAGATTAAGATGAGGATGTCTCACTTAGATCGTTGTCGCTGGTTTCATCATCACCCAGTTACCCATCACATTTAGTGAAGTGGACCCAAGCTTTAGCGTGCGTTCTTTCAACCACGCTCTTGCGCATGCGCAGCTGTCTAGGCAAGTTCTCGTTGTGAAGGACGGGTACCGAAACGAGGCACCGTTTCAAATGAAGTGAATCGGTGCTCGGTTGGTACTGTGGAATTTGGTCGGTACCTTAAAAAGTACCGAATTCGGTACCCATCTCTAAGTACAAATGGATGCCTTGAGTGAAGCTCTGTGGAGAAAAAGTTCCTGTTCCGGGAAGTAGAAGTTGGTCGGAGGAATTGGAGCAGAAAACAGCAGGATTTGGAGTCATAATATTCCTGATATTCAGACATCTCTCATCTGATTGGCTAACAGCAATGCGACTCTGCCACTGACTCGGTGGTGTTTTATCTCCATCTGCGCTGTGGCGTTGCTAATGCTAACAGTTAGCTTCTACCAACTGAGACATGCTCTACTCTCTCTTGGATGCTAAATCCACAACAGCTTTCCTCGCCGTGAGCCAAGAAGGTTGAGTCCGTAGATCTGAGTGGCCTTTTCTAATCCCTGTCTTTTTCGGTCAACTTGCTCTTCAGCTGAAATAAAACAGCCTGTGCATGGCTGATATAATCTCTAAGCCACTACATGTGTTACTTTCCTAATGCCATGTTGGTAAGCATTAAATATCACCTGATTTATTATCAAATGTGTCTCTACTTAAAGGGCTCTGACGAGGTTTGACAGCCGTGAGTTTGTGTATTCTTGTTCCCATCTATCATCTTCTGGATGCGCACTCCCAGTCTGTGTTTTTCATCTATCGAAACACAAATACACCGTGTCAATTCTGTGCTCACGAAACAAAGTGGAGCACTCTGTACAAGAAAAGCT
The DNA here is from genome assembly GCF_043380555.1 of Nothobranchius furzeri. NCBI lineage: Eukaryota > Metazoa > Chordata > Actinopteri > Cyprinodontiformes > Nothobranchiidae > Nothobranchius > Nothobranchius furzeri. The sequence continues at coordinate 65,637,926 of NC_091746.1, read as the reverse complement.
TGCCTAGGGCTAGTCATTTTGAAATTAAAAGCATGTCTCTTTGTTCGGCTCCAGATCCGGGAACGAAGGGGAGAATGTGAATGCGTCGCACAGAGGGAAAGGGAGAACTGAACAAGTGCTGTGATTTTCACAGCCGGGGAATCACAGAGAGTCTTTTATCTATTCCCCTCCATCAGGAGACATCCAGCAGGAAAGGTAGGAGGATTAGATTAGCTGGAGAGGGAGAGAGGGAATGAGAGAGTGGCTCCTCTAATCCTGATGGGCTTCTTTATTTTTCTGAGGTACACCCATCACTGAGGAGAAACGTGGAGGGTGCAGTGAGGAGCTGGGATCATTAGGGGAGGGAGCGGGACGGTTCGCCTCAGTAAACTCTTCACACTCGCATGAAAGAGGCTCCAGCAAACTAGCGGATTAGTCAGAGTATAATTACAGTTGTGGGCCTCAGATGTTGCAAAACGTTCTCCGACTGAAATGCCCCTCAAACATTCAGAGTGAGAAAGGAGAAACATCGGCTAACGTGTTGCTCCTGTCCTTTTTACCAAATTCCCTAACAGAGGTATAAGAGTTTTTACGGAGCACCGGCATCCCAGATCAAAGCAGAGTTTGGGGCATTAATTAGTTTTAATGAGTTTCTTAGTTCACGTTACTCCAGTTGTATTTCCTCCCCCTCCTCCTAAAATATAGGATGCTCAACATAATCTAATTAAAGCAGGATTAGTAAAACATCTAAGAAAACCAGCATGAATAATTACTCTGTTTAAATGTTAACCTGTGTGCTTTAACCTCTTTATTCCTCTACTTTTTATTTTGGGAGTTTTTAATGATTTTGTTTTACTTTCATTTAATTTTTGTCTAAAGTTATTCTGTCGGCCTCCAGCGTGGGCAGCAGTAACGCGTTTCCTGAATGTTCACATGACGATAAAGCTTGGACCTGGAATGTCTCAGCATTTATAGACTAACTTGTCGTCTAGACGTTAATGCCAGACTCGCAACCAAGTCCAGAACATTAGAACTGCGTCATTTTCCTTAAAGCTCAACAGTAATTAGCAGAGGTGTGGACTCGAGTCACATGACTTGGACTTGAGTCATTATTTCAATGACTTCTGACTTGACTTGATAAAATCTATAAAGACTTACGACTTGACTCGGACTTGAAAGCCAATTACTTGCAAATTGAATCGACTTGCATCTGTTGACTTGATGATGACTTGAGCGTATTTGATATTTTAGCACAAAAGTGGCACGACATGGACAAAAATCATGAATCATTCTTGGTTCTGGGTTAGATCTTGTGCTGCTAACTGCAGCAGCACTTTGTTTATAATCAGTTTCAGTTGCACTTTCTGCTCGTTTGAGCAAATAAATGAAGCTTTAAAAAGTTTTATTTCTGGAATTCATTTATTATCATTGTCATTAAATTAAAGTTGGACAGATGACTTGATAATGACTTGAAAATTTAAAGTTGAGGACTTGGGCTTGACTTGGACTTCCACCTCATTGACCTTGGACTCGACTTGGACTTGATTGTATTTGACTTGACTCGAGACTTAAGTGGAAAGACTTGTGACTTGCAAAGCAGTGACTTGGTCACACATCTGATAATTAGGGACTCTTTTTTATAATCTTGGACAATCCTAACTATGTTTTGATCAATAATGATTTAAAGAGAACACATATGATCAGAAAAGTTAAAGCTGCTGCTGGTGGTTTATTAAGGTCACCATGGTAACCAAACTCCTTCATCAGACTCAAAGAAATGGAAAAACAGGAAAAAATTCAGGCCTCAAACAGTCAACTATGTAAAACCTGAACTTTATTTGGGAGAAGGGTCTTTGGTCACACGCCGTTTTATGTCTCTACAGTGTTTTATGTCGAAGAAATCAAAAAGTACAAATGAATAAAACCTCTGTTTGAAAGCGATAACGGTCAATAGACAAAACCAGTAATGTTTTTGTTTATCGACTAAAAGTTTGTGGGAGCCAGGATAGTTTGTTTGCAAACATTTAGGAAAGTTTAGATTTTAACGTTAGATTTTAGCATCCATAGTTAACTGGATCAACACAAAAGCTAAACTTTGATTGTTTATTAAAGATATGCAAATAACATTTCAGAACCACAAAGTCCAAATGTTTCCAACTTCTACTTCCTGAAACAAGAACGTGAGAGCTTTTTTTTATTCACAAAGCATTAATACAAACATTACAGCAGATCTATTGAAATGTGATGAAATAGAGAGTGAACGACTCGTAAAAGGTTTTTTTTTTATGTTAAGTGGGTTTACTGATGTTTTTCTAAGGGGAGTACCAACACTTTTATTTCTACTGCAAGCAAAGGTTACGATCACAGGTAAGCTAGTGATGGAACTGATCACAGCCTCCATGCTTTTGTTATTAATGCATAATCTTTAAAACAAAGGATGCTCGAAATTAGTATTAATCATGGTTTTATGGAATTAGTCCTGTTGTGTGACTAATGCACCTCCATCCCTCCGCCCGTAAGCTGTTTGGTGCCATTCTGGCCCTGATCTTCCTCCAGAGTGTTATTAACAATTATTAATTCTAATTCTCAGACCAGATCATTTTTCAGGTTTTTCACTTTGATTCATTTATTTCAAATCTGTGTTTGTTGTTATCTCTTAATTGTGATTGCTTCAAAATAAACATGAGGTAATTATGTAGTAATGCTTTTAAACCCTGCTTTACACAATGCTGTGCCCCCCCCCCCCCACACACACACACACACACACACACACGCGTGCAAAAAGTTACTGCTACAAGTTTCTGTTGCTATCCTAGACTAAAGAATTGTTGTCTAAAATTGTGAATTAGATATTTTTTTATGGCTGAGATTAATTTCTACACTTTTATTAATACAGAAAACGATCAATATTTGCGACAACGTACTCCTCTGCATGTCATCTCCCCGAGGAGTTAATCACATTTAAATAATAAAGAAGAAATAGAGGAAAACAAGCAAACTAATGGCTTAAATTATTAAAATGTATAGGTGATATGTTGTACTATTATTTGCTGTTTTTAAATGAGTTTGCACATTTTTTCAGCTAAAAGAAATGAAACACTGATGTTTAGGAGGATTTATTAGTCAGTGTTGTAATACATCAGTGAAGGAGCTGAGGAAAAAGGGATTTCTGCGTTCATGATTTGCTTCTTGGCTTGAAAATAGCGTGCTTGAGAGAACAGACGTTGCTGGGATCCAGCTGCAGAGGTGAAGAAGAGGAGGAGTGAAGTTAGAGCTAGACAAAGCAGCATCTGGCTTAAACGTTTATGTTTTTCTGTTTGCTGGTTGGGAAACAGAACAAGGTGGTTTTATTTGTTGTTTCACGGCAAACATTGATCAGAAATTGCGCTGTACATCACATTTGAGGGATTTTGTTTTGCTTTTGTTCTCCAGGTGCCAGAGGTGAAGCCCTGCAGCATGGCCAGTCTGAGACCCTCCCCCGCTTCCTGCAGGAGCCTGTTGATGCCTACATTATTAAGAGTAACCCCATCAAGCTCCGGTGTCAAGCCCAGCCAGCGCTCCAAATCTTCTTCAAGTGCAACGGAGAATGGGTCCATCAGAGCCAGCACATGTCTCAAGAGCATGCCGATGTTGTGACAGGTACGACGAAAACCACTTAACCTGATCCACTCCCTCATAACTGACATGATTGGTTTATGTCCGATTAAAAAATGAAGGCAATTCATCAAAAATGTTAACCAAGACTCATTTTGACTGAATAAGTAGTTTGATGGTGAACAGATTTTAACTCACTGGTTTTATAGATTAAAGTTAAAAAGTCCCATCAGTTGTCACACGCAATGTGCGAAATTTGTTCTCCACATTTGACCCATGCCCTGGGGGAGCGGTGAGCTGCAGACACAGCCGCGCTCAGGAACCATTTGGTGGTTTAACACCCCAATACAACCCCTTAATGCTGAGTGTCAAGCAGGGAGGCATTGGGTCCCATTTTTTTCTAAGTCTTTGGTATGACCCGACCAGGAATCAAACCCATGATCTCCCAGTCTCAGGGCGGACACTCTACCACCAGGCTACTGAGCTGGTATAGAGGTGTTATGGCGGTTAGCAGGGCTAACCCATATGAGCAATGAGCATTTTCTGTAAATTCAGTGCATGATTCATATAAACACATTTTGTTGATTTACATTAACCACCTGGAGCCATGTGTCCACATACTGTATGTGGACATTGGCTCCTTACACTATAAAATGTTATTCTCTTCTACTTGTTTGTTACTGTTTACAGACACTTGATATTGACTTTAAATACATATTTTTGTTGTTTTTCCTTTTTTTCAGTAAATTTGACATTTTTATTTAACTGTATTTTTAAGTTATTTAAATTTTTGTAAATTTTTTTCCCATTAAAGAGCAAGTCACCCCCAAATCAACTATTTTTTTATAAGCTATATAAATGTGTATACGTGCTGCAGACACGAGTTGTCAATAGTTTTGCACTTTAGTGCATTTTAGTTAAAATTTAAATTTTCTGCCTAAAACTGTCAGTGTTGTGCCGTTGTCAGGTAAAAACTCTGCACTGCATTAGAATTTAAATCTGCCATCGCTATTGGCTAAGAGGTACCCTAGAACGTTAGCTGGTACCATATGATGTCACAATGCCGTTGTGAGCCTGCGTGTGTGTATTTGTTAGCGGCTCCGCCCTCTCGGTCTGATAGGCGACAGCATTTGTTGCATTTTTCAAACAGGAAGTGGGAGTGGAGTAATACTCTGGTAGGGGGTGTCTTGCTCTTTAAATAAAGTTGACTAATCTGTAATAGCTAGATATGCTTTTTTTTTTAATCACATGAAATTAGGGCTGGGCAATAAATCGAAAATTTATCGTTATCGAAATTTCTTACTCTTATCTAGATAATTTTTCCCATGTCAATAAGTTAGATATTAAACAAATGAAACGATGTGTGTAGGTTGGCAGTGTTCATGTCCCTTTAAGAAGCCACCTTGAGTCACATAAAAATATGACTCTACTTAATACACGTGACAGCCCCATCTAGTGGACAACTTTTGTTTCCGTGCATACCAGTATACATCCTCCGATTATTGTTATCGAAGTGAAATCCTCAGTATATGGTAATATTGATTTTAGGCCATATCGCCCAGCCGTACATGAAATACAAGTTTGGGACCCAGTGGGTTAAGTTAGATAATGAAATATTAGGGTAGTCATTTATATGTGGTTATTTTACTCCTGTGATGAAGAGAATTTATGTTCAAAGTGTTTCACCTTCAAGTCTTTCCTACCAACGTCGATTAATTACTAGCAAATGATAAATTAGATGTTTTTCTTTTGTGTAAGCAATCTTCAGGAGAGCATTTTCACGCTGTGCATCTGCAAAGATTTTCAAATGTTTTTAACAGAAAACCAAATAATTGGTTATTTAAAGGACTGTTTAACAGGTAAAGTACTCTGTTTTAATATATATATTTTTTTTTTTTACTTTTTTTTTTTTTTTTTTTTTTTTACTTTAGTGTTTTGATAATGCAACATCTTGTCCCTCCCACTCAACCATTACCTTTTCTTCTTCTGATCAGTGTTCATGGAGTTGAGTTAGCTGAAAGCGAAGCTAACGCTAGCTCACTTCCTTTCTGTTTGAGTAGACGCATTCATTTTTTGGGTCAACAAATATTTCCTTGCAGTTCTGCTCAATTATGAGCCAAAATAACTGAGCATCTTCCCATCTCACAGAATCCATTAGAAAATTGATCTGCAGCAAACGTTGTGCTCCGTTTTTTTCATGTTATTTTCTGCTCCACACCTCTTCACCTCAGCTCACGTTCGCTATAGTTCTTCATGTCACACTGCTCTAGAGGTTAGTGTTGTTGTTCTTGTGCACACTCGGGTTTTCTTCCACAGTCCAAAAACACGTACCGCTGGAGACTTAAATTGGCCCCAGGTATGAGTGTGACCATGGCTGCCTGAATTTGTTACAAGGTGCAGCAAAAAATCAGACAGATGAAAATCTAATCAACTGTAACTACATCACAGACATATTGTACAATCATACGGGTATAGAGCCAGCGACAGAGTGTGGTTGTTTGGCTCAGCTGGATTATAATTAGGAGACCTGAGCTTGAACTCTGATTCTGTCACTGTTTTCTTTTTTCCTTCCAACCAATCTCTGCAAAATGTGGCCCATTAAAACTAAATTTAACCCTTCAGAAAAACCTTTCATTTTGAGACTAAATTCAGTTCAATTTGAGCCAAATTGTCTTTTAAGGCCATAAAATGCTCACTAGGGGTTCACACACTTGCTCCAGGCTGATGTCCACATCTAACCAACATGAAAAGACTTAACCCCTCAGGCACCAGTTTAATATACTACCCACCTAGGACATTTAAGGACAAAAGTGTCCACTTTCTAAAACTACTCTAAAACATTAAAAATAGATTTTTATTCAGCATTTGGCGACCAAAAGTTCAGTCATGTGGGGGACTTTAACTCGTTTAAAGGAAATGTTTTAATTCATGAAAAATACACTAAAACTGAGTCATTTGTCATTAAACTAAATAAAACACAGCCAAGTCTTTATACTGATGTGTTTTTATTCAAAAAAATCACCATCAAGAGAGAGCTGTTGTTGCAAAAATGGATTAAGGACTAAGATGATGAAACAAAATGTACCCAAATGTACAGAAACGTCTGTAATGATGCATGAGGGCTAATTCTATATTTTATTAGTGTGTGGGTGTTTTTTTTTTCAGTTAATTCAGATTCACAATCAGAAGAACTGATTTTCATTTTCTTCACATCTTATTTTTACGGCTGAATGCTGTCTGATGAGAACACTAATGGCTAGTAGTGTATGGGCTGACTTCGACTACCCCAGGGTGTCTTAATCCTGGTCCTTGAACGTGAAAATGGTCTTCTACCGCCATTTCCTGCATTAGCCAGCAAGAAAATTTACGGGGAAAACAATGATTAGAAAAGTCCGCCATATTAGGGCGTCATAATGTCAAATTCGCTTCCATGGATTCTTCCATCTTGTTTATTTAGCGTTCAGGAGAGAGCAGAGCACACCTCGACTAGTAGAAGCTAACCGTTAGCATTAGCCACTCCACCACGCAGCAGAACTCCTTCAGACCTGTGTTATTTGTGGAGATAAAACATCTGTGTTGCAAAGCACATGGAGACAGCCGTAGTCGTGTTGCTGTTATCCAGTCAGATGTCCGAATATTTTCATACGTGTGTGTGTGTGTGTGTGTGTGTGTGTGTGTGTGTGTGTGTGTGTGTGTGTGTGTGTGTGTGTGTGTGTGTGTGTGTGTGTACTGTGTATATATATACACAAGGGGTTGCATGACTCAATTTTTTTTAAAGTCGACAGTCAAGTAATGAAAATCGAGTCGACTTCGACTAGTCGTTGATGACGTCATACACCTGAAGCCGGGGGGTGGGGGTCTGTAGGTTCGCTGGAGTTTTTGACAATTAAAATTGCGCCCACATTTTCTAAGTTAACACATCTCTTTTAACAACGGTAGTTTCTGCTTCAGCCATCTCCCCCCTCCCCCTGCGCAGCAGCCGCAAACTCACTGATGCGCCTGCAGCCTCTCCGAGTTCCTGCTGCTCTAAACGTTAAAATAATTATTTCATTTTCTGTTCCTCACTTCTGATTACCTTCAATGGTGTCTGTTTGTTGTAACCACCAAGTACAAAAACAAACTTCTTTTTATTTGACTATTTTTCTGTCCTGCCTGTTTATTATCTTCCTGCCTCTCCTCTCAATCCTAAAGAAAAACTGCTACCTGGCTTCATATATATTCACCTTATGAGTTACCTTTGAACTGCAGTTCTAAAAGATCTACCGACCGCAAAAACAGCGGCGTGCCGCTGCTCGCCGGCCGACCGCAAAAACAGCGGCGTGCCGCTGCTCGCCGGCCGACCACAACGGGACCGTTTTTGCTGCGGAGTTCGTGCCGGAGCGGAGCAGAGATAGTGGAATCTTGGGGGTGCGTCACTGGAGAACAAAACAGGTGAGGCGCCTCGCTCCGCAGCAGCGAAACGCATCAGGCACAAATAACAGACAGAAAACATGAAAGGAAATGAGCCGACATGAACGATTGCGTGTTTAATTTGTTTTTGAGGTGGTGACACCTGATTTGGCGGTGATGCAGATGGAGCGCGTCAACAATCAGAGCTTTGCATGCGCAAACTGGTTAAGATTAGGATGGGGGTGAGCGGAAGGTAACATTGCAAGAGGGAAAAGGTCACAGTTTGGTTAAATGTCCGTTTTACCGCCGGTGTCAGTACCGACGCTCTGGCACAAGCGTCGCCTCCGCCTCTCGGCGCAAGGGCTCATCACCTGCTGGAGGACTGCATCTTGTCGGTCATTATCACGTGACAGCGACTAGTCAATGACAGGCATAAAAAGTCACTACAGAGCCGTGAAGTCGACTAGTCGACTAGTCGACTAGTCCATACAACCCCTAATATACACACATTCCCTGAACTACCCTCACAAGAAACTGGGGAGAGCGATTGAGAATTTAGCTTAATTGCTTTTTGTAAAATCATAACTTAGTAAAAACAAAAAAAAAGTCAATAATAGACCAGTGATTTTTTTTTACAGTTACTCCACTCGCTCCACTGATCAGGTGCCTAGGAGTACGAGTGCAGGATGACTCCTGGTGTGTCTCGTGTTACTCTGTAGTGGACTGAAGATCTGTCCAGGGTGCACGCTCTTCAGCTGCTGGAATAGAAACTGGCCTATGGCCTTCCTAAGCAGGGCAGCGAGCCAGAGCAGTTTAATAGCTCTATGTGGAAATGACTTACTGTAAATTAAAATGTTCCTCTTTTTTTTTTTACTCCTCAAAAAAGCCTGAAGCTTTTGAATGTGAAGCTGCAGTTGTGGAGAATTTTCTGACAAAGTTTTTGCATCTATATTTCTGTATTAGGAAGTTTTGAAAATGGTTAACTGAGCATGCTGTGAGCACACACAAGCACCACTTACTACTGCAGTGTGCAGTTCTGCAAGATAACAGAGTGGCTGATGTTGGATTCCCCCACAAGGACACAAGTCACTCACTGAACTCCACCAATCATCATCAGCTGCTAGAAGCAAGTTCAAGTCATTAATGTTTGCCTACAGAGTGACTGTGGGCTCAGCTCCCAGCTAAGCGAACTCTGTCACCCCCACTGTGTCTGGTACGGCTAGCCAAATGTACAAAGCTGACTCAGAACAAGCTCTGTTGGATCGTTGTTCCTTTTCTCCTTCAAGGGATTGAAGACTTGTTTCTTCAGATAACTTCCACTTCCTGAATTTGCTCTACCTGTGCTGCCAGCAAGACTAACCGTACTTTTTTTTCGGAACTGCGCTGCTCTGGGTGGCTGCGTGTAGCTCTGTTAACTACATGTAAGTTTTGCCTTTTCTTGGGCATTTTTTTCTTCTAGTTTCTCAAGAAAAACTGTATTTTTTGGACACTTTACTTTTCTGTTTCTGGTGCTGTGAAGCTTGGAGGATTTTTACTGCTATTTTGTAGCTTTTTTCACTTTTTGAGCATTTGTTGTGATGCATAACCATGGCAACAAGCTGGTTTACAATCGAGAGCAGCTGATTAACATTGGAAAGGCTGAAATAATACCTCAACTGAAGCCACAAATCCCAAATGAGCTAAACGCAAGAAGCGTGGGTGCAGAGCGGGAGCAAAACGGAGACAGAGAAAGAGGAAATTCAAACCATCCTCTTCCATCGATCATAATGGGCAATGTGAGATCACTGGCCAACAAGATGGAGGAACTCCAAGCCCTTTCAAGGACTCAGCCAGAGTTTCGGCAGTTTTGGAGCCGCTGGAGGAGATAATGCAAAGAAGGATTCTCCAGAGAATCAAGAAAATGATGGACAACCCTGAGCATTCTCTTCACAAGACTGTCCGACAACGGAAGAGTGTCTTCAGTCAGAGGCTTCTTCAGTTTGGCTGCAACACTGACCGCTACTGGAGATCCTTCCTGCCAACAGCCATTGTAATATACAACAACTCTTTGATGACTTGATTATTATTGTTATTCTGAGCTACTACAGCAATCAATTTCCCTCTGGGATTAATAAAGTATTTTTGAATTGAATTGCATTGTACCAAAGCTTGGGGCCGAAATATTGCTTCTCTTGTTTTGAATAATAACTTCTGATAAACGATAGCTAAAGGTTGCAAAACCAGAAGAAAAAAAGAAATAGAAATTTGAGATGTAATCTGACATTTTTTACTTGAAATTTTTTTTGTAAACAGACATTTGTCTCACTGGAGACTGATGGCAGTCACATTTAAATTATAATTATGAAGTATTAAAGCATGATTCAGCAGCAGCCCCTGATACAACCACCAAAACATGCGCAGCAACTCCTGGATCAACCCTACCGAAATTCCAGGCAAGAACGTAAAAATCCAAACAAAGTGGTAAACCTCACCCTAAAGTGAAGGACCTGTGATAGACGCTGCAGATTCTGATGGTCACATAGAGCCAGCATGATCGGCTAAGTCAGTCATAGGACGGTCTCAGTTTTGGTTTTGAGAATGCATCATTTCTGTTGAGTTCTTAAAACTCTGAATTGCTTCACTGATCCATGAACTCACGTCAGTCGAACAGAAAGAATGATCTGAGACAATTCAGAATTGGTCAAGGGTTGGGCCTGTGTTGGACAAGAATCAGAAAATTGGAATCAGCCGTCAAAACCGTAATCCCTGCACCTCCTACTAGTGCAGGTCCTTTAGAAAACAGATAAATGATAAATGACCCGCACTTGTATAGTACCTGTCAGAGTAAGGACTCCGAAGCACTTTACACTACAGTGTATTATTCATCCATTCACACACACATTCACACACTGATGGTGATGAGCTCCGATGTAGCCACAGCTGCCCTGGGGCGCACTGACAGAGGCGAGGCTGCTGAGCACAGGCGCCACCGGTCCCTCCAACCTTCACCAGCAGGCAAGGGGGGTTAAGTGTCTTGCCCAAAGACACAACAGCAGAATTCTCTGTCCGGAGCCAGGATTGAACCTGCAACCTCCCGCTCAACCTGTTGAGGTACTGCTGTCCTAGAGGCCTTATACATTTAAAATGAGTTTGATGCAGAGTCAAGAACCTGCATCAAAAGATCCTAAATTATCATGAAAATGTTGTAAACACTAGCCAAACCAACTTTGGTCCTCAGCTTTCGGTGAAGATTTCAGATTAGCTCCGTTTTTGTACCTCAAAACAAAAAAGAATAGCCTAAAATAGGATTTTACAGGTCCTACAAATAAATGCTTTCACTAGAGTCCTGCAGTGGATCAACTGACATATATTTAAACGACAGACTAAAACCCATTCATGTCTTTTTAGTAATTTGCCATAACATAACTGTATTCATGTCTCTGATAAGAAGAACTGAAACCTCAGGAATCCATTTTTCAAACGGAGCCTCATGACAGCAGCAGCACCCGCCTGTAACACATTTGTCTCCCTCACATTTGATCTACTGCACTCTCAAACAACATTTGGGCCAACTTCTTCAGTTTTGGGATGAAGCTTTGAACTCTGAATACAATCTTTTAGTGATGCAACTATCTGAAATCCAGCTGTTGTTGTTGTGTCAGCTTCAAATGAATCCATTAAACCCACAAAGAAAAAATGTCCCGTTCCTACTTTGGGTTGTTTTCGTTACATCATTCCTAAAAAAAGTAAGAGTAGAGTTTTGTTATTTTTACACAACAAGCTATGAAACCGTTTTCCACTAAGATACACGTGTAGTTTAATTGCATCTGGCGTCATCGGATTCTGCTGTGGATCCAGCGATGACTACGTTTATTGTCTGGTCTTGCAGGATCCACGAGCGCCAAGACAATCATGCAAGTATCTGGAGCACTCGTTTATTAATTTGTCTGCCAGGTCACGACGAACAGAAAATATCTCTGTGCCTCCTGCAATTAGTGCAACAGTTTTAATGCTTCACTCAACACACAACACTAAGCATGATCTCCCACCAGAGTTAACAGACATCCACTTTTTTTTACCGCTTCTGGTGTGGATTCATCGCCTTCCTCCCATCTGGCTCCTTGTCACCATTCATATCTGCTTCCACTGGGACAGACGCTGGGAGGAGAAGGCAACAGAAAGAAAACTATCTCATAAAGTAGAAAGCTCTGCTGGGACCTGGACTGTGCCAGGATTTATCCTCCTAACAACAACACACAGAAGGACGTAACAGGCTGCATCTGGAATTCTAGTATTTTATTACTTTATTGCAGAGTAACAAAAAAATGTGGGCGATTCAGAGAAATATAAAAGTTAATGAATTGTTGTCAGTAAGTTTTTGTCTGTTATTCTCAAGGCTGTGTTCTGTCAGTTACCGGCTGCTGCAGCAGCAGTGACGACGGCTGCTCGGGCAGGAAGTGCTGCACACGGGCATCGCCGTTTGTATTTAAAGGTTTCATTATGAAGCGAGCGCGGTACAAACGGCCTCAATAAAGTCCCAACTCAATCGTTATGCTAACAATGCAGATAGCATATATTTTGTTAGTACGTGTGTGTGCGTGTGTGTGTGTGTGTGTGTGTGTGTGTGTGTGTGACTGTGTGTGGTTTTTATTTGGGAGTGTTCCATCCAAACACGGTCTCTCCACTGCTACGGTTTTGTGTCACAGGTGCTGTCATTCCTTGTGTTTTACTTATGTGCATCTAAATGCAGAGCTGCACATAACCGGTGCACGTTAGATGTGTAAGTACCGGTTCTTTTGACGCTCCTTAGCATACCGGTAAATTATAAATGCACGTGTATAGCGCCTTTCAGAGTCAGAGGACTCCAAAGTGCGTCACGCTTCCCATACCGGTCTATCAGCGGTGTGAACTATTCCTACGATATGTTTTTCCATAATTTTTCCACAATGCCCAAGTTCCCCAAGTTTGCACCTGATGTGCTCTACTTGTGCCAGAGGTGAACCACTGCCTCTCTGGAAACTCAAACGTTGCGCTTTAGCTAACTCACCTAGCTGCCAATGCAACACACTTTTCCACTTTACGTAGTCATTTAGTCATTCCATCAATTTATGTGCCGAACAAGTACAATAGGGGAGGATCTAGTATTAATGCCTAGTACTTACTTGAGTACCTCGATTGCTGATTTTATGTGCAGCTCAGTATCTGTGGTAAATCTAAGGTCTGTTTTTATATTCCATTCATCTACGGCCGCTTATCCGGGGTGGGGTCGCGGGGGCAGCAGTCTATGCAGAAAGGCCCAGACTTCCCTCTCCCAAACCACTTGGGCCAGCTCCTCCGGGATATTCCTAAGGCATTCCCTGGCCAGCCGAGACACATAGTCCCTCCAGCGTATCCTGAGTCTTCCTTTAGGTCTCCTCCTGGTTGGACGTGCCCAGAGAAGCTCACCAAGGAGGCGTCCAGGAGGGATCCTAACTAGATGCCCGATCCACCTCAACTAGCTCCTCTCAATGAGGAGGAGCAGCAGATCTATTCTGAGCCCCTCCCGGATTGACTGAGCTTCTCTAAGGGAGAGTTTTAACATGGTGCCTTCTAATTCCAGAACCCTCCTAGGTGGTCTACATGCTTAAGGGAAACCCAAAATCATTGCTTTAGTTCAACTGAAGTCCAACTGATCTGGCCTACTCCTGATCAAGCTAAGAAACCCAGATAATATCGTTAAAAAAATATTTCTCCACTTGTAAACAACACCCCAGGTCAACCGAGCTATGACTGACCTGGGCACTCCCCCTTCTGGAACCGATGACACCAGGAAAGCAGTCTTCTGATAATATCATCGCCACAAGATTACCAACTACGCTTCAAGTCTCGTCTTGAGCCACGTAAAAGGCGTTTCCTGAACCTTCAGTGTTACGGCAGCTTGAACAGCTCCGTCTATTTGTCAGTGCTATTTACAACCTTCATTAGCATTTCTAGCACGCTGAACAATATTTATAATTGGTGCTGCAAACAGAGTTCACACTGTTTCAGGATCTGTTACCATTAGCTGGTGCGATCAAAATAACTGACAACAGGAGCACATATAGCTTCCATCGGTGTGTTTTATTCCAATATTTCAAAAACATGCTTTGGTTTTAATTAAGAAAGTTCAAGTCAGTGAAAATTTGATGTTGAGTTAATATCAACAGAAAACGGTCATATGTTTTTATTTGATTGACACAAATTAAAACTACAACTGTGTGATTTGAGAAAACCGGAATCTTGGAGTTTTTTTTTCAAAGAGATCATCTGGATTAAACCGTGTACTTGTATCAGTAAAATGCGTTTATATACCATGGAGGAAACAGGCTAATAGTACTTTTGGAAATGAGCTAGATGTACAAAAAGTTAACAAGTGTTATGAAAACACCATAAATATTTATTGTTAGAGCAAAAGATCTTCGGCCCAAATTCTTGGACACTCAGATGAAGAGAGAGGCAGATCTGTCAGCTGATCTCTACCTGGGGATGAGTTGGATCTGGTGGCAGCGAAGCATGGTGGGCAGACCTGTAAACAGAAACAAATACTGGGGTGAACTTGTAACATTTAACCAAAAACATTCTGGCTAACTGTCTGACAGCTCAGGAAAGGAAGGCAAAGCTTGTCCAAGGCCGTGTGTGTTTTAGATCAGGAGCTGCTGACCTGGACATGGGATTTTACACGGGTTGGGTCCATTATACCATCAGAAGTTGTCCTGATGGTTAAAAGTCTTCCATGCAGCTAGAGGCTCTGTGTTGGGAGGCTGTCATGGTTGCACGTCTCTTAAATGGCACAGAAATTACTCTTGTGTGGTGGTAGACATCATTTTCAGAAAAGTGCGCGTCCCTGTGGCAGGGAAGCGCTGAGCAGAGATGAGCGAAGCTGGCTTCCCACGCAGGAGTGGTCAGTGATGCTTTACTGCTGGATCTCTGATGTGGGCGGGGGGCCAACTTCACTCAGCTGAGTGAAGCTGGTCTGCTGAGCAGAATGCGAGCTGCAGCTGCAGCCAGGACCCAGACTGCAGCAGCAGAAGCGCCGTTACTTCTAGACAGAAATGTGCATTTTGAGCATAATTTTCACCTGGGCTCGTCTTATCAACGGAAACTCCCACATCTCTCTTCATGTTTTAGTCGCCAAAGAGCTACTTTTAGCTCGTCAGCATTTTGTTTTTGTTATTAGAAAAAGAGGCGTCAATGAAATCAATTCGTCATTGTTATCGAAAACAACACTGGTGCTCACCTTTCTGAATGCAGGAGGAACTGTGAGGCTTTGGCCAGGTGTGGAACAGTTTGGTAGAGAAGTAATAGAAGTCGATCTGTCCTAACTAAAAATAGTTGTCCCACTCATAAATATCAGTGTTTCAAATGATGGAACTCGTCACTTTCATCGCTTAAAGTTTAATCCCGGCCCTTTAAAGAGCAAGTCACTCCAAATCAACATTTTTTTTTGCTGATAAACTATAAATGAGTGTCTGGTCGTGCTGCAGACACGTGTAGTCAATACTTCGGCACTTTAGTGCATCTTAGTTAAAATTTAAATATTCTGCCTAAAACTCAGTGTTGCGCCGTCGTCAGGTAAAAACTCTGCATGGCATTTGAATTTAAAACTGCTGTCGCTATTGGCTAAGAGGTACACTATGATGTTAGATGGTACATTATGATGTCACAATGTCGTGTGTGTATTTGTTAGTGGCTCCGCCCTCTCGGTCTGCTATGCAACAGCATTTGTTGCATTTTTTCAAACTAGAAGTGGGAGTTGAGTAAGAATCTGGTAGGGGGTGACTTGCTCTTTAAAGTTGGGTTCATTCTTTTGTTGTGTTGTTTTTTAAATCTTCATAACAAAAGCTGACACAAAAAGCATGGCTACTGTTACGATCCCATGTAAACGACACAGAACAGTAGTTCAAACCTTCTAAACACTTTGACTTTGTATGTAAACCAGCATTCGGATCTGCAGTAGTGCATTTATTAACTCGTGGATTACAGGACATCTGTGCCTAAACGATGGCTCCTGTTTATCTGTTATCCAAAGTAAACTCCTAAACTATTTTCCTGCGCTATAGTCACCCCTAATCAGGTTGTCTGTGTGTGCTGCTCTGAACCGTCAGCCTGAATAATGAAGGTATTCTGGGTTAATCATCTTTAAAAACTCACATTTCACAGAAAAATATGTGTTTTAGTTCCCTAAATCAACTTATTTCAATAAGGAAATGTATAAGAAATGCTTTCTTTCATTCCTGTTGTATAAAACACACCATGAGCATCACATTGGAATCTCTGGAAATCCTATTAACTTGTAAACAGAGCATAGCGTGTCTCCTTTAATAATTCAGTATTTAGGATGAAGTCCTAGTCCAGAACATGCTGCGGCCCTCAGGCATGACATAACAATGTTTAAATCTTCTTGTAAACTTTATTGAGTGACGCTTCAAAACGTTGGGGTAAGAAGAGAATAAAATGTTCCCAGAACCATTCCAATTATCAATAGATTTTTAAAAACACCAGACCTGGCCAGTGTCTGACAGCCCACACTTGGATGTCACTTCATTACTCAAACTGCCTCCCTCTGAAAGCAGTAAATAACATGAAATTATCAAGCTGTCATTTCCCACTGCATTATTAAAAAATGGAAATTACATGCAGTCATTTTTAGGCTCAAAGAGAAAAAAAAAACGATTCCGCATTCAGACACATCCCGTCCAAAACTGGAAAATGTTGGTTTACTTTTAGCTCATTTTTTCCTTTTTAGTTTGAGAACACATTTTGTTTTGGGCTAGGCTAACCTTTGATATTTTATTAATGATTCGGGCCGGTGGACATTAATTACACTCAAAATATTATATACCATAAATATGAAACCATTTGGCTCTGAGGCAAATGGGAAACAACACAAATTTAAAAGACTACCGTTATGTTTTAGTGTCTCATCAATGTGTGTACTTTTGGTTATCCCTTAGATTATTTCAGTACTTTCTAGTATTTGTACTTAATGTATGGAGGGTTTGGAAGAGTCTTCGATAATATATTTTATGTCACTGCAGAATGGGCCTTTCAAGAAAAAGGGTTAGGTTTTTATACTAATGTTGTAATTTTGTGACATCACAAACAGGGACTTTTTCAAACCGCTTGATTTAGGTAAATAATTCCTGAAAGCAATCACTAACAAAAAAAATGTTTGTTTGTTTGTTGTTGGTTTTTTTTTTGGGGGGGGGGTTATAGAGGAAGCAGAGATCCACATGGCATCACAAAAGGATGCAAAAGGGGTGTTTTGCATAATAGATTTAAGGGTTTTAAACACGTGGTTGGAATGAAAACATAAAGTAAACGTAGTTAATTTACCACCTTCTGCAGCTGAAACCATCCGTTTTTGCAGTTCCTTATTGTCAGGGAAATGGATGTGTCCTCCACTGTTGACGGATAATAGCGGGATCACTTCAGCTGCAAAGCACCGCGAAGCGGATCGCTCAAGAGATTCACGCGCTGCCCGCTGCTCCTCTGTTCACATCAGCAAAGAATTTTTGATGAGCGCTTCTGCTCACGCCTACTGTTTTCCAACCCACCCCCCACCCCCACCCCCACGCCCGTACCCTCGCTCTGTGTGTGTGTGTGTGTGTGCGTGTGTGCGTGTTTGTTCATTTTCCTCTCTAGTCTGTTTAGATACACAGAAATTATCAAATTTGATCAATCAGTGTTTTATTTTGAAAAAAGTCTTTATTTTGTTAAAGGCCCCATGTGTGAAATCTATTGAAGTCATCATGAAAAAATGCAGGTAAAAATATTACACACTGGGGCTTTAAATTGACAGGCCTGCCACTTCTGTTTTGGTTTGACTTCCTGCCACAATTGATGCGGCTCACAAACCAAATAGAGCACACGTCGAAACGACCGCTGCACGCCGCGAGCCTTCAACTCACTTCGCAGCTGATGTGATCGACACCGTAGGTTAACAAGGGCGCTTCACACACATCGTCGCGCTTCCGCGTCTGATGTGATCCAGGCGTAATTGAGAATTCACCTGCTCTGGCAATGAAAGTGTAATGCAAAGTAAAGATGGAAAAGTGGGATGACATCAAGTTTGTATTGGTAGATTTGTGGATCACATTTATTGAGAAACAGCGAAGAAAAGAAACAGCCACTCAAAAATAACCCTGTTTTTATATTTATTCAAATTTGTGTCTTTTTAGGATTTTAAAAATCCCTAACCATCCCTTCTCATTTCCAACAAACTGTTTATTATTTCTGATCGTCTTTAGCCTTACTACCGTGCTAATTATAATACTTTTGCCTGAGTCATCCCAGTTGAAACTGAAAACTGTTTCCTAACTACTAACAATCATCTGTGGCTTTCCTATTGAATCAAACAAATCAGGACAAGCAGTAGCTGTGTAGGTGAGTGCACTTCAGAAGGTAAGAATGAGTAAAAAAGGCATAATGGTGGAGTCTCCCTCCCTAAAAATGTTAATCTCGGTTTGTTTTTTTATTGTTCCAAGGCACAAATAAAAATCACGCCAAACCAATTTTCAAGAACTGTTTGCTCCAAAGTGCCTTTTGTCTGCCAGTTTAGAATGTGCTCGATTTTTGTTTCACGTTCTAAATCACCTCGTTTTGCTGCTCTGCGGCCTTTTTTAAAAACATTTTCTCTTTGCTTCCATCTTGTCCGTCGCTCACAAAAAGTATCTGTTCTTAATTGTAATTAGATTACTCTGTGTGAGCCTGTTCTAAGCACTGAGGGTTTCTCTTGGCCTCGTGTGGGAGCTTCAGAGCCGTATCTGTCACATGCGGTGATGAGCTTCATGTTGGGGAAACGAACCCCTTTTGTCTGCTGAGACACATCTGAATGTTCATCCTGCTTCCTCTGCAGGAGGCAGCTGGGCAGCTATATATCTGTGTAACCTATTATAGTCTAATTCAGGTGGCAGAGTAGCCCAGGGGTTCGGTGGTGAGATGAGGGGCTGTAGTTATTAAAGCGGTAAGCTGTGAATTAAATGCAGACAGACACAACAACACATGGCTTAGCGCTGTTTGATCACAGGCTTTAAGGTAGAGGACGGAAACTGTGTATGTCCAAAAGCAGCTGGGGAGACATTCACAATTTCTTCTAGTTATGCAGTTTTTTTTCTCCATCTTCAGTCTTTCTGCTCACGTGCGCCTTGCAGAAGAACAAATTTTAAGATAATAAATGTTTCCAAAGAAAAATATGCTCAAATTTCTTCAATGGGAACAAACTGATGTTGGATTAATAGGTCACATGCAGCACACATCTTCTCTGTGACCCGGTCATGACTCAAACATTTTAAAATGTTTCACATAAATTGTTTTAATTTAATTATATTTCAATAATATATATAATATATATTATTATAATTATATTATTATATTATTATAATATATATTATATATATATATATATATATATATATATATATATATATATATATATATATATATATATATATATATATATATATATTTTAGGGATGAGCTAATTTTAGACGAGTATCCGGTACGGATAAAGCATTTTTGACGAATACGAGCATGAAACGAGTAAACCTTGTAAATATCTGTAATCGTGCTGAAGGAAAATCCTCATTGGGTAACTGACTGTCTTCACGCTCTGTGATTGGCCAGTCACATAGAGCGCCCGCCCCTCTCTACACACAAAACTCTCTAGCCGGTCGGGAGAGCAGTCCATCCGGCTCATCCACGCACACACACAGACAGTAACGGATCTCGGTGTGATTGCTTCACTGTTGCTCACGTTTCTTCAGTTTTCCCTAGGTTTTCTTCAGCTCGCCTCTTTTTCGGTTGAATATTTAAAGTTACTTTTTTCATAACTTACATGGTGCATTTGACAAGACAGAGCTGAAGTGCTGTGTCAGTCACTCACTACCTCCGCTCCGGTCGGGATTTTTATTTTTTTTAACTCCATCTCTCTCCCTCTCACCCTCTCTATCTCTCTCAGACACACACACCTTAATCAGCATTGTTTTGTTTAACTTTTTGTGGGGCAAAATGCCAAGAACTTTAAGAAAAAATCTGTTTATTCAAATAAAAATAAAAATATATATATAAAGTTGTGTCTGATTCTAGCATTTCATATTTCCTAGTTCCTACTGCATGAGTTCAGATGTATTAATTCATGCACTTAAATATTAATGTTCTGATTTTATTGAAACACTTGTTCTGTAATAGTTTCTTTACTATTGTGATCAAAAATATTTAATCTCAATTCTGAGGCTGCTCTGTAAATAGTTTTCAAATAAACAATACACACAGCAACTTCTGATCATTCCACCTCAATTTCAGACTTAAAATAATATATTGATCTAAACCACACCCACTTCTGGTTAAACCACGCCCACTTCCGGGTTATGCCACGCCCATTCCGAGTACAGATACAGATACAGATAGTGGTGCACTCGCTCATCCCTAATATATATGTATATACATATGTATATACATATGTATATATATATATAGATATATATAATATATATATATATATATATAGAGAGAGAGAGAGAGAGAGAGAGAGAGAGAGAGAGAGAGAGAGAGAGAGAGATACATTGGCATCAGACAATATTTGTCCTTCGTAATTTTGATTTAAAGTCAGGCGCATCCTCAGGTTGCCCAGGTTGTTGCAGAATTTAATTTAAAAGTCTTTTATGTTCACTAATAACATCTGCATAACAAATACTCTAAATTAACTGTAAACTGGCGTAAAATGCTACAACCAGATCCTTGTTACTGTGACACTGTGATGTCCAACAACAAGACTCTGGTTTGGAGATGACAGATTGTTTCTCCTTTACATTGTGCTAAGTGGCCTCATAGCAATGAGGTAGGACAACTTTCAGCACCCCACCCTTTTTCCTCTTTTCCTTTCTGAATGTGGCTGAACTTGACTCCCCTTTACATGGTTTGGTTGTTTTTTCTTTACAGCTGAGAAACGGCTCTAGTGTGTGTGCTTATCATGGAGGAGGGCTCTAGGAGTAGAACTATGGTGGAAGGTGACCTGTACCCAACACAGAAGCAGCATGAAGTTATCTATTTCACACAGAAACCCTCGACAACAATGGCCAACATGGTGGTGTAGTTTAACCCTCTCAGGCTCAAAATAAGTTTTGATATAAGGACGACCAACTAAGTCCTTCAGGGGAACTTCTGAGTTAAAAAAATGCTCATGAAATACATATGTGGAGTAACCAGGTAGGTAGGTTTTAACGTTGCAAATCTGCAACGCCTGCCTCCAGAGGGTTAACATTCTGCTCAGTCGTTGGCATTTTGTCAGACTGAAGCTGCAGAAGGCTGCAGGCAACAAAGCAGCAAGCAGAAAACTTTGGAGCAACCCGTGCCTCCACTGCCTAGTCAATCAGTAATCGACAGCACGCTTGTAACCACATCCGAGCAGGTGCTGAAAAGTTGACGGCAAACACGGCCCCTTTCTGAAGGAAAGGGCATCCATCCAGACCAAATCCATCTGAGACACGCTAGTAATCCGATTTTCTAGTTTGAATGATCCTAAACAACATTCAGACATTTTCTGACCAAAGTACTTAAAAAAAAAACCACCCTGCAAATCTGAAATACTGCGGTACAAGTATGACCACCCCTACATGCCTCTTCTCACCACAATAATATTGTGGTTTGTTCCCTCTCCAAAGGTTAGTCTGAATACATCCAGACTGTGCTCAGGTTCATTTCACGCAAAGTAAAAGCAGAATCTGACCAGGCTGTAACTCTTTGAAGACATAACATTATAAAAACTATTTACAACGGTAAGTACAACACATTTACAAGAGGTTTTATGGGTCGCATGAAGCAAACGATTCAACTGCTAACAAATTGCAACAGTCATGCAGCTGCTGATCGAGTCTCCCAGTGTCAGGACCTCATCACGCCTGACACCTGTCAGCTGTGCATGATGAGCTGAAGGGTAGACTCCAGCCTCAGTTTAGTTAGAAGAATTCTTTACTCGCCTCATGTTGCTCAGTCATCATTCTGTTGGAGTGCAGAGATCCTGATCCGTATCGATGGATCAGTCCCAGAAATTCTCTTTGTAATGGAATCAAGGTGTTGGGGTTATTAGGAGCGAACAATTCGTAAGCGTTAACTTACTTTTGGATTCTTCAATAAATTCTGTAAATATGGGAATATTTACTGATTTATTAATTAATTAAGATATTCTTAGATATACGGGGCACCATTCCCCTTTTTCCGGGGAAAAATTGAATCCAAAACTCTTATCAGTCTTTCTTGAAGTTCGTAGAATCCTTGGAGCAGAGACTTCTCTTCGACACAACAAAGCTACTGGAGACGAAAATCTGAATTTTATAACGTTTAATTAACAATTTGTCAAATGAATAAACAGTGGAATAGATGAATAATAACCGTGTGATATGATTGAAGATGGATGTGTTTGCATGTGATGGAGGATGTATGAATGGGGTCCTTTGTTCTCACAAAGGAGTAGTGTGTATGTGTGTGTGTGTGTGCGTGTGTATGGATTCAAAATGGAGTCTTGAATACAAGATGGCTGACCCCTTTGTCTGGCTAAAGTGTGGGTGGCAACTTGCACTTTAACTTCCAAAGCACTTAGAATCAGTAGTAACTTAACCTTAAATCACTCAAAACATTTAAAAAGATCATGAAACAACACAAAAGATTAATCACAAATTAATATCTTTTAGTTTCAGCCTGGCCATGACAGAAACCATTTTAAGATACCAAACAATGATCAATAAGCAGTTTATTCTTTCAAAATGACCCGACGGACGTGTTTGGGACGAAAGAGGAAAACACGAAGCTACTTTTTAAGCAATAGACGCGGTTTATTGCTTATTTGAGACTATAGAGGAAACGGGAGAAGAAAAGGAGAGAAAAAAATGAGTTTCCTGATCACCAAAGCAGCAAGGCGTCCCCCGCTGTTATGACTTGACGGTTCTCCGTTTTTCTCCGCAGTTTCCGGCGTCATCCGTCGGTTTGATGCTTTCTCCGTTGTTTGGCGTTCACGAGTGTTTCTCCACGGGCTGGACAGAGACAGCAAAGTTTCTTTCTGTGCTGAGTTATAACTTACAGCGTTTCTGAGAGCTGGATGGAGTTGTTGTTTCCCTCCGCAGTTCTGTGTCCTCAAACATCAGCTGGAGGGGAGCAGAAACGAGCAGATCTGATGGGCTTGCAGTTTAGTTTCCAGCAGTTCCGTGGCTCAACTTGGCACTTAGAGCTTCCGCGTGCTCAAGTTGTCGGAGCATTGACAAGCGTGTCCTTACCGCCAGGTATCCTGGGCAAAAGAACGAGGTTTCTTTGTCTCATTCATGATTTATAGTCTTTGAAGTCGCGGGAAAGCTCCAAGCTCCCGCCTCCCGCAGATCGTGTTTCTGGTATTAGGCGGTGACGTCATCACAATGCTTCCGTGTGCAAAGCATCATGGGAAATGAAGTTTCTTGGCGCTGATGTGATTATTTGCTTTTCAGAGCAATTTAAGCACAGTCATTTTGGAGAAAATCACTGCATAGTAATTTCCTCATGAGGTCAGACCCTCAACATTCCCCCTTTTGGTTTCGGGGATCGCGCCCAAAGCTCGATCGTCGGAAGCACAGATGGGTTTGTTCCTCATGAACGTAGGTCGACTTGATTGTCGGAAGCACAGGTGGGTTTGTTCCTTAGGACGTTGGTCTCCTTGGACGCCTTTGTCTTTGGTCTTTGTCTTGGATCCTGGCGCCTTTGGTCTTTGTCTTTGTCAGGCACAAAGAGGATAGGAAACGGGATAGTCCCCAACGCGCATAACGAGAAGAAGCCACTCACGCAGGTGGTACGCAGTGATGATGTCGTCCATGCGAGAGGTAGTAGTGTAGAAGGAGGAAGGTCGGTGGGCGGTTAACTCCACGAGTGGACACAAAGGCATCTCACCGCCGGCCATACAGTTCAGTTTATGGATCACGCGGTGATGTACGAGGTCCATAGTTCGCAAACGCGCATTGACCTATGTGGTCCCAAGATTCCCCCCTTTTTGGTCCAAAGGGTGGATCAGGACAGTCTTTGGGCTAAAACAAGGACCATAAAACTAAGAGGTACTACAATGTGCTGGTGCGTCAGACAGAGTCATTGACAGACTGAGCTGGGCCGGCACATAACCACTAGTTAATATGTGACCAAGTACGAAACAAAAATACAGAAAACCCAAAAAAAAAACCATATAACACCCAAGAAAATTCATAGCAACCTTGAGGTCTCATAAAATACATTCTTAGGTCATACATTCAGTGTGTAGCTTATAAAGAATGTGACATACTGCAACACTCAGATAAATATGTGAGGTAGACTAAAATGAGAACTACTCTTAGGGTTACAAAATAATAAAGAAAACGTTGCTCACCCCCTTTAGACAGGTGTGGTACATTCACGCTTGGAGTCTCCCAGAACGCGGTCACGAGGCACACCGTAGGTGAGCAAGTGCATCTTATCTTGGAGTTTCTTAACACGCCTGTAGGCGGAATAAGCTATCACGGCCGTGATGAGCCATCCCATCCCCAGGGCGACCAATGTGCAGATTAAGGTGGTATAATCTGTGTCAATGTAGCGTCTTGGGCGTCAAAGTAAATTCACGCGGGGTTTGTGTGAACTTAACGAGTTTGTTTCCTTCAATCAGTAATTGTTGGTCAATTTCTAAATCGAAGGCAAAGTTATAACCCTGGAAAGCGTCCATGATCTCAATCTCTGAGTCATGCTGTTCGAGGTTGAGGTGATGGAGTGCCAGGTTTCTAGTTCAAAGTGGAAATGCCTACCGTCCTTTCAAATACCAATGTTAAGCATCGACTTAAACCTATAGATGTGAGGTGTCACAATTATGGGAACATGTAACAGGAAACCGAGTTCTAATTTTTCTGCATCAACGTGAATGGGAATTGCACTACCTAGGCTGTACGCTAGGTGGATTGGTGAAAGGTGCACAGTAGAGGGGTAGCAGCTGTCAAGCTAACCTTGAGCAGGTCCAGTGGTACCAAGTACGGGGAAATACGACTTTCAACCAAGCTGTCCAGCGTGGAACTTACTTCCCTGAGCAGGTCCTGCATCAAATCTCTCACCACTCATGTGTACACAATATCCTGATGTATGGTTTCAGACAAAGTCTTGATTGCACGTAGAGATTCATTAATCAGAGCAGAATGTAGGTTGACAGTTACAAGAGTACCCTGTAAGGTTTTAGTAAGTACTTCCTGTTAGCGTTCTAGGAGGAGTTTCTCTTGGTTAGTGAAAATGACGGCGGGGGGGGGGGGGGGGGGTTCTTTGTCGGTTAGTACATGTTAGTGGGTTAAACGTGCACTTCCCCCCCTTTTCCATTTCCATGCATAGAACTATATAGCGACTACGTCTACCTCCTGCGGGGAGTCTGGTCTCTGTACCCGCGGGGACGGTTTGACGTAGGGTTTGATTTGGTTTGCATGCACCCATTTGTAGACAGGCTCCTGTCTCGCTTTGGTGATGCGTAACCTGTATGCAACTGGAGAGAGTTTTGCCACGATCTCAAATGGTCCTGACCAGCAGGGCAGGAACTTCTTAGCTTTGCGTGCCGGTTGGGCGAACCGAAAGTAGAATACTTTGTCACCCACCTCGTATTCGCGGCTGGTTGTCTTTTGGTCGTAGTAGGCCTTAGCGCCTTCTACGTTGGTCTCCAGTTTCTTCTGAGCGTGCGCGAACGTAGCTCTGAGGTGTGTTTTCAAGTCTGCCACATACTGATGAGCGGTATAGGCAGTGGCAACACTGACATCCTCTGGGTGATACAGGAGGTGCAGTGGTAGAGTCATCAGTCTGCCGGTCATCATCTCAAAGGGCGTAACCCCTGTGGATCGCTGGGGAGTGGACCGTATGGCCATCAGGACCAGAGGGAGCTTGACGTCCCAGTCCTTCCCAGTGGAGCAGACGTACTTTTTGAGCATAGAGACGACCGTGCGGTTCATCCGTTCGACCTGTCCGGATGACTGTGGGTGATAGGGGAGGTGGAATCTCACTTCCGCTCCCAGAAGTTCAAACAGGGACGTCATTACACTGGATGTGAAATGAGTTCCTCGGTCAGAGTCAATGCAGAGTGGAAGTCCCCATCGACTGAAAACGTGGTTAATCAGCAGTACAGCGGTTGTGACGGCTGTATCGTTTGGCGCTGGAAGGCATTCCACCCACTTTGTGAAACTGCAAGTTACAGTTAGCATATATTTGTTTCCTCTTGCCGATTTGGGAACAGGTCCAACCCAGTCGATCTGCAGGTGGGACCAAGGGAAGGTTATTCCCCTGCGTTGCAGTGGTGCTCTAGCAAGCGGCTGGGAGGGTTGAAACTGGGCACAGATGAGGCAGCCTTGGACATAGCTGTGTACGTCCTTGGACATCGACGGCCAATATGCTACTTCTGTCAGTGACGCGAGGGTAGCTTTTGCTCCGCGGTGACCTCCAACCGGAGTGTCGTGGGCGTAGGCAAGCATCACTCCTCTGTGGTCGAGTGGAACAACCCAGCGCGGCGGGCTGTGATCGTCACGCATGTAAACTAACAAATCGTTTTGTAGTTTCAGGTGCGTGAGTTGACGATGCAGGTTTACCAAATCTTGGCTTGCACCAATAGGTGGTGATGGTTGTTTAGACATCGGGCCCTTTTGGAGAAGCTCGCGGATGAGCTTCAGGTCAGGATCTTGTTCCTGCATGGTGACTAAGTCCGCGTCCTGTGGTTGTCTGCCTAGAAACACGGGTACCTCAACGGTCCGAGGTTCGTCTGCCTGTTTAGCATGGCGACGAGTAATCGCGCAGACCTTGTGAACGGCCTTGGGTGGAAGCCACTCGTCTTTGAATTCCCAGCAGGTTCCCTGGTCAGCACCGAGCTTAGCAAGGCGGTCAGCTTCGTCATTACCATCTTTCTCTGGACCTAGGGTCCTGGAGTGACCTTTGACCTTTTTCCAGTAGACCATTATGCCTTTCTCAGTGGTGAGCAGATCACACGCTAGGAATAACTCCGAGTGTTTCACGTCTCTGTTCCTGGAGTTTTTCATGTGGTTCTCCTTCCACATGGGGAAGTGAGAAATGAAGCTGTGTCTAGCGTAGTTTGAATCAGAGCAAAGGACGATTTGAGTGATGTCCAAGGCTGCCGCCTGCTGGAGGGTTATCAACACTGCAGCAATTTCGGCGTACTGACTAGACTTTTGGCCCAACCGGTAGTGATTTGGTTGCTTAGTGTCACAGTCCACCCAAACGACTCCAACCCCGGCACGGAGCTGGCCTTCGTGAAGGTAGGCGCATCCGTCAGTGTAAACTTTCGGAAGCCCTTGGCAAACATTCTCATCAAAGTAGCGATGATTGGATGCGGTTGGGTAGACTGCGGCAGGTGTGTCCAGGGGGCCCATGACGGAGTCAGAGTCACAGTGCTGGCAGCCAGCTAGCCCTTGTCCTAGCGCTAGCTTGGTGTTCTGACCATACTTGACCTCAATGTTGTATCCTTGGAGCACCATCATCCACGTCGCAATGCGGCTGTTTGACACTCTTCCTTCGCGCAGACGCTGGCTGTTTAGGAAGGTGACAGGCTGATGACACGTTTCAATGATCACTTTCTGTCCACCGATGTAACTACGAAAGTGTTCGACAGCCCAGACTGTAGAGAGGAGGGCTCTCTCACAGTCTGAGAACTGGAGTTCCACCTTGCTCAGAGGCTTGCTGGCATATGCCACAACTCTCATGTCCTGATCGTGTTTCTGCTTCAAAGCAGCGCTCAGGCAGTGAGAGGAGAAAGTCGCCTCTATGTAGAACTCTTTATCCTTGTCTGGGTAAACCAGACAGGGTGCGGACGCCAACTTCTGTTTTAGGAACTGGAAGGAGTGTTCTTGGGGTCTGTCCCACACGAAAGGTGTGTCGTTCCGAAGTAGCTCGGTGAGGGGCCTCGCTATTTCAGCGTACTCCTCAATGAACTGCCTGGAGTAGTTGCAGACTCCGAGGAAGCTCCTGAGTTCAGTCAGATTAGCTGGGGCTTTGATGTCCTGAATGGCTCTAACGCGTCCCGCTTGGGGCTCGACTCCATTAGGGCCCACCAGCAGTCCAACATACTCCACTTTGGTTCGACACCACTGTCCCTTGAGAATCGCCAATTTAGCTCCGGCGTCAGCGAGCTGTTGCAGCACATGACGGAGCTCAACCAGGTGCTTCTCGAAGGTTCGACTCCTCATCAAGATGTCATCGACATATATGAGGTTCCCTCTGGAAGCAGCATCTGACATGGCTTTGTGGAGGAAGATGTTGAACTCTGCAGGTGAGTTAGAGTAGCCAAAGGGGCAGCGGTTCCAAGTATATTGGCGATTTCCAAAGGAGAAAGCCAGTTTATACTGGTCCGCCGGCTCAACCTTCATGGTCCAGAAGCCGTTGGCTACGTCAACCGTAGAGAAGAAACGAGCATCTCTGACTCTGGCTAGCTCCTGATCTAAATGGATCATAGGCCACCTGGAGAGAGGCACTTGTTTGTTCAGTGCACGATAGTCTATGGTGAGACGCCATTTCCCAGTCGGTTTCAGAACCGGCCAGATGGGAGAGTTGTAAGTGGAGTTACACTCTCTGATGATGTTTTTCTCCTTCAGCTGATCGAGGATCTCCTGGATCGACTCATAAGCAACGAGGGGAATCTTGTACTGACGTACATAAGTAGGAGGGGCATTCGGGTTCGTTGGAATGCGAACCGTATGCAGGTTTGTGAGTCCACAGTCCAGGGAGTCCCTGGATAAGACGGACTGAAACTCATAGAACAGGCTTCTAAGCTCTGCTCTCTGCTCCTCTGACTCCAGCGCATCCGCTTTGTCAAGCTGCTGGCTGACTTCGGCCTCAAAGCCGTCATAAGGTTCAGAGGAGGAGGGTCTCTGGTGTTCCGGGCTTTCAACCGGTGACTCAGAGGGTTGAGTATTTATTGCAAAAACCGTTAGACACTGACCGCAGTCAGTATCTAAGGTTGCACTGCAAATAGGTTCCTCAGGAAGGGCTTCATGCCGCTTGATGGTAATCATTTGTGAAGGGAAAGTACTGAATGTGTCTACACCAACCTGTCTGTCGTTCAAGAACAACGGAAGTTGTCCGATCACGGGGACTGAAAGTTCGAAGTCATGGAATGAGCTATCTATCAGCATGCCCAAGGGCTTTCCTGCTGGCATGTGGATAGGACTCCGGGTCGGATTTTCGACCAACAAGTAGGCAGAACGATTGTTCAGCTCCAAGAGTGGCGTGCCACAGACGGCTAAGTTGAGCTCCAAGAAGTGTGGTGATGGCTGGAAGAAGGCCTGTGTGCCTGGCAGCTTCTGATGCTTCATCAGAGTCAGACGAACAGACACTCCTTTGACCAGTGGGGGCAGAACCGTGCTGGCCTCAACCACTGCACGGCAGGCCTGTGGAATGGTCTGTCCAGACAGCAAGTGTTCACGGCCTTCTGAGCGAGGCTCAGAGGATGGTGTGGCTCGGGCCCAAAGGACTTGATTGCAAGTGTCCAGCTGGGCACCGAGTCGAACCAGCAGATCTGCTCCGATGAGTGCAGGTGGATCAAGCTGTGGTATGATGCTGAATGTATGTGTGAGCTGTCTTGCTCCAAGTTGGATAGTCAGAGAGCAGACCTCTGGCGCTTTCAGGAGCCTCTGCGGCCAAGTAGGTGACAAGAGCCGATGGCTACGTGTCACACTGACCAGAAGGGGGTCCTTCTGACGCAGGTGTTCAAACGTCTGCTGGCTGATGGCCGACTTTTCAGACCAAAGAGCAAGGCGAGCATCTGAGATGTGGGTGCAGTTGATGGTAAGACCACCAACTATGTGTGGTGCATATGGCTGCAGGCTGACGTTCTTCAGCGAGCAGAGAAAAGATGAATGTGTGCAGAGAGGAGTTCCAGGAGCGGTTTCGTGCCTTTGCAGGCGGACATCGTCTGTGGGAGCCGTAGGGAGGGGCATGACCTTGGAACAAGGGTTTTGCGGCTCACTTATGCTGACTTCAAGAATGGAGGATGGTCGGCTGCTATCTGGGTTCCAGGGCTTAGGTGTGTCCACCTGGGCCCACAGTTGACCCTTCTGGCAGTCGATGAGGGGAGCTAGACGTTCAAGCAGGTCCTGACCAACGAGAAGTGGTTCAGTGTCTAGCTGGCAGACATAAAACGGGTGAACCAGAGTCATGTCTTGGAAGGTGATATCCAGCCACGCCCGGTGAGTGATACACTCCCGGGTCTGGGTGTAGCTGGTGATTTTCAGGTCACAAGGTTCAACCTGGACTGGTTTCCCGAGCGACCGCATGGTGTCAGACACGCGATGGAACAATGTGGAGCACATCAGGGTGATTTCTGAGCCGGTATCCAGCAGAGCATCAACTTGTATGCATCCACCTAGATTGGTGCTACAGTACAAACGGCGAGCATGATCATGGTTTGTTAAGTCACCAAGGAACTTCAGAAATTTAGTATCTGGTTTCTCTGGGGGGTAGATTTCAGGAGACTCCTGTGGTCTACCAGTAGTGTTTCCCCAACTGATCAGGTAAGTCCTGGCCACGCTGGGGGGTTGAGCCACGCCTAGTCATGCGGACGTTGGCTCTGAGTCTGGCTTCTTAGAAGCAGACTTTGGTGCAGGGGTCTCATCTGCAGATCTCAGCTGTTCCTTCTGTTTAGCTAGGAACTGCTGAAACATCTCCTGGAGGTCGGCTTTGGTCAAGTACTCACCTGCGGACTTGCGTTCGGGACTTACCTGTTGGCGGCGCTCCTTAAACCTTCCACTGTTCCGACCTGCCTGCCGTTGGTTTTGGTTGGGCCACTTCCTGTCTGATTGTCCAGACCTAGGCGGCCAATCAGCACCCCCCTTCCCCTGTTGAGGAGATTGGGACTGCTCTCGCGGTTTAACAGGTCTAGGTTTAGCAGATTTTGGCTTAGTGGGTGGAGCTTCTGTGCCTTCGAGCTCCAAACGCGGCTCAGCGTCGGGAGCTAGGTGCATGACGCGGTGATGTGCGTCAGGCTTTTGGGGCTTTCCGCCGGCTTCCCAAGCCTGTTGAGCGTATCTCCTAATCTCCTGAGTTGTCAGTTTTTTCATCCGACAATACATTGAGACTTCGGAGCGAACACACTCGTGCAGGTTGTGAATGAACAGGGATCTGAAGGCAGGGTCTTCCTCGAGCCCAGGGCCGTTTCGACCTTGGAAATAAGCACTTTTGAGTCGGCGATAATACTCTCTGGGGGGTTCGTTCCTCCCGTGTTTGATGGAGAAGGCCCCCATTGTAGCTGACGCAGAGTCTGCATACGTGGCGTATTCATCTCTCAACGCTCGGCAGAGCGAGGAGTACCGATCACGAATGTCAGGTGGTAGAGTTTCCATGAAACCGTGCACCGTTCTAGATGTGGTTTTCCAAATTAGCTTGAGCTTTTCCCTTGAAGAGGGTGCTGGAAGATCAAGCAGACAACGTTCTATCTCCCTGAGATAATCGTCGACGTTGGATTCATTGGTGTTAGGATCAAAGCGTTCTATGTCTTTAGCTAGCGATTCAATTTGACGTACACGGAGCCCTGACTCACGGTACGGCGCGTCATCCTCTGACTCTGACCCACGGTCTGTCTCAGAAGGCGCTGGATATCGCTGGTGTGCTCTGGGCTCCCAATGTTGACTCCTGGGGCCCAAATCGGGGTTCGGCATGTTGTGGCGGGCTGCTGGCACGTCACGTGGGTGTCTTGGGAGGTCCTCCTCCCGGGGCACGTCTGCGTAGTGCAGCCTGCGTCTTTCAACTGGGGCTTCTGCGTAATACGCTCTGTCCGGGTACGGACTGGCGTATGATGCTTGGTCATGCAGCTGGTTATCGGCATGCCGAATACCGGAGTAGCTAGGATGGGTGGATGGTTGAGGTGCAGCTTGGGGTGCATAACCCCAATCGGCACCTTGCACCCTTCGTGGACTGGGGGAGCGGTCTAAATAGAGGTGCCGCTCAGCTGGTCGACTTCTCACTGATTGAGAAGGCCGTGAAGATGAGGGTCCAACCTGGGATTCGAGGGTGAACTGCTCTCGGCCCCTAGGTGGTCCTGAATGCCCTATAGTGTGTGTAGGGAACGGGGCCGAAGGTTGGAACAGATGAGCTTCATCTCTCCCCTGCGGCGTGCGTCCGTCCAGAGAGTCCTGGTGTTTCCCCCCTTCCCACTGTCTGTTGTCATCAGCAGAGGGGGGCGGGGTCTCCTCCCCATCTTCCCCAGAATCGGTGCGGGTGTCGTCTTCCTCGATCAGCCTTCCATTTCGCTGTTTTTCAGCTAGCATACTCTGGAGGTTCATGATCTCTCGATCATGTTGGAGTTCTCTCTGATAGAGGATCAAGGCTAACTTAGCTAAGTGAACCTGGATTGGTTTTGTACCATCCGGGTTTTCTATTTGATCAATTACAGCTTCTAGCTCGTCGCTACGCTGTTCTTCAGTGAAATCCCTAGAAGGGTAGTCGGGTTCTCGAGCAACCGCGACCAGTTTGGACAATATTTGTCCAGAAAGTAGGCCAGGTTCATAGTCGTGGGCCGCAGCGCCACCTGGTTGCTGGGAGTTGGTCAGTTCACTACTCTGTCCCTCCATTTTTAACAACCGAACCAAAAATAGCCTAGTAGAGCTTCTGCAGATAGCTCAAGCTGCACCTTTTGGGCAGCAACTGCTAGCTTTGTAGCAGAAAAACACTAAATTAACCTTTGTGCGCACAGGTTTTAGCGTTTTAAGATTGCACGGAATGCCGTGACTGATGCTTAAAATACTATTCCTTTCAGTATTTTAGCAAAAGCTGGTGCGTTGCCGTAGCAACGTCTTACAACACTTGCAGTGTTAAATATGCTAGTTATTCCTTCAGAATATTAGCAAACAAGGTGTTATCAGTCTTTGAGTGAAGGTTTCAGTTAGTTACAATAGCCACTGTGAGTTAAAGTCGCTAAATTAGCAGTTAATTTTAGCCTAAAAGGGTTAGTCAGAATTACTTACACGCTGCACCTTTAATGAGGAACTGAATTTTAACCTAAAAGGTTAGCCAGAATTAATTACACGTTGCACCTTTAAGGAAAAACTGAATTTTAACCTAAAAGGTTAGCCAGAATTAATTACACGTTGCACCTTTAAGGAAAAGCTGAATTTTAACCTAAAAGGTTAACCAGAATTAATTTACACGTTGCACCTTTAAAGAAGCACTGAGTTACTGGTGAGAGTTCGATGCAGCTTCCTGCTCAGCGAAATCAGCACCACTCTGTTGCTGGTTCAAGGCTGAACAACGGATTATTTTTAATTCAAGCTCTTTGGATTTATTTGTTTGTTTGTGCCAGATAGAAATCTCTGTGTATCCAAGCCTCACACGGGGCACCAATAAAATGTTGGGGTTATTAGGAGCGAACAATTCGTAAGCGTTAACTTACTTTTGGATTCTTCAATAAATTCTGTAAATATGGGAATATTTACTGATTTATTAATTAATTAAGATATTCTTAGATATACGGGGCACCATTCCCCTTTTTCCGGGGAAAAATTGAATCCAAAACTCTTATCAGTCTTTCTTGAAGTTCGTAGAATCCTTGGAGCAGAGACTTCTCTTCGACACAACAAAGCTACTGGAGACGAAAATCTGAATTTTATAACGTTTAATTAACAATTTGTCAAATGAATAAACAGTGGAATAGATGAATAATAACCGTGTGATATGATTGAAGATGGATGTGTTTGCATGTGATGGAGGATGTATGAATGGGGTCCTTTGTTCTCACAAAGGAGTAGTGTGTATGTGTGTGTGTGTGTGCGTGTGTATGGATTCAAAATGGAGTCTTGAATACAAGATGGCTGACCCCTTTGTCTGGCTAAAGTGTGGGTGGCAACTTGCACTTTAACTTCCAAAGCACTTAGAATCAGTAGTAACTTAACCTTAAATCACTCAAAACATTTAAAAAGATCATGAAACAACACAAAAGATTAATCACAAATTAATATCTTTTAGTTTCAGCCTGGCCATGACAGAAACCATTTTAAGATACCAAACAATGATCAATAAGCAGTTTATTCTTTCAAAATGACCCGACGGACGTGTTTGGGACGAAAGAGGAAAACACGAAGCTACTTTTTAAGCAATAGACGCGGTTTATTGCTTATTTGAGACTATAGAGGAAACGGGAGAAGAAAAGGAGAGAAAAAAATGAGTTTCCTGATCACCAAAGCAGCAAGGCGTCCCCCGCTGTTATGACTTGACGGTTCTCCGTTTTTCTCCGCAGTTTCCGGCGTCATCCGTCGGTTTGATGCTTTCTCCGTTGTTTGGCGTTCACGAGTGTTTCTCCACGGGCTGGACAGAGACAGCAAAGTTTCTTTCTGTGCTGAGTTATAACTTACAGCGTTTCTGAGAGCTGGATGGAGTTGTTGTTTCCCTCCGCAGTTCTGTGTCCTCAAACATCAGCTGGAGGGGAGCAGAAACGAGCAGATCTGATGGGCTTGCAGTTTAGTTTCCAGCAGTTCCGTGGCTCAACTTGGCACTTAGAGCTTCCGCGTGCTCAAGTTGTCGGAGCATTGACAAGCGTGTCCTTACCGCCAGGTATCCTGGGCAAAAGAACGAGGTTTCTTTGTCTCATTCATGATTTATAGTCTTTGAAGTCGCGGGAAAGCTCCAAGCTCCCGCCTCCCGCAGATCGTGTTTCTGGTATTAGGCGGTGACGTCATCACAATGCTTCCGTGTGCAAAGCATCATGGGAAATGAAGTTTCTTGGCGCTGATGTGATTATTTGCTTTTCAGAGCAATTTAAGCACAGTCATTTTGGAGAAAATCACTGCATAGTAATTTCCTCATGAGGTCAGACCCTCAACAAAGGCCAGTCAAGTTTCCTGCTTCCTGCTCGCGTAGGTTGCAGCGGCGCCTCACCCCACACTCCTCTCCATGCTGCACTTCATCTAACATCCTGTCAGCCAATGGTTAGCCTTCCCCCTGACACAACAACGTCTCTGAGCCCACGCATCAACTGGCTCTGCGTGTGGAACGCCGACAAGGTTGCAACCCAACACCCTGTGGGAATTCAGCCATACGTTTTGCTGATGACATTTTTGTTCGTGTGTAATTTTACTTTTGTTTTGTTCACAATTTGGTGACTGACTTCTCCAAAGTTGTCTCACAGTTCCTGCATTTCTGACTGACAAAAACCAAAGAGAAGCGATCAAGAATGGTTTGAGATGGGTTCCTCACACTAAAGCCGGGTGTACACTGTGCAACTTTTTCCCTCGTAGTACTCAGCTTCAGCTCAAACTGTACAACTTCCTCGCAGGGCAGATCTCACAAGTCATGTGCTCACACTGTACGTCTGGTAGTAACACGTTTGCCCTAAAAATATGCAAAAAATAGCAGTTTTTACTCAACACGTCAGACTTTTTTGTCTTGTTTAGCCTGTTGTCCTTCGGGAGTGCTGCAGGAGGACACACAGGGATTTATGGGGGTTGGATGAGGAAAACGAAATAAAGAAAGTAAATCTGTGTTTTGTGATCAGTTTAATTTGACATGAACACGACAAACACGCTTTCTTGACAATCTTTGTGAGTAAAAAAACGTGTAGAAACAAAAACGAACAACGTGTGTTATTAGGGAAATAGCGGGCGAGCGGTGTTGATGCATGATTGCGCATGCACCGTGAGCGGTTCTGATACATTTTGGGTCGCAGCTGCTCGCAGGGCCGCTTCAACAGTGCGATACCCTCACGAGGGACGAGCAAAATATTAAACACGCCAGAAGTCCGTGCGAGCTCACGATTGCTGATCGGTTGCTGGTCACGTGGTGTTAATCGCCTCTCGTAACCCCCTGTACACTACACGACGCTCGGCGCAAAACTCGCCCCGATCTCGTGGATTCTCGCACGAGTGGAAAATCAGCTCAAAAAAGTGAAAAAGTCGCACAGTGTACGCCCGGCTTAACAGATCTGCAGATATTTTTGAGAGAACGTTTATCACGCCAACTCAGCAAGACAAAGGCATGGACCTGCAGCCAAAGTCTGCATGACTGCTTTCAGACTGTCTGGAAATCCCTTCATGAATGCCGTTTGCATTTTGTCCACAACAGTTGCAGGTATTGCCTCCTAACACCACCGTGCTCCATAGTGTCAAATCAACCTAAATCCTGTTAGAGCTTTCTGTCGGTGATGGGTCCAGTTTCAGCTGGACCTTGAATCAGGCCGTACTTGACCAGAGCTCATAGGCTCAGGATCTCGTCTACACAGCTTCTCCCCAGGCTTGACTCCCGTTTGACCTCTGATTTTGTTGAGGTGACTGGCTGTCTTGTTTTCTCCATCATAAGTATTTGTCGAATCAAGCTCCATCTGACTCAGAACAAGTTTGTTTTGGGAGATCCCACCAGCAGCAGACTGCCTCTAACGGCATTACTCCTGGGATCTGCGGGGTGCTCCAACTCCTCCACCGCTACACGATGGTGGTTCTTGATGGATTATAGATAAATGTTTTCTAATAAGCTCTCAAACTGAATCTCAAACATCAAAGCCGGTCCTGTCGGGCAGTTTCTGTCACATTGTGGCAGTTTCAGAAACAGCTTTGATCAGAAAGCATTTGATATTTTCTCTCTTTTTTCATCTTTATCCTTTTCTCTTGTTTTTAAGTGAAGGTTTTCCTCTTGTATTAAGTAACGTTTGAGAATGAATTTCAAAGGATAATGACAGCAAGAGTCAATAAATCATCTAGTCATGACCATCTGCCTTGTTTAGTGTGTTTTGAGGCACACTTGGGAAACAATAAAGGGCAAAGCTGGATGTTAGCAGGTGTTTGTGAAAGTTTAAATCAAGTGAGCCTAAAATGCCGATAAATGATGTTTAAAGATATTTATTCTAAAAATAAGCCATGTAGATGAGATGCTCCGTCACAGAAGGAAACTATTCTAGCTAAAACCTGGAGCTGGAGAAGTAACGAGGTAAACCAAACTAAGAGACATTGAGCTGTGATGAAAAACGTTCAATTTTCCAGGCTTTCTCATTACTGCTCTCATCCTTTTAAACAGATGTGGCAATCAGAGTGGCATTTTAAAACGGCTCAATGGAAGAAGAGCGCAGAGTTTGTCTTTGAGGGAAAACAACACTGTCTGAATGATGGGGACGTTATTGACGGGAAAATAATGAGCTACAACAAACAGCTGAAGGCCCATGTGGCATTTAAAGGCAGCTTGCAGTCAAATCTAATGTGCAAGCAGAATTATGTCACATTTCCTGTCATATTGCTCAGATATGTTCAAATGTTTTCATCATGATTTAAACTTAGTGTTAAACTGACAAAGTCTGTAGAAAGCACTGAAAATGCGCTCATTATTTTAGTTTTCTTCTGTAGAAGCTACGAAAACAGAATTATTTATTACAGTTTACAAAAGGAAAACTATAATAAATAATTTAGTTTGAAAAATTCAAGACAATTGAAGTTTTCATTGAAGAACAACTTGAACATATTTTACTTGTAAATATTTACAAATCCAGCAGCTTTTTTGTGTTTATTTGCACAAAATAAAAAAAGCTAATCATAAATAGAGGAAGAAAAATTCTTATTTGGGATGAAAAACCTTTATTAATGTCTCAAGGACTTTTTCTTTTTACACCAAATGTTCTATTTAACATCTAAAGAAAAGAAAGAATTTAAAGGGACTTTTCAGACTTTTGAATTTTTATGCTCGTGATTGCCCCCTCAGGCCAAAAGCGCAACAGCAGCTTCAATAGGCTTGTGCACGAGGTGCGCATGCTGTACGTGCACACTCCTTAATGAAAATAACAGCTGAGGCAGTCCCGTGTGTGTGTGTGTTTGGCCCGGAGGACAGAGGACAGGAGAACACACAGCTAATTAATTAAATAATTAGGTTCTGTACCTTTCTCTTCAGCACAGCCGACAAAGGTTTAAGATGGGTCAGCCCTCCTGCATGCTCAGATCATTCCCTTCCCTTGCTTGAAAAATCGTTCCAAAATGAAAGTTGAACCCACATCTTTTTTATCTGTGACTTCAATGCCGTTCGGAGAGTCTCAAATAAAAATTTGGGCATCTTACTGTAAAAAAAAATACCATTAAACCATACCATATGTATACCATACCATACCATATGTAAAAAAGAAACTCTAAAGGAACTATGTTCACACCCAGAATCAAACCCAGGTCTTCTGCACGATAGTCAGACATCTTACAAGGTGAGTTACACTCTAGTAACATTCACAGTATCTGTAACATTTATATCCTTGATGACAGCTGAAACAATGTCAAAGCAAAGAACGGTTCAGAGCGAAAATGTCTATTTTGTTGCTAATTTGCAGGAAATATCTAGAAGAAAGTTCTACAGAAAGTAGCTAAGGGTCCTCAGAAATGTGGCTGGGTTCATCACTAGGCGTTAGGAACAGCGACAAAGTCGCTGAGTTGGCATTACCTCACTCTCTGCTGCTAAAGCTACTGATAGCAAATGCTACGTGCTACGCCTGAGCGTGAACGCACATGAAGCAGCCTGCTCAACCAGAGCAGCTCTCTTTTTCTGTGATTTAACAGAAAAACAGGCAATCACAGTAAAAATACCAGGGCTCATTCTACAGGACCAGGGCATTGCAGGAGAATGTATGAAGAAGAAATGTATTATTTCTATACATGTTTTGGCTGTCAAACTTTCATAATGCCCCTTTAATATTTAAATAAATGCTCTTTTAGCATATAAATGATAATAAAATATAAACAAAAAAGATCATATTCAGTTGAAATCACTGTATTTGACATTTGCTGTTTGTCAACAATGACATGCTACATAACATCACTTCACATACATCCCGTTTCGCCAAAGAAAGAAAACAGTTCAGTTTGTTTTTCCTAGTTTGTGCTAAACTTCTATTTTTAACATGGATGAACACATTTCATCACACATCTGCCCTTTTCTATTAAAAACATTATTTAATTAAACAAAACTAATAATAAAACATTTCACATGCACTTTAAATTCAAATTTTACAGATGGTAACTATGTGGATCTATTTCATTAAAATTACTGTCCAAACTTTAGGTCATCCATTCTCTACTTGTGGTTTCTGATCCGGAGCTCAAAGCTTGAGTGATGCAATGAAAGTGTGTTTAGTTCATTTAGGGGTTGTGTGTTAATCTCACCGCTGCTCCTCCTCATCGAAAGGATTCAGCTGAGATGGTTCAGATCAAATATCTGTTGAAATAAGTCCACTCGCAAAGGAGGTTTTCCAGGCACGTCCTGCTGGAAGGAGACACCAGAGTAGATGCAGAACTCACTGAAATAATTAAATCTCCTGCAAAGAAGCTTGAGAATGAAGATAAGTAGACAGAAGTCTGGAAAACCCTCCAGGATCTGTTATCTCTGTCATCCAACCTTGAAAAAGCAATTATGGAGAGATGGATGGATGACTAGTCAGTAGAAGACCGATATATTGGTCAGTCGATATATCGGGTCAATATTTACCATTATTTTATGGTAAATGGTAAATGGCCTGTATCTGATATAGCGCCTTCTAGAGTCCTGGAACCCCCAAGGCGGTTTACAACACAATCAGTCATTCACCCATTCACACACACATTCACACACTGGTGGGGATGAGCTACGATGTAGCCACAGCTGCCCTGGGGTGCACTGACAGAGTCGATGCTGCCGAGCACAGGCGCCACCGGTCCCTCCGACCACCACCAGCAGGCAACGTGGGTTAAATGTCTTGCCCAAGGACACAACGACAGCAACAGACTGAGCGGGGCTCAAACCTGCAACCTTCTGATTACGGGACAAGCACTTAACTCCAGTGCCACCGTCACCCCTTTATTTAATATATAAGCATCAGCTGATATTTGTCCTCAGTAATGTCGATTTAAAGTCACGCACATCCTCAGGCAGCCTGGCGCTGTTGCCAAATTAGATTTTACATTCACTAATAAGATCTGCGTAATAAATACTCTTAATTAACTTTATTTAGGTGTCTTACTTCATGGTAAACGATAAATGACCTGCACTTGGATAGCGCCTTTCAGAGTCAGAGGACTCCAAAGCGCTTTACACTACAGTGTATCATTCATCCATTCACACACACATTCACACACTGATGGTGATGAGCTACGATGTAGCCACAGCTGCCCTGGGGCGCACTGACCGAGGCGAGGCTGCCGAGCGTCTAGATATCAGCCCATAAAGATCAGCATCACATATCGACATCGATATCGGCTATAGAAAAACCAACATCGGTCGACCTCTGCTAGAGAGACATGTGTGGGAATCATAATTCGTTTTTATAATGATTTTTTTTACCTCCAAAAACAACCAAATTACAAATCTGTTGATGATCAAATTCATTCTTTGTTCATTGAAAGTTTTAGACGATACTTGATTAAGCATGAAAACAGCAGCTGCAACAGCCAGTCTTTGTGAAGTGTTTTGTTGGTTTTAGTCTTAAGAGCTAAATGTTGCCAGCTGCTAAAAAGACATTTAGGATTGTCTCCTCCTCGTGCTTCTGTTAGCTGCGACTGCACCAGGAAAGACTACACTGGCTGGGGTTTTTGCCTTTCTGCAGCTTTTAGGTGGAGATGACACTGGTACAGCTTAGATTACTGTCCAACAGCTTGGATCTTTGCATTGATTATGTAAAAATAAACACAAATTCTTTAAACCGGCACCGTAAAGCGGGCCATCTACAAAGATGTTTGCAGCTGTTGAGAAAAGTGCAAATCAAAGTTTTAAATCAACAACTCTGATAAGTGAGTGCTGTGATTAATTACCTACTCTATGAGTTTCTATTGACTTGGGATCAGATGTCTCCAGTTTTCAGTGCTAACAAAGAGCTGATGAGTCAGACCGCTGCTGAAACGGGCTTTTCATTCATGCACCGCAAAAGTGATGAATGAATTCTGCAGGAGATGATTTGAGTTCTAAATTCTCTCATAGTTTCAGTGTCGTATTCTTTTTGATGAGTTATTGATGCTTTTAGTTGGAGGTTGGTCTGTTTATGCTAAACAAAGAAAAGCGACTTACATCAAAAACAGAAAAGGAAGCACAATTGTTGGTTAATCACATCAAATACAGTTACGGAATATTAAAGATTCATATGCTGGATTATAATCCGGTGGAAGTATTAAAAACTCCTGAATTCATCAATCACCTTGTAATTTGTTTTTTACATTTACTGTTTTCTAAGTTGTTACTTTTTAAAGAAAATGCATTATCTAAAGCAACACTGAGCAGGTTTGCTGTTTTTCCCTCCTGCTGGTTGAAAGTGGAATTACAACCACTGTAAACAGCGTCGCTGCAGCTAGCGCCTACAACGAGTTTGTTTTAGCTCCTTGCTTCTCCTCCAAAGACATTATTGTCTTACTTTTATTTCCAGGCTCCTCCATGATGCCAACAAAAAGTGAAATTCTTCTCCTTCTAATGCTTTTTATTAATGGTCCGCCAAATAAAAAAGCTACCTGCTAGCCTTTAGAAGAGCTTCCAGCACTGTAACCATCTATTGCCATGAAGCAGGTAGAGAACCCCCACTAGTGCTTCTACCTGAACCACAAAACGGTGAAAAGCAGCTCCTGGTCAGCAGAAGGCTTCAGAGTGAAGTTGCTCAGGTTTCTGGCTCAAGAATCACTGAAACCAGACTGAAGGCAACAACTTTAAGTGTTAAAATGGCTTTGGAGTTATGGTTTATTTAAAATAAACAAGTTGGAGCCAACACTATCTCCGAACTGCGATTCTTCAGCCAGAGTTGCTTGACCAGATTCTTCTAGTAATTGATCGAGAAAAGGAGACACAACAACCCAGATAAGAGTTTTCAGCTAAATCAGTATAGATCTGTTGTTATCCCTCAACAGAGCCTACAAGCCTGCTTTGGACTGTTGTCAGATCACAGGAAAATGAGATAAATTAGTAGCTGTGGCTGCAGGGGTGGGAAATCAGCTTCTTCCACATTAGCTCGGGTTGCATGACAGAAGGGTTTGAAGCTTGTATAAGATTTGCAAAAAGCATAAAAAGAGCATTTAATTTTTTTGGTGAATTTCTTTACAACAAAAACATAAAGTTGAGCATAACTTTCCACATCGTGTGAGACTCAGAACTGAAATCCGTGCCCCGCCTTTACACGTCTAACTGGATTGACGCTGACAGCTCACTCACAAATCAAACCGTCCAAACACACGGCAGATGATTCGTCTTGCCTTCAGTCTCACTGCAGGTCTGAAAGGTAAGTAGATTTTAAAGAAGGATGATGGCAGAAGCACTTGTGTGGCTCCGGTGAGTTATACTTTATGATATCTCAGAAACAAATGGAAACCATTTAGGTTCTGAGTTCGCATAAAAAGTCCAGTTACTTTTATTCCAACTAAAAGCTTGACTCCACTTTTTAGATTTGTGGCTGAGCTAAAATAAACTATTTTAATTTGGTTGGATACCACAAGTCATTATGATATAATTTTATTTAGCCTAGTTTAATTGTTTTCATTTAACTCAGTTATATTTAGTAAAGTATGAAAACAAATGTTTTCCAAAAAGTACGTCACATGAAGACTAAACTTTAAACACGACTGCCGTGCAGTCATAGTGAGTACACACAAAAGACTAGATATTTGGTCTCTTACTTCTTTTCATGCATTTCAGAAGGCAATTCTAACTAATCTGCAGTGTATGCATTTTTGTAAATGCTATTAATTAATTAATTTATTATTATTATTATTATTATTATTATTTATCATTGCGATCAGTGTGTGTTTCATTTGCGCATAAAATAAATGTTGGTGCTTTGCTAATTGTGTAGTGTACTTTTTGTTGGTGTTTATGGTATATATGTTTTATATTTTGGTACGCTGAGTATTTACATGGGACTTTTTGTTTTGATGTATTGTGGTACTGGACATTTGTGGGGGTGATCATTGTGAGCTGGTCTGAGTGTGTGTATGTGTGTGATTGTGGTTTTAATAGTTTTTTTCTTTTTGGGTGATTATTTAATATGTTTAGCATGACTCTATTTTTCAATAATTGTACCTGTATATGCTTTTGACTGCCTTCTGCCGCTTTTTTGTGCACGAGGACCCCCAACGAGATGGCACATCTCATGAGGTTACTCCTCTTTAAATAAATGTTTAAATAAATTTGTAGAAGAAAATAAAAATCATAATTTCGATATCAATTTGTTAACAGCAGACATTCTGCTGCTGATTAAAAAAATATGTTAAAATTGGTCAACTTCTTTTGAAAAGAAACTTTAAATGAAAACAAGGTTTGGCTTTCATTGTTGAAGGTTCTGCAGTATTTTAAAGTTATCCTAGCAACCACTTCTGCAATAGTGCTGTTCTCACACACACACACACACACACACACACACACACACACAAACACACACACACACACACACACACACACACAGGGTTACGGATATGAAAGAGACTTTAATAATCCCAGCATTGAAAATGTTTTTGTTGAAATACACACAAAATCTAACAAAACACCAAAATTAGAAACATGCATAATTAGCAAATTAACTGTGAAAGATGTGTTTAAACTGTGGAAATAATTATACAAACTGCAAACATTTGCAAGTCAAATACATTGCACAAATTGTGCAAAAAAGCTGCAACATTTATTACAGATTAGGTGACATGCTGTCTGTGGCGGGAAGGATTCTCTGAACCTGTTGCTGCGACTGCAGAGCAGAACAGGTCCTCTCTGGGGTCTTCAGAGCTTCTGGTCTTTAAACACTTGATATTCTGTTTCACCCATGAAAACTGTCAAATTCACACGGATAACTTCAGGTTTAAGACTAAAGCGTCAGTGTTTTTGTTTATAAATAAGACATTTTAACTGTAAACTAAGCGAGTGGACAAACTTAAATGTGCCGCTCAGATTAACTTCAGTTGGTCAGAAATATGATTTACAAAAATCATTTGTGAACTATTATTTATGAGATGGAGACCGGCCCGGTTGTCTCTGTGACCCTGAACGGGATTAAACAGGAGCAGAATATGGATGGATTTATGAGCGGAGAATCTTAATGAGCTGATTTTAAACCTCCAGCTC
Source organism: Nothobranchius furzeri (assembly GCF_043380555.1). Taxonomy (NCBI): domain Eukaryota; kingdom Metazoa; phylum Chordata; class Actinopteri; order Cyprinodontiformes; family Nothobranchiidae; genus Nothobranchius; species Nothobranchius furzeri. The sequence goes on along the minus strand of NC_091746.1, from coordinate 65,593,964 downwards.
CACATCCTGAAGGAGATGAGGAACTGTATGAAGTAACAGCTGTTAGTGTGGAACAAAGCAACTCAAGAACCGTTCTCTCTGGTAGATGAGGAAAAAACACATGGTCTATAATTCAGCTCAGGTTTTGGTTTTATTCGTCTGTGTGAGGGTTTTCTTTAGCCGTAGGAGTGTGTTTTGTGTTTTAGCTATCGTATCCGGTTCTCAGATTTAAAAAAAAATCATCATCTTGAATCATCATCGTCGTCTTTGACCTTTGGGTCAAAACAATTCTTACTAAACTGTTGCATTTCTTCACATTTAGCACAAAAGCCCCTGTTTCCTTCTGCTTTTGAGATGAAGCCTTTTGGGAAACCTCAGAAAGACGAGGATCCTCCAGATATTCCATCTAATCACCGCTACCCTGATTTTAACCTCCCCTCGGGAAAAAAAAACTACTCCATCTGATAAACTTCTTAAAATGATTTGAAGGAGACATATTGACTCTTTGAGGACACAAAATCAATCCGCTGCTTTTATTTTAAAGAAAGCGGGCCTGTGAAAAAGTCAAAAAGAAACACGCATGCTGCCACTTCTCACTAAAGATGACTTTAGGTTTATCTGGATTAAAGCGCTAAAAGATGGAAATGAGTGACAGAACTCGAGAGATTATCAAAGGAGCGACTGAAAGAGGAGAAGGAAGGGAGGGAGGGATGTGGAACAGAGGGGGTATCTGTGCCTTTAGGCTCTGGCTGAAAGGATGATACCCTGATGGAGAGATAAGAGAAAGAGGGGAATTATAGGAGAAAGAGGACATTGGAATCACAGAGGGTGATGGAAGAGTGAAAGAGAGGCTGAAAATGATCCTGCATTGGTTATCTCAAGAGCTGCAAATCTAGTGATGAAGAGATATAGTGTTGGATTGTATGAATGCGGAATGGGTAGAGGAAGTATGGATGTCTATTCCTGTTGATGCCCTGTCAAAGGGAGCCTCCAGAGTTGTGTATTATGATCCTAGAAGTCAGTGAGATACCATCAACCTTTCATGAACTCACAACATAGAGAGAGAGAGAGATGTAGGCTAGTTAGAGAGGAGTGAAAAGTCTCCAAGCTCTGTGCCACATACTATTAGTTAGAGAAATGGATGTGAAATAAATGAAGAGGCCCACTGAGTGAAAAGGGCTTGCATATGCAGGAGTGTCTCCTAATAAGCAGACATGCAGCTTTAAGGAAAATAGAAACACAGCAACTAGCGAGAAAAGCACAAATAAGGACTTGCTGCATTTTAATGGCTGAATTATCATGAGTTTTTTTTATTTTTATTTTTTATGCATGGAGTAACGCGTCCCTTTGGTGCAGGGATTAAGTACGGCAAACACAGCTGGGACCAGACGGAAGATGTTGCTGGGAGCATGTTCCGCTTGTCTAGCAGGGTCCGTCTGTGTCTGGCCCTCGGCCAGCCCTCGCATCCCCCACATGCTGAGCTGCATGCCGCAACGTCACATCACACAAACGTTTCCCCAAAGCCGGGTTTACATCAGGCGAGCATTCTCCCAAAGCTACATCCATCCACTTCAACCCACAGCCTACGCTGCGTCACCTCCTATGTGTACAGCCGCCTCGTGAGGATCTCCGACACAAACAGAATCGGACTCCTTTCGCTGCGGAGTTAAGTGCAACAAAGACAAAGACATGGCTGAGCTGAGCCGGCCCTGACGGCCGATCGGATCAAGCCACTTGTAGCTGGCAATGCTCGGCTCTCTTAGGGCCTCTTCATCAGCTCAGCCAGAGCAAAACAACGGGCCAGACCTGGGAGGAAGAGGCCACAGGGAAAGACAAAGAGAGAGAGAGTGAGAGAGAAAGTCAGGCATCCGCCTCGCTATATCTCTTTTAGACTGTTTTTAGAGAGAGAGAGATGAAAAGACATGATTGAAGGAGCAAGTGGAAGCAGCTCCACCTTGAGGTTTGTTGTCGAGGCTTTGTGGCGCTGTGTCGTGAGCTGCTAGCATGAGCCTGAAGGGGACGCAGAAGGACCGCATGAGGGGGAAAAGAGGTCAAAGGAAAATAAACAAGCAACTAGGGACCAACTCATGGAAGGAATCGATGTTTGTATTCTTGAATGCAGAGAAGTGTCCATTGTCAGCAGCATGACCGAGCCGTTATTGGATCATTTTTCTAACACACTGGCACTGAAGGTCCTGTTGGGCAGCTTGAAAATGGGACTGGGCTCTTTGATCTCCACCTAAAGCAAAGAAAGGTGAAAGCTTGACTTTTTTTATTTATGTTACCTCCAAGACAAAAGCCTCACCCCGCCTCCCCCACCCCCACCCCCCATGGCAGACCTGTTTGCAAATGTTACATCATCCATTTAGCATAGAAGTGACACGAGCAATGAAAGATGAATCCGTGTTGCATCAAGTTGTCCCCTCCTTTCCTAGATGGCCCAACATTTTTTAGTAAAGTATAATAATCCAATTGTGAACTAAAAAGTCATATGCAAGGAAATAGCTGGATTTTTATTTAAAACAGTTGCATTAATTTTTAACATCTTCTCCGGGGTGGATTGTGTGCTTGGGGGTCCGGAAAGAAGTGGAAGAGATAAAGGATCGTGACGTCTGATGGACATAATAGTACGTAGCAACTATTAGAGATGATGAGACGGATTATGACTGAAAACAAGAAGAAACGTTTTAAGTTTGTTTGGAAAATCAAGAGCAGTTCATTACATTAATGGGAAAAGAAATACCTGGTAGATGTAAAGATGCAGTGGCAAACATTCTGAATAAAGCAGGCATAGAAAGTGGTTTTGTTTATTTGGACCTCCTAAACTCGTGTTTACTATAAAGGCATTAAACAGAGAAATGTATTGGGACTTTTTAGCACCCTCTGAGGGATAAGTGAGTATATCTTTGAGAAAGAGTCTGTTATTAGTTTACGCTAGACAAAGGACTTGTTACGGCATGATAGTCATGTGGATGGTCTTTGCAGGGTCTTGGTGAGTAGAGGAAATGACAGACCCAATAAAACTTTGAAAATGCACAAAACTAGCCAGGTCTGGTGATTATTGTTATAAGCTGTTGAATGACAGTAGAGTAGAGGGTTTCCTGCATATAAAATCATGATCTTACATTGTTGGTACTCTCATCAGTTGATGCAGTTTTTGATGAATGGCCTACACTTGTGTAGCACATTTCTGCAAAAGACTAAGTATGACCAGAACCAGCAACCATCTAGTTGCTTTTAATCTAATGAAGTATCTAATGAAGTCAGACAAGGTGGAATTGTGTCTCCGTTCCCCTTTAACTTGTACCTTGTGTGGAACTGAGTAACTGCAAGACTGGGTGTCTATAGTGGATGACCTTCTTGTAAATAGTTTGATGTATGCAGATGAACTGGTGCTCCCGTCACCAGTGCTGACATGCAGCAGCTGCTCCAGGTCTGTGCGAGGTACAGCTTGCAGTCTGAAATGATTTGGAACCTTATAAAGAGTGGTATTAATCCCACGACTACAGCTGATAAGGAGCTGCATTTTCCATCTTTTCTTTTAGCGGCCAGCTTTTGGATGTGGGGAGTAAAGTAAAACACTTGGGCCGAGTTCTAAGTAGTGATGCGGAGGAGGAGGAGGAGGAGGGTGATTATGATGAGGAAGAGGAGGGTGATGATGAGGAGGAGGAGAGTGATTATGTTGAGGAAGAGGAGGGTGATGATTATGATGATGAGGAGGAGGAGGTTGATGACTATGATTATGATGAGGAGGAGGAGGAGGAGGAGGGTGATGACTATGATCATGATGATGATGAGGAGGAGGAGGAGGGTGATGACTATGATGATGATGAGGAGGAGGAGGAGGAGGGTGATGACTATGATTATGATGATGAGGAGGAGGGTGATGCCTATAATGATAATGATGATGAGGAGGAGGAGGAGGAGGAGGGTGATGACTATAATGATAATGATGATGATGATGAGGAGGAGGAGGAGGGTGATGACTATGATTATGATGAGGAGGAGGAGGGTGATGCCTATAATGATAATGATGATGAGGAGGGTGATGCCTATAATGATAATGATGATAATGATGAGGAGGAGGGTGATGACTATGATGATGATGATGAGGAGGAGGGTGATGACTATGATGATGATGTTGAGGAGAAGGAGGAGGAGGGTGATGACTATGATGATGATGAGGAGGAGGAGGGTGATGACTATGATGATGATGAGGAGGAGGAGGGTGATGACTATGATGATGATGTTGAGGAGAAGGAGGAGGAGGGTGATGACTATGATGATAATGATGAGGAGGAGGGTGATGACTATGATGATGATGAGGAGGAGGAGGGTGATGACTATGATGATGATGATGAGGAGAAGGAGGAGGGTGATGACTATAATGATAATGATGATTATGATGAGGAGGAGGGTGATGACTATGATGATGATGAGGAGGAGGGTGATGACTATGATGATAATGATGATGATGCTGAGGAGGAGGGTGATGACTATGATGATGATGAGGAGGAGGGTGATGACTATGATTATGATGAGGAGGAGGAGGGTGATGACTATGATTATGATGAGGAGGAGGGTGATGACTATGATGATGATGAGGAGGAGGGTGATGACTATGATGATGATGAGGAGGAGGAGGAGGAGGAGGAGGAGGACGAGGGTGATGACTATGATGATGATGAGGAGGAGGAGGAGGAGGAGGAGGGTGATGACTATTATTATGATGATGAGGAGGGTGATGCCTATAATGATAATGATGATGAGGAGGAGGAGGGTGATGACTATTATTATGATGATGAGGAGGGTGATGCCTATAATGATAATGATGATGAGGAGGAGGAGGGTGATGACTATTATTATGATGATGAGGAGGGTGATGCCTATAATGATAATGATGATGAGGAGGAGGAGGGTGATGACTATGATGAGGAGGAGGAGGAGGGTGATGGCTATGATTATGATGAATAGGAGGGTGATCACTGTAATGATAAGGAGGATGAGGAGGAGGGTGATGACTATGATGATGAGTAGGAGGAGCGTGATGAGGAGGAGGAGGGTGATGACTATGATAATGATAAATAGGAGGGTGATGACTATAATGATAATGATGATGAGGAGGAGGAGAATGAAGATGATGATGAAAAGAAGGAGGAGGAGGATGATAATCATGATGATGTGAGTCAGTAGTAAAAGTTGTAAAAGCGAACTAATACTTTGACACATACATTTGCTAAGAGGATGTTGAATTGTCCCCTTTTTCAATGGCATTGTGCTTCTACGTGGCTCTCTATCTCTATCTCTCTATGGTGATGCAGCTACAGTAAATCCGGAATGAAACTGCAAGTAACTTGTCAGGATGCATTTAGAATCATCCTAAGGCTCCCAAAATGGACATCTGCAAGTCAAATGTTTGTCATGAGTAACGTCTCTACTTTGCATGCTTTATTAAGGAACAACATATATGAATTCATGTGCCGTTTGAGTCAGTCAGATACTTGTGTAGTTGGAGCTCTGTCAACTCTAACATATAAGATACGATACTCTTCAAGCCTTTTTAAACAGCGGAACAACTGTTTATATGCTCTGTGATGGAAATTGGGTTTTACCTTTGTTTTCTTATGAAAAGGTGAGATTTTTGTCTGAAATAAAGTTTCGTCTTTATCACCTACATTACATATTCACCACATGCCCAGATGACCACGGGTACCACTGATGTCTTCACTCTCCAGGTTTCTCAAGTTCTTCTTTGAGGCCCTGGCACTTCTCTAGCTTCTTGTGCTCCTTTTTCCTGATGTTACCATCATTTGGTATTGCCACATCAACCACAACAAAGCTTGGCTCTCTCTCTCATTCTCTTCCACCTTAGGGGGTGTTTGCCACTTTGAACTTGGGGCTTCCAGTCTATACTCTACTTGGGTTCCACCCATTTGGGTACCCTGCCAGCATCTACACCCTGCACTTATGTGGTGGATTGTCTCAGGGGCCTCCTTGCATAGCCTACACCTTGAGTCTTGTCTGGTGTGGTAGATCTTGGCCTTTGTTACTCTGGTGTTCAGGGCCTGTTCCTCTGCAGCCATGATGAGTGCCTCTGTGCTGTCCTTCAGACCAGCTCTTTCTAGCCAATGGTAGGATTCAGTTATCTGTCATTGGTACATCTCATGGAGGGTTTTGTTCTCCCACAATGGTATTTCCAGCATCTCCTCCTCTGTTTGCCATCATCTGAGACATTTAATAATAATAATACATTTTATTTATAATGCGCTTTACATTACAGAGGTAATCTCAAGTGCTAGAGTGTAGGGGACAAGTATAAGGTACACAGCTAGTTAAAAACAATTAAAATTTCAGAATGCTACCAAGTAAAAACAATCCCCAGAAATAGCTAAAACCCATCTAAAACGGCATTACAGTAAATGCATACAATAAGTTAAAACAACACAATACAGTAAAATGTACCATAGGTCATTGTGCTCTAGAAAGCCTTATCAAACAAAAAGGTCTTGAGGCCTTTTTTGAAAACCTCCACAGATTGTGTGGCCCTTAGAAACTCTGGGAGAGAATTCCAAAATCGAGGGGCCACTGCCTTGAAGGACCTGTCCCATAGTGGAGTTTAGTCAGTGGTTGGTGCAAGCGGTGTGAAGAGGTAGTAGATCGGAGGTATCTTGTGGCAATGTGTGGGGTAAGAAGTTTGCTCAGATAGACAGGAGCAGGTCCATGGATGCACTGGTGGGTAAGAAGGCCAATTTTGTACAGAATTCGATATTGAATGGGCAGCCAGTGAAGCGATCTCAGAACAGGAGTGATATGATCATATTTGCGTCTCCTCATCAGGACCCGGGCAGCCGAGTTCTAGATGTGCTGGAACTTTTGTATGCTCTTGCCGGGGGGCCCAACGAGGAGGGCTTTGCAATAGTCCATCCTGGAGGAGATAAATGCATGGACCAACTTCTCTGCATCTGGCTTGGAAAGACAGGGGCGGAGTTTTGCAATATTTTTGAGGTGAAGAAAAGAGACCTTGCAGAGTTGGCAGATGTGGGTGTCAAATGTAAGATTCAAATCTAGTCTGATACCAAGATTTGTTACAGAAGAGGAAAGGGGGATGTCATTACCAAAAATGGAAATACTGCTAAGGGAGAGAGGCTGTGTTTGATGTGGAGTGCCAATAATGATAGCTTCAGTTTTATCGCTGTTTAGTTGAAGAAAGTTTGCAGCCATCCATGCCCTCATCTCCTCCAGGCAGACTTGAATTGCAGTTTGGAGAGTTTTAGTTGTAGTGGAGACAATTTGCATATATAACTGAGTGTCGTCTGCATAACAGTAAAACGATAGGTTGTATTTATGGAGAATTTGTCCAAGTGGAAGCATGTAGATGGAGAAAAGGGTTGGCCCAAGAACCGACCCTTGTGGTACTCCACAATTGAAAGTGTGGGGGGATGACTGACATTGTCCTAAAGCCACATATTCCATTCTGCCAGTAAGGTACTCCTGGAACCAATATAGTGTGGTTCCCCAAAGGCCAAGCACAGTCTGGAGTCGATTTAGTAAGATGGTATGGTCCATGTTCTCAAACGCCGCTATCCAGTAGAAGGAGAAGAGATGGTGAGCCCTGATTCGCAATTAGAAATAAATCATTCATAACATGGACCAGGGCTGTTTCTGTGCTGTGGGCTGAACAGAAATCGGACTGGAAATTTTCATACAGATTATGAGTATTGAGATGATTGTGGAGTTGGTCTGCTACAGTTTTTTTTCTTCAGTATTTTAGCAGCGAACGGCATGTTAGAGATGGGTGTGTAATGGGACAAAATATCAGCGTTTAGAGAGGGCTTTTTCAGGCGGGGATGGATTATTGCAGTTTTGAGGGCTGAGGGAACCTGACCTGAGTGTAGTGACTGGTTAATAACTATAGTGATTAATGGACTGATTTGATTTTAACAGTTGTGTCGGGAGAGGGTCAAGGGGGCAGGTTCTGGTATTCATGCTTTTTATTGTTTTCTCCACCTCTGTCTGGGTGACTGCTGAGAAATCGGAAAAGGTATTTAATGCATGTGGAAGGGTGGTGTCAAATGGATGCCGAACTCTACAACTGATGGAGGATCGGATTGATGTCACCTTGTTGGTAAAAAAATGATAAATGACCCACACTTGTATAGCGCCTCCAAAACGCTTTACACTACAGTGTATCATCCATCCATTCACACACGCATTCACACACTGGTGGTGATGAGCTACGATGTAGCCACAGCTGCCCTGGGGCGCACTGACAGACCCAGGGCCTCTACACTATTCTCTTACCTATTTTACGGACTTCTCTTGTTTGGTTCTTTGTGCTAAGCTCTAGCTGTTCTATTCTTTTATATTATTCTTTTAACCTTATTTGTTATTATCCCTGTACAGCACTTTGGTCAGCTCACATGCTGTTTTTTAAATGTGCTCTACCAAATAAATGGAATGGAATAATTTATTTTCTTTTGTATCGTTGACACATCAACCCAAAAACACCTGATTCTCGAGTCACACACTAGCTTAACAAAAATCCAGATTTTTAATAATTTTCCCCTCACTTGGGTACAATGTTGTTTTTATTTTTCTGGAGTGAAATCTGCTTCACTCTCACTTTATCAGGCGTGTTGATTAAGCCTAATTTGTAGCAGTAGAAAGAAGGAGCGGATAGAGGAGGCGGGGGAGGTTTTTTCGTACATAATATCAGCGAGTGAGTGTCGAGGATTACAGTGTCTTCAGAGAACATTTCTGTTTTACATTACTTCATTAGGCTCTCTCAGATAACCTTTCATTTCACATTATTAGTTTTCATTTAATCCCTGTCCGTGTCTAAGCTGCTGTTTGTATGTTGTGGCGCTGGAAGCTTGCAGAACCACGGCTTTGCTACAAGTGGAGGTCTGTGTGATTAATGAAGAAACTACAAGAGGTCACAATTTGCAGTCAGCTGTGAGATGTTAATTGTGGAGTAAAACATGACAACTGTGCTAGAAATCAGTTAGCGTACACCTTCGGTTCTCTATTCTCATTGCATCAGCATTGTTTGTGATTAGAATTGGATAATTATTCTGATCATCTCAGTCTTTTTCATTTAATTCCTTCTACGTAGATTTCCTCCTTGCGACTGATTGAATCAGAAATCAAGCAGCTGTTTCTCAGGTGGTACAGCGAGTTATTTTTTTTTATCAGTTGTTTGTTTCCCTCCATCTATCACAGCCACATGCCAAACTGTTCTTTGGCAAGACTGAACCCTGAGTTGCTCCTGGTGGCAGGGGAGTGCCTCCCCAGGCAGCTTGAGTCTGAGAGTGTGAGTGACATGTAAAATACTGGAAAAGAGTTTAAGTGCTGCTGAGGTGGAAAACAGCTGCAATTCACTCACGGGTGAGCGAATAAGTACAATCTAGCCTGATAAATAATCTATATTTGGGCTTTTGAACAAACAAACCCCTGATCCTTTTTGAAAGCACGTCTATTGATATGTTTTCATCCCACCAGATGTAAAGTCTGAGCTCCTGGATTATGTATTAGTGATTAGTCTTATAGTCTTAATCAAAGCTTCTGGCATTTTACACGTGATGTTCTGTTGGACTTTGATATTGAAACAAAAGGTGGACCATTCAATACAATAATGAGCCACCACAGTCGACAGGTAAGCAATAAATATGAAGATTTGCAGAACTTCAGCTGATAATTACTGTCTTATTTCTAATCAAAATTTGCCAAATGCCAAATTTCTCTGTGGTGGATGGAGCAGACTGGTAGCAACAACCAGACGGTAGATGCAGCGGCTCTGCCCCACACCGATGCAGAGATCCACAATTAACAGGATGATGGGGATTTTTCTTCCTCTTGTGGAGTTTAGTCGTTCACAACCATCAAGCTTTTACTGAGCCACACTTGCTCGTGAGAATGCTACCCGCTAGCATAGCATTAGCAATTCTGCTCATAGTTGTAACTCTTGATCCCAAACTTTGGACCGTTTCTGCCTTTTACAATGGTTTCTAGCTTTGCTGGTTTCTCTATTTTCCTCCACAGCACCTAGATCACCACGTAGTACGCCAGTAAAATGTGTTCAGACTGTGAAGCTTCGAGTCAGTAAAAAATGAATCGAGGAATTTAATAAATCGAACCATTTCAGTCATTCGATGATTCGTTTCAGCCCTAAATTGAACCAATGGATATAATTTATTGATAACCCAGAAATTCTTCACTGAAAAAATGTCCACAACAGGTTAAATTCTGGTCAAGCTAATGAAAGAAGTCCACCACTTGTAATCAATATTAACAAACACAGATGTGGTTTCAACTCAGTTTGTTGATATTGAGCTTAAACGTAACGTATTACCTTTCTCAGTGGCCTAGTGGTGGAGTGTCCGCCCTCAGACTGGGAGATCAGGGGTTCGATTCCTGGTCGGGTCATACCAAAAACTTTGAAAAAATGGGACCCAATGCCTCCCTGCTTGACACTCAGCATTAAGGGGTTGGATTGGGGGGTTAAACCACCAAATAGTTCCCGAGCGCCGCTGTGTCTGCAGCTCACCGCTCCCCCAGGGGATGGGTCAAATGCGGAGAACAAATTTCGCACACACACCTGTGTGTGTGACAACCAATGGGACTATTAGAAGCTGTGGGTCATTACATACAACATAATAAAATCTAAAATTTCATGGTGGCTTTTTATAGCAGGATGCAGATTTTTCTAAGGGGAATATATTTGAGATGTTTTGATGGATTGTGGTAAAATATTTTCATCAGAAATAATTAAAATTTATTAGAGAAATATACAGTAGAAATTATTTTTAGTATTTTTTTTTGCCATAACTTATTTTCTTAAAATTATAGTTTATTAGATTCTTAAACAGATCTTAGGTACGAATGTTCGATTTTGGCTTTACCGATAGGGAATTAGCTAGGAATGTCCCGATACAACTTTTTCACTTTCGATACCACACCAGTATCGCAGCCTTCAGTAATGACCGATACCGATATCAAGCCCATGCAATATCAGCACAAATCATACATACTTTTACCTATTTCATAGTGTGGAATGTATGAAAGTCTTGATCAAGTGATATTACTCCAACAAAAAACAAAAGCCAGCAACAGTAAGTATAAAAAATTCACCAATTTTTATTAACCTTTGGTTGCATAAATGTGAAGGGCTGAGGTTAGGGACATAAGGAAAAAAACACAGTATTGTTCCCTGACCAACTGCTACAAGTTCAGAGTGTAAAGTTTAAATTTCACGCACAGCAAAAATCCTCATGTAATGTTTTGTGATCCTGTTTTAAATGAGGTTGGACGTATTCGACTTCCTCGTTTTTGTTTCACCACAGGAAACTTGTGCATGACAAGTGTTGCACTGAGCCAAACTGTCTTTTTCAAACTTTAACAAAAAATACAGCCACATGGTCGACATTGTTCCTTGCAACTTTGCTAGCACACACTGTTCTGATCACGTGGACTGATGCTGGATCCGGTATCAGTATCGGAACAGGACATCCCTAGAATTAACCAATAAGTCATTAATCTCGATACCAGTATAAACCATAATGCCCGCTTCACAGAGCAAATTTCTACTTCTTCAAAAGTTGTGTCTGAAAAACAAAAGTATCTCGAAAACTAAACCTCAGATCTGTCATGTTTTTGATATTTTGAGTTAGAGGAGGAGTGATTAGTCTGGTGTAAAACAAACATCATGTATGTAAATGTTCTGTCATTAAATGGGTACAAACTGATCATAACTCCATTAATGGCCTATAATAATGGTTGGACAATAATATGTCTAATCATAATTTGATCAATGCCCAAATATTGGGACAAATGACTTTTCAATAGATATTTACCAGACCAGTCTGATACATGTACTTAAGTTCAAGGAGAGCTTGTATGAATGTAAAAAACATGCCTATGTAGCTGTTCCAAGTTATCAGGTATTATACTCATACCTGCTGTTTAAATAATTAAAATACACTTTTGTTTTCTGTTGTTTTAGTGCTAATGTGCATTATGTATCAAACGTGAAGACAGGCTCTGTCTGCCAGAATTGGTCTTTCCCTCAGGACAACATATAAATGATTAAAAATAAGTCACGGCTGTTTCTTCTTACAGGAAAACACGTCTGATTACTGCCATGTTGAGTTAAATCTGTTTATTTTTAGACGAACAGCCCAAACCCTTTACACACAGGACGTGACCTGATGATGCAGAAATGCACTCAAACTTGTCTACAATTAAATGTCGGTGCGAACACACTGCACCTTCACTGAACATCACTGTTTTTACTTCAGGATGGTGGGTGTTTGTTCTCCTCACCCCCTCCATCCCCCACTCCACCCACTCCCCCACTGTGCAGGATTAATTGCATTCTGCTGGGAGTGATGAGTTTGGACACCAGACACCAAACATTAGCTATTCATAACTCTGCACTAACATATTAAAAAATCTGTTCATCTTGGCCGACTGAATCGCTGCTTTTCCGCAGGGTTAGACAGACAGTCGTGAGCATTTGGTGAAGGCTGTTATTTTCCCAGATACCAATGAAACATCCCCTATTATACAGCACACTAATGGTCCGAGCCTGTCTTCTTTTGTACATAGTGTGGCATAATTGAAATGCCGGGCTTTAAAACTCCCTTTAATTCCCTCGGAAAATGTTCGTCTCATGCCCGACTCGTTATGAGCCGCATCGCAGACGATGTGCGGATATTAACGAACGACCTGCCTGACATCAAGTCAAAGTTCTGCTGCTGAAATTCAAATGATTTGAGTATCAGAGAATGCGTTTGTGTACAGCTGCATTCATCTGAGCTGTTTTCTTGTGTGTGTTTTTTATTCATCCATAAATTACAGGCCTTTCAGATGTTTTCAAAGAAAGAACGAGTGATCGTTCCCGTCTTTACAACAATAAGAAGCTGATCTATGTTAATGCTTCTGATTATTGCAGGCAGTGAAAAGAGGATGCTACGGCTTAAAAACAATCTCTATCAAGCTCAAGGAGAATTGCCTGGTCAGATGAAAACTTCGGAATAGAGGTTTTAATATTCAACATCAAATGAGCAGTTCCATGAATTCATGCCATACTTAAGAACAAAGGTTTAACTGCTGGCCAGACAAATTCCCTGAAATTGATCTGGTTTGGCAAGCAGGCTGTCTCCTAATTTCTTCCTGACTAATGGCAGATCTGTTTACGGCTGATAATCTCATCAGATTCAAAATTCACTCATCTTGTCTCCGTGCATCTTCATCTCTCTGGCTCATCAGCCTCGCCGCATAATGAAAGCTAATCTAAGCAATCGTCTCTTCTGTCTGCAGGGTTGAAGATCCGTGAAGTGATGATCAACATCTCACGTCAGCAGGTGGAGGACTTTCACGGTCCGGAGGATTACTGGTGTCTGTGCGTCGCCTGGAGTCACCTGGGAACCTCCAAGAGCCGCAAGGCATCCGTCCGCATTGCCTGTAAGCAGTTTCACTCCGCTCTGATTCCAGTTTTGACCTCACTTTCCCGTTTTTCTTCAGACTTGTGGGTGACGATCACTTTTCTTTACGTGTGTTTGACTGTGCAGACGGTCACGCGTGGCATTAAATGTTGCTTCTCAAAAGACTTTGTAGTGAAACGCCGACTCTTTCCTGTCTTCCTCAGACTTGAGGAAGAACTTTGAGCAGGACCCTCAAGGCACTGAGGTGCCGCTTGATGGCATGATCGTGCTGCACTGCCGTCCCCCAGAGGGCGTGCCCGTGGCTGAGGTGAGGGCTGCTTGCACTTGAAACACCCAACAGTCTATCTGCTGTAGCCTTGAGAGGAGCTGTCATCCGTCTAGTTTACTCTCAGTATTGCTTTGTTTTCATGGGGGAATCTGTTTTTGCTCTCCACCTTCAGCATACTAACACAAGGTCTTCATTTCACCTGCTAGCTATTAGCCAGCATTGTAGCCGATAAGCTGGAAGTTTATTTAGTCTGTCAGAGATTCTCAGATCACCTTGGAATGATCAATAATTGACTGGTAGATTATCTAAATTCTTGTTCCTACATTCTCTTGATTTTCCTGTTTAGATGTGATGTATTGGTTATTTCCACCATCCTTCTTCTCTTCCAAGGCTGTGTGTGTGTGTGCGTGTGTGTGTGTGTGTGTGCGTGTGTGCGTGCGTGCGTGCGTGCGTGTGTGTGTGTGTTTGCAAATGTGAATAAAGGCCTTTTTTTTATTTTTACCATGAATGTAAATTGAGATCAGTCTTGTTGAGTGGTGTGATGGCTGCTCTCTGATGGCGTGCTCCTTCATGCGGAGGCTCAGCAGGCAGATATGTCAATATCAAAGTGTGTGTGTGTGTGTGTGTGTGTGTGTGTGTGTGTGTGTGTGTGTGTGTGTGTGTGTGTGTGTGTGTGTATGTGTGTGTGCTCATGCATCTGAGGCTTTTCATTTACTTAAAGGCACAGGCGGTGATCTATAAACAAAATGCCAATTCTACTTTTACATTTTAAAACCACGGGACTGGAAGCGTGTCATTGCATCTAAACTGACGGACGAGACTCCGTTAACCATTACAGGGAAAGTTGGGATCGTTTAAAGCTGGGATCTGCAAAAGAGTCATGAAGAGTTTTGGATAGTTTTTAGAATGACCTCAGTTTGGAAAAATCAATCAGTCAGTCAAAGCTTTATTTATAAAGCGCCTTTCGCGACCCTGTCAGGAAGCCCAAGGCGCTGAACACAGCACATAAGAAATGTGAAACACAATGAATATATAGATAATAAAAGCTATTCAAATAGTGCTAAAAAGGTAAAACATTAAAGTAGAAACAAATGGATAAAACAAGGGATAAAGAGACCGATGAAAACAGGGAAATAAAATCAACATAAAAGAGGGCCGACCTCAAACACGTTCAGGGAACGCCACGCGTACAGATTTGTTCACGACACATAAACCAGCTAACAGCTAGTCTGCATGGGACCAGTTCTAAAAAGTGATGGAGACTCCTCAACTGACTGTGGGTTTCAGAAGACAGAGCAGACACACACACACACACACACACACACACACACACACACACACACACAACTGCTACAGTTTTCTGTTGCCATCCCACATTAAAAAGACAATTATTGTCTAAAATTGTGAAATTTTCTTATTTTTTAGCTGAGATTTTTATTAATACAGAAAATGATGAATATTTGTGACAGCGTACCCTTTTGCATGTCATCTCCCCAAGGAGTTAATCACATTTAAATAATAAAGAAAAATGGAGGAAAACTAGTAGCTGAAATTATTCAAATGTAAACAGACGAACAAGTAGCGGTACATTTCACGTTAAAGAAAGTAAAAAGTCATTTCAGGAAGAGTAAGTCTTTCTGTTTTTAGCAGTATATAATTTCCCTTCTGGTGTTTGGTCTCAGTGCTTTGTTCAACAGTCAACAATAACTGGACTGCCAAAGCAAAGAGAAGCCACCACAGTAAATCAGACCAAGCAGGCTACAACAGCTTGGATTGTGCCAGGCATACGGAAGAGGAACTAATAAAAGCCTGGAAGAGAAGTTTCAGATGGCTGAGATTAAAAAAAAAGCAAATTAGTGATCAGAGGAAGGATTACAGAATAAAAAAGGATGTAATTGAGACAAAGAGCCAGTGATTGTGTAATTACTTTGATTTCAAAACAGGGAGACGAGCAGTTAAGTCTGCTGGTGTGAATTCATTTAAGTGTGTGTATTTCTACCCGCTGACAAAGACACAGTTCTGTCTTATAATCCACAGAATCGGCCGTGTCCAGCCCACTCCCTTACATAACCGTGACTGACAGCAGAGCTTGATCCACGTCAGCGTTTTCTGGTTGTGCTGCAACCCTTCTTTCTGCATGTGTGCATTTAAATCTGAGATTTTATTTAAAAAAAACACATACATATATATATTTCAAATCCCCACGATGGGAGTTTCCAACTAAGTGAATGTGAATGTAGGCAGTTCTGCAACATTCTTTAAGCTATTAGAGAAAAAATGTGGTTTCAGCACATGTACATTTACACAGAAGCTGGCGTCATGATTTATTTGTGCTGGAGGAGGTTTTCAGAGGGTCTATGCAGGGAACAAAATTCAGTAATGCTCAAATGCTTCTTTAAAAGTCAGCTCACATAATTAAAGTTTAGAAAACAGGAAATACAAATGACAAAAAGGACAAAAACTACTAAAACATTTAGTCCATGCCACTTATTGTTTAATGTGTTTATTAGTATCTTTCTGTTATAATTAAGTGAAATGGAGACAAAGAATCAGGTCGCAGTTTATGCTTTTTAAAATATTTTTCAATTATTTGACAAACTTTGAAACCTCAAAAATCATAAAATATGAAAAAAATAATAATAATCGTATTGTGATCTTACTTTGTGAGAAGGTGCATGTGCAAATAATTTGATGCTTACAGACAATCAGGAATTTGATTGTTTGCTAACATAAAACGGAACAATTTTCTGAACAAATTTCCTTCTAAGTTAATCACAACAATCTTATCAGCTCTGCTTTTCTAACATTCATAAGATGTTCACACATTTTCATGTCCACTTTTCAAAGTTTCTCGTATCAAAGCTGCCTGATAATTGTAAGAATACGTGACAAATGTAACAATATTTTCCTGCGGAGACCTAGAAGAGTAGCTCCGAACATCACACTGTGTACTTTACTGCATCATAAAAGTCATTGATCACATTCCTCCTCTTCACTTTGTCAGTGATTTCTCTAATTTCACTCACAGTCTCTAATTAAAATCTTCTTTTTGAATCTTTTCTCTTGGGGAGCCAGTTTCCAGACCCAGTCGAGCTTCCTTAAGTTCACTGTTTAAGCTTTTGTACGCAGTTTTAACAAGCTGCCGTTTTTAGTTGAGTTTGCTTCTGAAAAAGAACAAATAAAAACATGTAATTCTCCTGAAAGTGTTTGAATAGAGCTGCACAGTCCTAATTTTTATTCGTTTTTAGACACACATCATGTCCAGAATTGCTTTTTCATTTCTAAGTGACATAAGAGCAAAAGCAATTACAATTTATTTAATCAGTGCTTTAGCCAGAAACCATTTCTCAGGGGCATTTAAAAAAAAAGTGTTTTCTTACATGTATTTGAGTGGAAAGAAAAACAGCAGTTTTGCCAGAATGATGGGAGTTGTCTGATCTATTGATAAAGTCCATTCTTATCTATTTAAATAGATACATTTTTATTTTTTGGGAAGTTTTTTTAAAGGAGACATAATATGCTTTTTTTTCTTAAGTTAAAATAAATCTATATTAGATACAAAACATATTCATAAAGCTCTTTACACTGAAATTCTCTCCCAGCTATAAGCTGAAAAGCTCTGATCTCTGGGAGGGGCTCTGAGTAGAGTCGCTGTTCCTTCAACCTGCATAGTTGAGAGGGGTTTCATGCAAATGTCCCCATTTGTGATGTCACAAAGAGGAGACCTTTTGACAAGGCTTGTTTTAGACATAGGGTTCCTAAAACAAACACTGACAGAAACATTTGGAGTGTTTATAGAGGCAGTAGAGACCCACATGGCAGCAAACAAGGATGAAAAAAACTGCTTTTTGCATCCTTGTGTCTACTTGAAATCTGACTATACTGCATACAAAGCTGCATAGTGGAGCTATTAGGAGCACTGTTGCCTCGCAACTAAAGGTTCAAATGGTAAATAGTAAGTTGTGTGTATTTTATAGTGCCTTCTAGGGTTCTACAAGCCCCCCAAGGCATTTTACAACTAACTAGTCATTCACCCACACACACATACATTCACGTGCTGATGGTGATGAGCTACATTGTAGCCACAGCTGCCCTGGGGAAAGCGAGTGAAGTGTCTTCCCCAAAGACAAGCGACTGTGACAGATGGGATGTAAACGCAACCTTTCGGTTGCTAGCCTGACCAGCCAGCCCCATTCTTCCTTATGGGAAGCATTGGGTTTGGGAACTCTCCTACTCAAACAACCCCACCCCCTGAAAAATCTAACCAAGCCCATCAGCGCTGAGCAGCGTACGTCACACTCCGCTATGCTGAGTTTCTAATAAACAACGAAGACGGAGTCTGAAGCGGCATTCGCTGCGGCTCTTTCCTCTGTTCTAAATGACTTGAACACGTCTTTGAAGCCACAACAAGTAGAAGCGCCGAAAGCCTTTCTTCTAATGAAAGATGTTTGCGCCATCGCCAGACGCCATTTTTGACTACAGCTAAAAAACTACAGCATTTCACGGTACAGTCATCGTTTTTTCTGATTAGTTATTTTTGAGCTGGCTAGTCCCGCCCCTCATTTGCCTCTCTGCCTGTGAGTAACCAGACTAGCTCTCTGTGTAGAATACAGAGGACGAGTCTAGCAGGCCAGGCTATTTGGTTACAGGGTGGACGCTAAACACATCTGCCATCATTACCCCCCAAATCTCAGATTCAGCCTTTCAGCGTGGATGTTTGCATGTTGTCCTTATGCAAGTGTGGGTTTCCTCTGGGTTTTTGATCCCACAGACCAAAAATATGCACACTAAGTTTATTAAGGACTTTAAATCTGGCTTAAATGTGAATGTGTGTTTGGCTAGTTGTTTGTCTCGGTGTGTTCCAGCGATGGACTGGAAACTGCTGGAGTTGGACATCAGATTCCCGTAACCCTACTGACGATTTAAGCAGTTCAGAAAATGAGCGAGGAAGTGATTGTTACCTTATAAAAACAAGATTTCAGATAACGGTGAAAATGGATGAAGCCTCTGTGGAAAAATAAGACCAAATGATTCATTTACCCACAGTGTCCTCAATTCTTCTGCTGTATTTTTACTTTTCTTTTCTTTTTGTTGTTGTTTTGATTTTTGTTTTGTTTTTTCAATACTCAGAAGTAGCTTTTGGGGTTTGCTCAATCATCGGTTTTATTGGGCATCAAACTGGTGCTAAATAAGCGACTAGTGGTTACTGATTGATTTCTTCTTTTTTCTAAAAGACGATAGTTGCTCCTGCAGGAAATAACTCAGCTCTTCTTCTTTAACCTTAAAAACCTCAGTTGAAATCTGAGACTTGTGCTGTCATTTTCTTTTCTTCCTTTTCTTACATTTCTACATTGCATTAAGACATCTATTCACACTGCTTTGGGGATTTAAATACATTAGGGAAAGAAAAGGGTTTACTATTAAATAAAGCACTTATTTAACCTGCCTGATCCTCACAAAGACTAAACATAAGTGTCATGCTGGAGGAGACAACAGCCAGCGTCAAGCTAAGTAAAGTTTTTTTGGTTCAAATCTAGAATAATACTAAAAACCTTTTTGTAAGTCTGCAGTTCAGCTGCATTTCAGACCAAATTTACAGCAACAACAGGTTTAAAAAATAAAAAGAGTCAAGAATCAGTGACTTGATGTAATTTGCTGGGTTCCTTATATAGGAAACTTTTTTCTGATTGGCTTAATGTACTGACCTGTATTGAAATGTTTACTGTGTGAAGTGCCTTGAGACAACTTGTTGTGATTTGGCGCTATATAAATAAACTTGAATTGAACTGAATAAAAGGACATAAACTATTAAATAATAATTTTCTGGTGATTGAAAAAAAAGAAAGCCACTTGGGGCTACTTTATTATAGTATAATAATGGTTAGAGTATCGGCACATTAAGCAGGACTCACATACATTCACAAGGCAAATACTAGTTAAGAAACTGCTTTGGGCCACCACACCAGCAGGGGGCCCCCAAGAGCCCAAAAATGGTGAGAGAATTTTTTAATAACTTTAAATAATACAAACAAAATCGTATTACATTGGTAAAAATGACTATGCTTCATTTTCTGTGGTCTCATTTTTGTCATGCAGTGACAATTAATTTTACTTTGTAATGATAACATGTTTGGCACTTTTTATATATCTGTTGCAACATTTAAGACCAAAATGTTGTAAACCTAATTTGTTTACTGTAAATCCAGTGTTTTTCTGCTGATTTTACCATCAAATAGTTCAATTAATATGCTGTACCACACTTGAATAAAACTCTACATTTCAAAATGTTAATTAACTAGATCATTTCATTTGCTTTGCTACTCCTGTAGAGTTAAGCTCAATAGCCATAATAACACCGGTATGATGTAAGCTAATTACAAAAGAAGCTAATGATAGCAGGTATGCTGCACACATAGGGGGTTTCTCAATGTCAAGGAACCTTGCCTTGATGTCTTTACCCTATCCTCGTTGTTTAGGAGATACGTCATCAGGAGCCGCCAATGTTCATGTTCTACCAAGGCGTCTGTTCTCCGTTAGCCATTTAGCTAACTGAGCAAGGAAGGTGCCTTGTTGTCAAGCCCCCTTCAGACAGGCCATGAAAAACGGAAATGTTCGGGACTCTGTCCGTAAGACCTTTGTGTCTGAATACAAACATCCGGATAACCTTTTCCGTAATTAAACCGGACGACAACAGGACCGGACTTGTCACGGACAAGGTGGCTGCTTCAGACTGGTGAGGTTGAGTTCCGGACAGGGAGGAGGGGGAGGAGGAGGGGACCGGGGGACGTTGTGTGCACCTAGATAGCTCGCTCCTGTAGCATGTGGCGAACCATGGCAGCTCGCCTCCTAAGGTACCGTCTCCTAGCGCTTCACACCGCTTCCGTGATTCCTTTTAACCATTGAGCTTCATCATCCAGGTCTCTTATGCGTCTTTGTGTGCACAGAATTATGCTTAACATAAGTCCGATCAGTGAAAGGAATTCTATCTCTTCGTCTGCCATGTTTGACTGAATGGCTTTGTTTGGGTAAAGGACGCATGTACGCCCGCCGCACTATGTCCCCCCCCCCCCCCCCCCCCCCCCCCCTTCAGACATCTGGAACTTTTCCCTGCTGTGTGAAGGCAGCCGAAAGGACAAGTTCCGGTACAAAAGTGGTGTGTCTGAAAACACAGTTCTGGTTAAAAACTGGACTGAATTGTCCACACATATTCCTTTGGCTTTGGGTGTGTAGTACACAAGTGTGCAAATAATTGCCAAACTGGGAAAGTGAGCATGAATAAATATTATTCATCTTTAACTGAACTTCTTTTGTTTGAAAATACATATTTTTAGAAAAAGACACTTGAGCCATTGTTCTGCCATCTTAAATCCCACACACCAATGAATTGTGGTTAATATCCTTTGCCCAAGTCTGCATTGATGCACTCCATATTTAACTTCTGCAACCTCAGGACCCCCTACGCACTCGCACCCCTGGCCTGATGGACGTGTGAGTATTGGGATTGAGCCATTGTACTCAAAAGTCAATCATTTGCAGATGGCAGAGATTATATTTTCAATCATTTTAAAGAAAGGTATATTTACCCTGATGTACTTTGTTGCCATCAAGCATCAAAACAAATATGATTGTATTAAATGTTGCGATGTATTTTACCACATGAAAACATGCTATCATCTAAAGAGTAATCCAGAATATACTTATGTTGTGATTTTGTGTTTTCTGTATGATTCTTGTTGTGCCACTTTAACTTTAAGTGGAGAGTAAAGCTTGTTGCTGTGATTACTGCTGGTCTGGATGATGAGGCCGTGCTTTGCAGGTTGGAGGTGAATGCAGCATTTAAACAGAAGAACGAATTTGAGTAGAGGTTTTCAACTGCAGATGCAGATCTGTAGAGTCAATCTGGTCAACGTCCATTTCTGTCTGTCAGTGGCGTTCCCAGCAAAGCACCCCTGCTGGGAAAGTCGCCACTTTGCTGGAGGTGGATTTGAAACTAAGTGTGGCATGGTCATTTGATTGGCAGAGGGATGTAGTGTCATGTGTAAACAACAGTGTGCAGCCCATAAATGTGCCTGCCCTTTAATCAGCTTAGTGCACTGCGACACGGCCGATATCGATTTCTTATAAAATGAAGAAAATTGACTTTGTTAATAAGCCGAAAAATCAGTTGCTCAACCTCCCTTTGGTTCATAGCTTTAGTTAGAAGTTCCCTGTCATTTGTGCAGCATTCTTCTTAATGTTAGATCTGTATCAGTTTATTAATGAGAATTGAAAGGAAAAAGTAGATCAGACTCCAAAGACTCCTTAAAGGCATCAACAGGCTTCATAAATGTATAAAACTGTAGGTGTTCATTTCAAAAGCATGTGTGTGTGTGTGTGTGTGTGTGTGTGTGTGTGTGTGTGTGTGTGTGTGTGTGTGTGTGTGTGTGTGTGTGTGTGTGTGTGTGTTTGTGTGATGCATCATTCAGCTCACACAAATGGAGCATTGGTGTACCACCGCTTTCCCCAGTGCATTGTGGTCATCAAATAGGCAACTCTTCATGCATTCATTAATGTGATTCTGGCTAACAAAGAAAATGGTGATGGTAAATAATGCAGGGACAGATCCAGCCCCCATTATGACTCAGGAAAATATAAACAGTCCTGGTTTCTAGAAGCGGAGACGGAGGTTTCTCTTTTTATGACGCAAGGCTTTGCAGAAAGGTTAGAGCCTTTTCTGTAAGCAGCATTGTGAAATTGTCCTCCAAGAGAAGCTGAGGCTTAAATTTTAAGCAATTGAGGTCATGATGCCTGTGTGATCTGTTAAACTCCGCATTCTGAGACGCGTTTATTTTGGTCATGACATTTATTTCGAGCCCCTTCATCTTGCAATGCATTCTTACGGAGCTTAATGTTTGTGATGTTGAAGAAATCTCAGCTCTTAATTTTGTGTCAGTTTACGGGATGTAAATGAAATGAGTTCCAGCTATGTGCTGTACGCTGTTTTAACGCATAAACACGGCTGATTGTAGAGCTTGAAATCGCCTTACGTCGCTGCTCCTTTCAAGTTGTTGGAGGCAACATCAGCGAAAGAGGAAAGAACTTTATCCGCGTCTTGCTGTACCCGAGCCACGCGGGAGTTTACTGGGCTGCTGTGCAGGATGTTAATGAACACCAGAGAACGCCGCATTATCTGTCCCAGCAGTGTGGGAAGCAATAATCTGTGCACACTGTTAAGTCAGACCACCAAGAATCGATCACAGTAAAACAGCTTCAGTCTACTTAACTTTATTAGTGACAACACTTTCAACTGAATCCGTTTGTTTATTTTTACCATCAAGTTTATTTTACAACATTCTTGGCTTTAACTACCGCAGAGAAAAAAAATACTATTTTGTTTATAGAATTTATTATTTGGTTCATGCTTGGTTCCACAGTGTTCCTCTCCACCCAAAGACCTGCCCGTTGTGATAGTCCTCCATCATTCTGCTGCACAGCCACAGACTCTTAAGCGCACCGTTTTGGAGTGCAGCTGACAACAGTAAACTTCTGTTTGCCTGGCATGGCAGCATGAGTTAGTTCTCCACCTGCCGAGAGCAGACTGATTACTCCTGTCACCAGCTGCAGTCCAAGACAGTAGAGTTGGAGTCTGTTTGCAGCACCGTGATAATCACCTGAATAGAGCAACACAGCTCAACAGCAGAACGGACACCCTGTGGTTTTAGAAAACCCGCATAGGCCAGGGCTTAGAGTTGGGCTGGAGTCCGGTAATCTTAGTCAGTTCAAACGTTACCAAGAAACCTAAAAGTAAAAGTGTGTATTTTCTACCTCCCGTCGTTCCAGAGTTTATAAATAAGATCATTTTATGTTGAAAAGGGTTGGATTTATAATCGTTTTTTCCACTTCCAAAAAAGCCATGAAGTCCGATCTCATGCAGGTTTGCTAAACCACGAGATCAGTTGGTACTGAGAATATTATTGCTTTAATGACTACCGTCCTGTTACACTTACTCCCATCCTTATGAAGTGCTTTGAACGGTTAGTCATGCAACACACCTGGACCCCTTCCAGTTTGCATACCGGCCCAACCGCTCGACCGATGACGCCATCTCCACTGCACTCCACTCAGCACTCACACATCTGGACAAAGAAGACTCATATGTCCGAATGCTGTTCATAGACTTTAGTTCAGCATTCAACACCATCATCCCCCAACAGCTTACTCAAAAACTGGTCCAGCTGGGTCTTAACACCTCACTGTGTAACTGGCTGTTGGACTTCCTCACTGGAAGACCACAAGCAGTACGGGTCGGCAGAAACACATCCAGCACCATCATTTCAAACAAGCACTCAGCATGCTCCTCTGACCATCAACAGTGTGTCTGTGGAGAGAGTGAGCAGCACCAAGTTCCTGGGTGTGCACATTACAGAGGATCTCTCCTGGACGAACAACACCATAGCAGTGGCAAGGAAATCACAGCAGCATCTCTTCTTCCTCCACAAACTAAGAAGAGCAAGAGCACCAGCCCCCATCATGTACACTTTCTACAGAGGCACCATCGAGAGCATCCTGTCGTGCGGCATCACTGTGTGGTTCGGAGCCTGCAACGTTTCCTGCATTAAAACCCTCCAACGCATAGTGAGAGCAGCAGAGAAGATCATTGGGGTCTCTCTCCCCTCCCTACCAGACATTTACAGCACCCGCCTCACAAAAAAGGCCCTTCGCATTGCGGCTGATCCCACTCACCGGATGCAAAGCCTCTTCGAGCTGCTGCCGTCAGGGAGGAGACTGCGGAGTCTCAAGGCCAAGACCAACAGACTGAAGGACAGCTTTATCCATCAGGCAGTTAGGAAGCTAAACTCCCTCCCGGCTCTCCTCTCTTTTCCCCCACAGTCTCTCTGAACTTGGTTACTGTTTTTATACTAAATGTTTATTTTCTATCTAGCGAGAGTTTGAGAGTAACGTAATTTCATTTCTCTGTATGTCCTGTACATGTGGCAGTAGTGACAATTAAACTGACTTTGACTTTGACTTTGATTATCATGACAATTTTCAGAGCCTTATCTTTAAATTTGAACCAGGGCTATGTTTTAGGAAGACAAAATAAATGGCAGCCGTCTTTAATAAGGTTAGAATAGGGTTTACTCAGTTGTTGATGTTCATCCAATGAAAAGGTTGAATTTTCAGCAATGCCCCCCCCCCCCCCGGACAAACAATAACCCTCTAATTTGAAAGATGGTCAGTTCTGGCTTGCTTACAAAAAATGCATAAAATAAGTAAACAGTTCTTTTTCTGAAGCCATTCAGCATTCAAATTCAACAACAGGTAAGCAATTAAATGATGCTGTTACTAGCTGTGATACTAAAATCCCATATCGGTACGCATCTTTATTTTGATAGTTCTGTGCATTTTCAGAACAGTGAGGAAACAAAATATAATAAACTAAATATGAAATTAAACTTTAAATGAGGTAAATTATCCTACAAAACATTTTCATAAAACATGAATATTCATTAAATCAAATTAAAAAGTAACAGTTTCCATATTTTCTTTTTAGGAAACTAACACCAATATTTTTGCTTTATTAGCAACTTACAGAACAGGCTGACCTATTGGAAAATATGAATACTTACAGTAAGTGCAGCATTAAGAGTTCCAGCTCAGGTTCATTCAACCTTCATGTTTTAGCTAGAAATGTTTTTGTCCTCATTGTCTTCTGAAAGAGCAGATCTGTTGGCAGTTGCAAAGTCTACATCTGTGGAAAGTATCCTCTCACCAGAGGTAACGGTAGTTCGTATGCCACTAAGTGTAGTTTTAACTGCTGTTTAGCTTTGCTGCAGTCGCTTGGCAAAAGAACACATACTCTAATGTAAGTCCCTCTAATTTCACAGACGTTCACGATGTAATCAATGAACGTCAATGAACGATGCATGAAAGACACACCAGTCTACGACAACTGGACAACTCCAAAGGATGGAGCCACTGAATCGCTTGTTCGTGCTAGTTGCTGGTTAATGTGAAACTCAGCTACCCATCCATGTGGGAATCCAGTACCCGTCTGTGTCGAACCAAACCAAA
Source organism: Nothobranchius furzeri (assembly GCF_043380555.1). Taxonomy (NCBI): domain Eukaryota; kingdom Metazoa; phylum Chordata; class Actinopteri; order Cyprinodontiformes; family Nothobranchiidae; genus Nothobranchius; species Nothobranchius furzeri. The sequence continues at coordinate 65,568,218 of NC_091746.1, read as the reverse complement.
AATACAGTTACACTCCTAATTGCTACCAATCGTGATCAGCCAATTCAATTTTAATTATCTAAAAATTATGCCATTATAACTCTTAATGTTTATGGTGATAAATCATTTAATTTAAGTGAAGCAACTGGATGAGTTTCTTTCCACCGGTTACGGCTCCTGTCCGACCACCCTGGACAGCCCTCTTCCAGTACCACATGCCTCTGCTCTACATGTCCAGCACCATGGACAGAACTCTTCCTGCTCACCTTGTTCCAGCACCATGGACAGTGCTGTAACCAGCTTCTGTCTTGTTCCTTCCGCCTGCTGCTGTCTGCACAGCTGATCTTCATCAGTGATCAGCTAGAGTCTTCAAAAGGCTCAGAAGACCAGACCTGCGGTGGAGTCAGTGAGCTCTGAGATCCCCAGAGCATTTCTGGTGTTAGTGATCTTGGTCTGGCATGAGATTGGTTAATAGCCTTCATTATTGTTAATGCTGAAGTCTTGTTGAGTCCTATACTGCCAAGCTACAGAGCTGGGCTGACAAGATCTGAGCTTTTACTAACACACCCTCTTTGCCCTTAAGGCAATTTGTTATGTGTTGAGTGTTCAGAAATCTCCGTCTTTGGTTTATTGTATTTTATTTTTTAAGAGGGTCAACGACCAATAAGGGATTTTAGGTATTTGCCTCTGTTTTGCGTTTTCTCCAGAGATTTCTGGGGTTGCTGCTGATGCAGTAGATTTTAGTTAAGTAACTGTTTAATAAGGGATTTAGCTAATAAAACTGTTTATTTTGGTTAAACCCTACACCTGCTTCTCTTGTGTTATACTCCCTCCTTCATCTTACCAACTCTGGGTCGGAACACCACCATTTCCAGTATTAAAGTGATCAATTGCCAGGAAGATTCTTTCATCCATACATTTTTGTTATATTTATAACCACTCTTTTACTATTTAGATGACTTTCACTGATATAATTGTCAAAAGTTGACATAGAAAAAGACAAATAGTGTTTTGGAGTGGATTTTATTTTTCCTAAAACTCGATTGATTTCTGAAGTGCAAATCCTTCATGCGACGATGAAAGTCCTCCATCATTGTCCACCTCTGAATATGAAGAAATGTCCAGGGTACCTCTGGTTAATTTCACTGAATGTATAAAACACTACATAAAAAAATTATAGTTTTAATGTCATTCAAACAACAAAAACTAAAGCTCACACAAGGATTAATTAAGGAAATTCATGAGGACATAGGGAGAGGTAAATATTGTATGGCTGAAATAAGCCTCTCTTGTCCATTCAGGTGAACGGGACAATCTGTCCAACTCTGACAACACCAACTATTCAATTCAATTCAATTTTATTTATATAGCGCCAAATCACGACAAGAGTCATCTCAAGGCACTTCACAAAATAAACATTCCAATTCAGGTCAGTTCATTAAACCAATCAGAAATAATGTTTCCTATATAAGGAACCCAGCAAATTGGATCAAGTCACTGACTAGTGTCAGTGACTTTACAGCAATCCTCATACTAAGCAAGCATGTAGCGACAGTGGAGAGGAAAACTCCCTTTTAACAGGAAGAAACCTCCAGAGAATCCTGGCTCAGTGTAAGCAGCCATCCACCACGACTCACTGGGGATCGAGAAGACAGAGCAGACACACACACGCACACACACACACACACACACACACACACACACACACACACACACACACAAGACAAAGTAATGTGTCTATAGTTATATTGTGATTTCTTAGTAAATATTCTATTTGGTGAGAGATAAACTTTATTGTATTTATCCTAGTGGATCTGTAATTAAACGGATAAACTAGTAGTAGCACATCCAACGTCAAGGAAAGCAAAAAGTTATTATCAGGAGAGGGAGAATGTTTAAGTGGTTAGCAGCAGTGTGCTAGACAATGGCCCCCTCCATGAGGCCACCACAGCTCAGCAGAACATCATTGTAGCTTCTTCTGGGGAGAAAAACACTTAAGCTGGGCGTACACTGTGCGACTTTTTCACTTTTTTGAGCCGATTTTCCAGCCGTGCGAGAATCCACGACATCGGGGCGAGTTTTGCGCCGAGCGGTCGTGTAGTGTACAGGGGGTTAAGAGAGGCGATTAACACCACGTGACCAGCTGCCGATCAGCAGTCGTGAGGTCGCACGGACTTCTGGAGTGTTTAAAATTTCACTCGTCCCTCGTGAGGGTATCGCACTGTTGAAGCGGCACTGCGAGCAGATGCAACCCAAAAAGTATCAGAACTGCTCACGGTGCATGCGCAATCCTGCATCAACACCGCTCGCCGCTATTTCCCTAATAACACACGTTGTTCATTTTAATTTCTACACGTTTTTTTACTCACAAAGATTGTCAAGAAAGCGTGTTTGTCATGTTCATGTCAAATTAAACTGATCACAAAACACAGATTTACTTTCTTTATTTCGTTTTCCTCATCCAACCCCCATAAATCCCTGTGTGTCCTCCTGCAGCACTCCCGAAGGACAACAGGCAAATTACGTGTTGTGTAAAAACTGCTATTTTTAGCATATTTTTAGGGCTGACGTGTTGCTACCAGATGTACAGTGTGAGCAGTCAGGTCGCATCCGAGAACTGGGTCGTACAGTGTGAGCGCCTGGCTCGTGAGATCTGCTCTGTGAGGAAGTCGTACAGTTTGAGCTGAAGCTGAGTGCTACGAGTGAAAAAGTCGCGAAGTATATGGATAAGAACCATGTGAATAGTACAAATGGATTTAAATACTTATTATTTGCACCTTTCCATAACAGGTCACGCAAATCTCGACTGGCATGCCCTTTTCGGCACAACACCGGTTAAATTTCACCCCACCAAAAAAAAATTCACCAGCCGCCACTGCAAATAAGGTCCTTTAAATGAAATCAAAATGAAGAAAAAGTCATACAGTTATCTAAATAAAGGCCGACATCAATGTTTATGTTTATTTATTTGGCAGACGCTTTTATCCAAAGCGACGTACAATTTAAAACCTATAGGGCATGTTGTGATCTGTGGGGAAAACCGGAGTACACGGAGGAAACCCACGCATGCATGGGGAGAACACGCAACTCCACACAAAAAGGCCGCAGCCGAGTTTCGAACCTGCAACCTTCGTGCTGCGAGGCAACAGTGCTAACCACTGCGCCACCATGCAGCCCAGTATATATCTTGCATTGAATCATGGGCTGAAGCTAAGATACAGTTAAGCATCTTTAAGTAACGCCTCATTTGGTTTAAACATAAGAAAGCACTTGTTTAAAAAAACAGATCTTGAGTAAAAATGCTTTACGATCATTAACCATACATTAAACGTCAAAGTATTCTAAGAGTAATTAATCATTAGCCCTCCCATTTGGAGTCATTTGAAGTGCTTAAAATGTAATTATTCAGCAATAAACACAACATTTTTTCCTGAGACAATGTGGAGATAAAGCAAGGGCACGATGAGGGCTCACACACCCCCGCCTTTAAGAATGTGCTACTGTCAGATTTGGAGAGCTCATTTGTTTAATGTGATTTCATGAAAGTCGTCGCTGCTTTGAGAAATTGCCGTGCATGACTGAGGGGAGGCGGGGGGCCCACACGAGAGAGGAGAGGTGGGGGAGGCCGCCTGCTAATGAAACTCAACTTTAATTGAATCAGATGGAACCAAACTTAACGAATTGTTTGGTAATTGTCTTCATGTTGCTTTCACTTCCCATTTAAGTGATTATAAATATAGGCCCGCACATCTCCAGTTCTTATGTTTAATACGGATATACTCTATTTTTATTTTTAACTTATGTTTTGTTTTTATTACTTGTTCTTTCCTCTGTGTTTTAGCCATTGGTTTGATTTGAAAGTAAGTGATTTGGTCTGAAAAATCTCTGTAAGATTTAGTATTCAGGCTTGAGTTGTGTGTTAGGCTTAATACACCTTTCTGCAGAGCTCCAGGCACACCGGCGCCCTCGTTTTAACATCTTCAAACAACTTGAAGCTGTCAGAAAAATAAAATTCTTCTGGACTCCCTTGCTGACCATTTGATGCTGCTGTAAACTCAATTTGATTTGCTGCCTCGCCTCTTGCTGAAAATTAATAGAGAGAAAATATATATACTAGGAATACTTTGTGGGGGACAGAGGAGATCATGTTCCAGCTTAATTTGACTGCCGTTTAATGGCCAACATGGTGACCTTGACACCAGACCACCAGCGTGCCCATGAGGCCCTGTCGGCCGGCTGAGGTGTGGTGTTGTTCAACGTTCGCTGCTGCTATCTAAGTGGAACAAATTTGCCAATTAAGCAAATCCGTTTCCGTTCCTCCCGAGGCGCTGGCTTATCAGGCTCATTTGAGTCTGTCCTGTCCCTGCCTTCTCATCAGCATGTGCATCTCTCTATCGCTCCCCCCAACGGGGCAACTCCAGGCTCGACACAGCATGAATATCACACTCTGGGATTATCCACATCCTGTAGCGAACGCCGAAAAGGAAGAAGCAGCTTGGGACGAATAAATCAAAGCAAAAACATGAGGCAAGAAAACCACACTTTTATTCCTGCGTAAGAATTCTCCAGGATAATTGCCCCAGCAAATTAAAATCTTTCTAATAAAATTAAATGATGGTATATTAAATGATGACAGAGACTAAAGGGGCAATTATATGGTCAGTTAAAGAAGACAATAACTGATGTTTAATGGTTTAATTAAGCTGCATCCTCTTCCTTTCTTGTTTTGTTGAGCTTAATAGCCATTTACTAAAGTACGCCAAAGTAGGCTAATTCAGGCTTTAATTTCCTTTTGATTAAAGTCATTTATATGCTTTTTAAGGATGTTGGAAATCAGCATTTATTACCCATATCTGATTTACTGATGAAGTCTAACTCTTTTTGATACTGATTTAAACCAATACCAATAAATGTGGACTCATAAATCATCTAAGTAACTAACATGGACGTAATTGGGGGGGGGGGGGGGGGGGTCATGTCCCCTCCACTTTTTCCAGGGTCAAATTTTGACCCCTGCACTTTTTACCATCCAAAAACAATTTTACGCTATATTAAATTGGCACTGGTTGAGCTCTAGGACCAAGCGGAAAACAACCGTTTGTGTTGAAGCCGGTTTCCCCCCACTTTGTGATTCTGTCTGTACTAAGAGCTGTATAAATAAAATTAACTTACTTACACTTTGGAAAGGTGAAAAGATACCTTGACATGTTTTTGAGGATATCTGTGTCATGAACCACTGAACAGATTTTATTAAAACTCCCAGAAAGTGATTGTTGGATGCGCTTTAACAAATATCTCATGTTTACAGTCTTTAATAAGGCTACCACAGCTAGCTGACATAAGCAAACACAAAAAGGGTACCCAATAACCTTTAAGGGTATTGAGTTTCAGTTTGGTATGATAGTAGCCAAGAGTTGCAAGCTCTTGCTAATGAGACTATTTTCAGGATTTGGCCAAAAACCATGTCAACTCCATCATTTCTCAACATGAGCTTAGTTTAAATCCCACATCAAGCACAGCAGATAATTAGCATCCTTTAAAGAAATGCTAGGACCTGAATAAAACAATAATCGCCAGGTCGGTGCTACAAATGTTATGGTCGTGACCAGAGAAAGCTTCCAGATTGTTTATTAACCCTTTGTAGCGGTTACATTTTAAGGCGTGATAACTGCAAATTAATTATGAACAATAAGATGCAGTGATTCCATACAAATATGAAATATCAACCTGATTGATCTTTGAACATTTAATCAGAAGATTCTAGGGTTCTTTGCTTGTTCCATGAAAGACACGTCTGTCCAGAAGTATGGGAGCATTTGTAGCTATGTCTTCCTCATTTCACGTATTTATTTTTCTCTCTCACCGTAGAAGAGAATGCATTTTGCACGCACGTAGCATCCTAAACAAGTCAGCAGTATTGCAAAAAGAGTGAGTGAATGATCCTTAGTGAAGGGCAGATCAATAGTGGAGAAATCGATAGTTTACTCAGACACAGCTCACAGGTTATCAATACCAACTAGATGGATTGATTAGAAAGCTGTCTTTTTAAATGTGGGTGCAAGGCTGTGGCGGACCCAAAAAAACACATAAAAGATGTGTAGCTTGGCCACTGAGGGATAACAAAACACACACAATTCACCCCGCAGCCATCATCCCTCTGTCAGGGTTAGTAAACATTGCGCTTAAATGACAACCGTTCTTTAATCTGTGTAGTTACAGTTGAATAAAGACGACTTGAAACTGATTAAATATTTGAGCAAGTTCTGCCATGGCTTCCGTTGGCCGAGATATTTGAACGGACTAACCCGGTGAACTGGACAGAAAGGCAGGAGGGCTTCTGTAGCGGTTGGTATGGAGCTTTTCTGGGCGAGACCAGAAGGAAGTGTGCACTGAGACAAAAGAGCTGGAGGATGCGCTGCAACAACATGCATGTGTTTTTTGTAAACTCAGCTGTCAAGCGCAACCATACAATGTGCATGATTCAGCCAGTGGGAAGAGGAACACCAAGCATACATTAAAGCATCAATCTTCAACACAACCTTGCAGCACAAACAGATTTTTTGTCAAACAGGCTTCCTTCACTGCTGTGTGGTTCATCTGTGAGAACCAAACAGGGAGACACTGGTTTTTGATTCACCAGGGGAGCCGTTTGCAGAATCTTCGCAGGACTTTGGAGAAAACAAAGCAACCCAGATGAAGAAACCTTTGAATTCCTTTTTGTAAAATATGAAAAAAATTCTAATCAACAGCTAAAACGGTCCCGGCGCCTCTGTCTGAGGCATAGATATGCACACCGTCAAAATTAGGCCATTCCAGGCAAGGGCTCCATGTGTCGTAATGAGGCGAGTGAAGAAGTAGCAGGAGGGAGGCAAGGAACTTTGAACAAAATCAAAACTTTGTTAATAATAAATCAAATCTGGCAGCAAAAAAATGAAACAAACAAGGCAGGAATATGAAGGGAAACACAGGGTGCAACCAGCAGGGTGGGATCATGATCTGAGGAAGCTGAGGAGTGTATAAACGAGAATATAAACGGGGACAAGTCATTAGTGAAACGTGAAGCAGCTGAGATGATGAACCAAAAGAACAAGGTGTGACGAGCTCAGGAGCTGGGGAGCTGGGGGAAACAATTAACAGACGACAGAGTGAGAGAAAACAAACTGATCGTGAAAGAAACTGTAACCAAAACAACATGATCCCTCAGACTCGAGACATCAAACACTAAATGGATGCAAAACACAGACTTAACTAAAAAGATTCTTAATAGAGAAACACAGAAAAACAACTAAAAACATGTCTGGAACAAGTAAAAATACAAAACGCCATCCCCAGTCAATCATTCCTCATAGCAGTAAGGGCCTGAGTTCGACTCCCAGCTGGAGGCTTTTTTGTCAAATTTCTCCAGACGATCTAGTTTCATATGAATAAAAACAGCCACTTTAGTTTAGTTGGTAATTCTAAATTGGCTTTAGGTGGTTGTCTCTGAGACTTGCTACCTATCCAGGTACCCGCCTGTCCACCGATGACAGCTGGACATAGGCACCAGTTTACAGACAGGCATGAATATTGATGGATGGGATTCCAGGCAGAAGGACTGACGTGGTTGAGACTGAGGAAGACAGAAGACTTTCTATAACGTGTTACAGCAGGTTATGGTAACTCTGTACTAGAGCTGAAACAACTAATCGATTTAATCGATTATAATCGATTATTAAAATAGTTAACAACTTTTTTAGTCATCGATTAGTTGTTTAATAATCATATTTTACCGCATAAAGTCTATTTTTTACCACAATCTGACATCGGTTACAATCTGTTAAATTTGCCGCCAGTGTGTGGCAGTAATGAGCCACTGATCTACCAGTGGAGCCGTAGAAGAAGAAATGAGCCAATAAGTGGCCTCGGTTTTCATGACGTATCACGTTACTGACGCTCATCTTGCTGTGAGATATGGCGGATCAACAAGAAATACGGAAGAAAAATAGAAGCGACAAAACAAGAGAAACCCCGGACAAAAACCTCACGAGTATGGGAGCACTTCACTAGATGCCTTGAAAAGACCGGTGACCTGCAAAATATGCAAAAACCATGGCACGACGGAAGCACGACGTCCCTAAGTGAACATTTGATACGAAAACATGTGGGGGCTGATGCAGCAGAGGAATGTCCGGTAAGTAACAGAAAATAAACAAGCTAACGCAGATCAAATTTGGGACTTAGTGTTAGCTGAGTTCGTTATAGTGGATGTTAAACATGTTTTTTTTTTGCCGCGTCAGTTTACGGTGTTCTACTTCTGATTGACTAGATGCAATCGTGAATCTCCTCTGTGTTGGGAATCATGCGCTTGCCAAATTTTGCACGTCTGTTCATAAGAATGTTCTCGTTAAGAGAAAAACGGCACAAACCCATAACTATGTTCCTCATTCAAAAAAGGACAACTCCGCGGAGAAAAATATACAGACGAGCTGTGTCCAGGTGAATATAACGCGGCATAGTTGTACGCTTTCAATTTTTAAATACAGGAGAAATTCAGGAAGTCCTTTTTTTTACTATTAAAAGGCTGTTTTACCGTCTAACGCTGTAAAACGCCTCACAACACATTTTTGTCATAATAAATGATCACTGTATATTGTTAATTAATTCAAATAATGTAATATTGATTTAGTGTTGTAGTGTGTGTGCTGCTTTATTTTATATGTGTACTTAATTCAGTTTATTTGTGTTTCTTATGCAGAAAAAAACAAGCAAAGATGGACAACTACATGGGGAACAAGACACTCACCCCCAGCTGTCAGGACTCAGGTATCTCCCGGCTGACCTTCGGACCACAACTCCCGACATGCCCCTCGTGGGGAGCTCCCAGCGTGCTCCTCGCGGGGATTCCCTCCACGTCACAGCCAAGCAAGGCTATATATGGAAGACGCCGTGACCGGCTTCTCATCTCAGTCATCGTTTCTTCCTCACAGAGAAATAATAAAACTGTTAAACGTCTCACCTTGTTCGTCTCCTTCATCCAGTCTGATCAGCCTGACACCAGCAATGCACACCACTTACAAACTATATTCTAGATTCTACATTATTTTTTTATGGAATTTACCTCTTATATTTTGATGCCAAAAAATTATTCTGGACTGATATTTTGCACTGTTTAGCTCATTTTACACCACTGACTGTGTTCATGTGCAATAAAATAGATTGCAGTCAACCGCACAATTCTCTTATGTTTTTCTTTTTCCTAACTGAAATGTATTCATCACTTGTATAGGTTAAATAGCTAAACAATAACAAACCGATTAATCGATTAATCGAAAAAATAATCGACAGATTAATCTATTATGAAAATAATCGTTAGTTGCAGCCCTACTCTGTACGCATCCTTCACTGAGAAACTGTGTAATACTTGTACTTTTTGAAACACGATTGGTCATTCTGAATTGCATATACATGCCGAATTTGAAATTGTCTTCAACTCGTCGCGTGTCTTAGCTGCAGAAAGGAAATGGACGGGGCAACAATTGAGTCGGAAAAGCCCATTTCTTCTACGTCACAGGGGAAATTTAGTGTTCATGTCCACGCCTACCTTGGCTCATGACCGTGGAAAGCTGTATTGATTTTGCTGCCAGGAAGAAGAAGAGCGAGTCTTGGTTTTTAAAAGCTAACCATTAGCATTAGCGACTCCACAACGTGGCAGAACACGTTTGGGCTTGTATTATTTGTGGTGATAACACATCAATGTTGCATTTTATACCCAGGAAATAGGAGCAAACAAAGGCAGCAAAAGAGTGATGTTGCCGTTAGTCAATAAGAGAAGAGATGTTTGCTTATCATGAATGTTAATGTGTAGGACTCGTAAACGTGTCGTTTTTTTTTTTTTTTTTTTGCCCACCACTCCTGAAAAAAGAAGTGACTGAGATGTTTGAGGTTGTTGCTGATGGGATTTCTCATCAGAGTTACTGGACAAGTTACAAACTGATTGTTTAAATTAGTTATTAGGAAGAATGAAACCTATCTCAGTAGTTGGATGTGATGCTCGTGTCATCAGAAGTTCATCTTTACTGCCAAATCCCGTGTGGGGCCCAATTTCAGTAAAAAGTTCTTCACAGCAAAAATAAAAGCATTACATAAAATAAAAGTTTAAAAGGCTCGACTCCCTCCTGTTGTCTTCATTTCAGGCATTTCCCCTCACAGGGTGGACAGTTCTACACCAACACAATAATAAAAATAAACATTTATGTGCTAAACTATTATGTTTTCTGTGTTCACCCCCAACTGTCCTTGGACTTCAGAGGATTCAGCTTGATGTAACATATTTAATACATCATTACAGAACATGCACACCAAACTGTACAGGAAATGTAAAAGACACACTGTCTTTGTGGCCTAAATTAGGAGTAAATATAACAAAAAAACTTTGTTTCTGAACTGAACCAATAAAGATTACAATAAACATGAGTTACTTGGTGATCTAACTCACTTTTCTGTCTTACAAGTAAGATCAGTTCGTGGATACGACGTGTTTTATATGTAGAAGAGTGTAGCCCGGCTTTGAGTCTTTGCTTCAGGCCATTCATGCAGTTTAACATTCACTTCATGAAACATCAACTAAAAGTTGAAATATATTTAATTTAAATGACATAACAGTTAATTCGTGGAAGCTGCCAAAATGAATTCCAGTGATTTTTTATTGAGTATCTATTTTACCCGAGTAAAAGAACAAAAGATCGGAGGTTAAGTTACAGCTTGTTGTTTTTCTGTAGGGAGTTTTTAAAAAATAGAAATAAACTTTAAACGCTTTTTATTTTGTTTTGGTTTTTGAAATCCATCCATCCATTTTCATCCGCTTATCCAGAGTCTGGTCACGGGGGCAGTAGCCTAAGTTGAGAGGCCCAGACTTCCCTCTCCCCAGCCACTTGGGCCAGCTCCTCCGGGGTAATCGTAAGGCGTTCCCTGGCCAGGTGAGAGACGTAGTCCCTCCAACGTGTCCTGGGTCTACCTTTAGGCCTCCTCCCGGTTGGACGTGCCCGGAAAACCTCAGGAGGCATCCTGACCAGATGCCCGAGCCACCTCTACTGGCTCCTCTCGATGTGGAGGTGCAGCGAATCTACTCCAAGCCCCTCCCGGATAACCGAGCTTCTCACCCTATCTCTAAGGGAGAGCCCAGCCACTCATCGGAGAAAACTCATTTCGGCCGCTTGTATTCGCGAACTCGTTCTTTCAGTCACTACCCAAAGTAGATCGACCGGTAAATCGAGAGCTTCACCTTCTGACTCAGCTCTCTCTTCACCACGACAGACCGGTACAACGCTCGCATCACTGCAGATGCAGCACCAATCCGCCTATTGATCTCACGCTCCAGTTTTCCCTCACTCGTGAACAAGACCCCGAGATACTTAAACTCCTCCACTTGGGGCAGGACCTCATCTCTGACCCGGAGAAGGCATTCTACCCTTTTCCGAATCAATTGTTTTTTAAAATATCTAACAATAATTATCCAAATTGTTTGATATTTATGCTTGTGTGGCTGTTGCTGCTAATTAAATCCCCATCATTTGTAAAAGTAACACATTGAAATTCTAAACTGTCAACGAGTCAAATTGTATGAAAGTTGGTGTTTTTATAAAAAAAAACAAAGCAGTGGTGGTTTCCAGCATCCCAGCCAAGACGCTCCATCTGCACATAGCACCACCGGTATAAAAGTATCAAATCTGTTAAAAGCCGAAGTTGTGTTTATAAATGCTTTTTTATTGATCTTTAATCAGCCTTTGTGAATTCTGCTGTGAAGAGGACCCCAGACGAAGCCACCCCCACCTCCCGATCTGCTCCGCCTGACACCTTCTGAAAACAGAAGAACAGAAGAAAACAAATCCAGGACAGTGTACAATAATAACAACAACAATAATAATAATCTGTGGTGTTGCTCACCTCATGTGCTCTTATAGAATATTGACGTGTGCCTGCCTCATGGTGTAGCGTCCATATTTTGCTGAGTGCCCTGCAATAATGCAGGTTATAAGTTAATTTACTTTTGATAGCAAATAACAAAATATTTAATGTAAAAGTTGTGAATTAGCTCACATGTGTCACAGGACCAGAATCAGTCGCCTCCTTCAGGATGTCATGGTGTAATCTAGCAATTACATGTTGAGAGCAACGTGTTCCTGCGGTGTCCGCGAGGGCGCACGGGGTTGGTTAGCATTCCTCCTACGTCCGTCACAGCGGTGGGTGGGGTTTGAGCAGGTGCGCTTTACCGACTTCCGGGGAGGTTCGTTTACCGGAAGATAAGATGAATGGCTCTCTACAGGGACTCGGCTCTCATCATTCACTTTGAAAACCCGTTCAAAAGATTTGATTCATTCGTGAACGTCACATCACTATTGTGTAGAATCATTTTGAGCTGAAGAGGGCGCTGGACTGAAGGTTTTAGGCAGAATTTTTAGTTTCTAAAGACAATGCACCAAAATGCAAAAATAACAGCTACACATGTCTACAACACTATAATTAACTTATTTATACAAGTTATCAGCAAAAAAAAAGTTGATTTGGGTTAGACTTGCTCTTTAGGAACCACTTTCATCACATTTCCAACAGAAATGGTCCCGTTACAATTCCAGCCCGCACCACTTGTCCTCATTTCTGCTCCTTTTTTGTTTGTTTACTTGTTCTTTTGAAATACTTTCTACTTATCACAACAAAAAAAGCTCTTCGAAGTCTAACTCAATTAATATATTATCTCTATTATCTCTAGAAAACCAGCTCTATTTATCTTGAGATAAAGGGCTCAATATCTTGAGGTAACATCATGAAAATACACTTCTAATCATGTCTTCTCAGCTTATGTAGAGTAGAACTAGTTTTTGAAGCATTGAAGATGTGAAGGAGAAAAAAAACAAAGATGGGCAGTCCAGTGGACCAGTGCAGTGTTGTTTGGTTTCTTGTGAAGGCTGGGAAGCTAAATTACAGCCACATGATGAAAGACTTCCCAGGCCATCAAATGGAGCAAAAAAAAAAAAATTGTGTGACAACATGACTCTTGATTTATTGATTTCTTTAGGTTTCGAAAGAGCAAAGCAATCTCAGTGTGTTGGCTGCTGTTAAATTCTCCGGCAAATGGGCACTCTCCACAAACACGTGGAATCACACACGCTCACAAACACATGGAGCTCCCAGCGGGGCGGAGTTTTAATCCTCAAATACACGGCCATAAATCAAACCCCACTCCTCCTGCTTCGGCTCGTCCCTCTCAATGAACAGCTCATGCTAGTGGCACATTAATAGCAATTTACAGAAGCAGTCATGCGAGGAGAGGAGCATCAACAGAGCGTCCTTTATTTTGTAATTCCTTATTACTTTCGCTCGCTGCACGGCCAATGAATTGGTAACGGTAGTGGATGTGACCTACCTACTACATCACTCCCTCTGAGTAGTTTGCCAGCCATGTAATACTTTCCCAACAAACTCCTTATCTGGCAATTAGACTGGGTCTCCTCACATCTTGATAAATGTTGCACAAAACCACGCTTCTATTATTCGGTCCCCTCAATTTTTATAAACGAGCGGCCTGAAGATAACCGTAAAGTTGTCTGAATTCAAGTGACAGATTTGTATCGCATTCCTGGCAAAAGCTTCCACAAACTAGATGCTTGAGTCAACAACTTTGAGAAATGAAAACTAAATCCCACAATCTGTGCACATCTCTTTGAAAACATACTGAATCAAACAAACATCTTCACAAAAACATGCAGAGATGTCGGGTTTAAAAAGAGATGTACCCGATAAACAGGTACGACTCTCTGTTAAACCTTTCACGGCTGCTGTAAACGTATTAAACGCATTCGGTTTTACTTCAATGAGTATTCCAAAGTAAAAGGCTTCAAGGAGAAATGAACACAGTCATGTAACATCTGTTTCTTCTCTTTCAGCTGGCCCCGCCCCTTTTCAGGGGAACAAAGAAACGGAGACAAGATAGAAGTAATAGTGGTGTTGTACACACAAGGTGCCGTGCTGCATTTGGCAAAGCTGTAATTGAAACCTAGTACTCACTTGTAGTTTTCATTTGTTCTCTAAACAACGGGGGGCAATAATAAGAGAGATTTGTGGCTTCATGAATGGCAGCTGTTTATCTCGGATAATGTAAAATCACCTCTTCCAAAACAAAATTAGCAATGATTAGCACAACTGAGAATAGTCCAAAGGAGTTTGAATGAAGGCAACTGGATTTATTTTGTTTCTTGAAGACATTTTGCTTCTCATCTGAGGAGCTTTGCCGGTTCTGACGGAATATGGGAGAGTCAAGCTTATAAACTGTAGCTGTCTGTTGTTGCTTAATGAGCAGAAACTACATATGAATACCCCTCCTCCCTACTCCATGAGGTGTCATTGAAGTCGTTATGGCGAATTGTGTTGGAATGGTCCTTTTGATTAGATGTTTATAATAATGATTTAGTTAGCTTGGCACAGGAAAGAAAACCCAAATAGAAAATATAATTCCTCTTTATAAGATTACCCCGGTCCTCAGGTGCCACTATCTATCATATTTTAGTTGTTTCTCTACTCCAACACCCATTCAGTGGTTGAATTGCGTGTTCAGCTGGTCATCAAGCTACTAAGCTCTGCAGAAGCTTGCTAACCACCTAAATATTAAAATCTGGTACGGTGAGATGAAGAAACCTATAAGTCTTGTCTTCTTCCACCTATCTGGGTCTGGGTCACGGGGGCAGCATCCCAACTAGGGACTTCCAGACCGTCCTCTCCCCGGCCACTGTCTTTGAGATATAAACTCATATTGCATCTAAAAGCTCATTTATGAGCTCAATTCAAACAGACATGTATGTTTGGGTCCAGATGCAGTAGAACAGGTGTGTTTTAATTCAATTCAAGTTTATTTATATAGCGCCAAATCACAACAAGAGTCATCTCAAAGCATTTCACACAGTAAACATTCCAATACAGTTCTGATCAGTAAAACGTTTCCTATATAAGGAACCCAGCAGATTGCATTGAATAATGCAATTAAGAGATAAATTGTAGAAGAAAGTAGTCGAGTGTGGAAAATGGTCAGTATGTCTTCCAGCAATCTAAGCCGATAGCAGCATAACTACAGAGATAACTCTGGATAAGCCTTTTAAATGGAGGCATGTTGGAGACAGGGTAAGGGAGAGCCGTCTTTACCGACTGTATTCTCCGCCTCCCTCTACTCCCCCACTTGACCAGATATGGGCTAACATCAGATTTTAACCATAGGCCCTATCAAATAAAAATGTTTTAAGCCTAGTCTTAAAAGCAGACAAGGTGTCTGCCTCACGGACTAAAGCTGTGAGTTGGTTCCACGAGAGAGGAGCCTGATAGCTAAAAGATCTGCCTCCCATCCTATTTTTAGATATTCTGGGAACCGGCAGTAAATTGGGACGTTAAAGGCACATATTTCAGTTTTGCTTGCATTTAGCACCCCTTAACGTCCGTTATTAAATTACTGTGGTTAAACAGAAAATAAAACATATCTCCTCGCTGTGCATCTTGTTTTTTTGACACCTTAATCTAACTGCAGAAATGTCTCCTCAGCCTTCATTAGTTTCTAGAGGAGTGATTTATCACTAAATCTAACAAAGCTTTGCTCACGATCTAAAACATGGAGGAAACATGTTGGGAGCAGACTGTAGCTCCACCGTGTCAGCTCTACTGAACTCCACAGCTCCCCTCACCTGCAGGGACTACACTGGCAACTCTGAAGTTGCAAGTGTGATATTCTGGCCTTAAGGGGCGTTGGGGTCTGAGTGATATTTGATCAACCCTATAAAGTATCATTTTACCACTTACTGGCTCAAGAAAATTATTTAAAAATATGATAAAGCTGTGTAGTATCCCTTTAAATACATAGTTTCAGGGACAATTGTTATTTGGGGAATACTGAATGCTGCTCATTTATTTATTTCATGTTTTTGTCTGATGAGTTGCATTCACAATAAAGGTGGAGCAGTTGTTTTACCCAGGACGGGGCAATATCATTGGCCAGGCGCTAAATACCCTTATGTTTTGCTCCAGTTTGTTAGTGATAGCATTTCTTGTATTAATAGGGATTATTTCTTTTATCTGACGACACAATCTAGTGGCTGGCAAGAGTATTACACTAAGACGTGGTTTTCACTTCCATATTTCCGGCCAAAAGCCTCTCGTTAAAGACGGTTTCACACTGCAAGCATCAGCGGAATGGAACAGCAGCGGAGCGGCGCACTCGCAAACTTCAAAGTGGTTCTTTTCACACCGGGAGAGTCTTGACCGCGGCACGGCTTCCTCGCTGCACCTCGCTGTACCCGCGAGATTCTAAAATCCCTCGAGACTTCCGATACCTTCCTCATCTGCGACATCACAACCCCTCGCGAGGAATCACACCGTTGCACTTCTCGAAAGATACTGGTGGTAAACAAAGTCGTTCGGTCACACGTACTGGCCTAAGTTATATATAACATCGCAACGTTGCATTTTATTTTGAAAATAACCGGGGATTTTACACTGAAACCTTGTGGTTTCCTGTCTCGCACTATGTGAACTGCGGAAATTGACGTGTCCCAGAAGTGGCTCGCGGAAAAAATAGAACTCAATCCTATCATGCGCGCCTGAAAATTGCCGCGTTGCGGCTAGTTTGAAACACTCCATAGATTATAATTGGATTATATTTGAAGGGGTGCCGCTTCGCTGCAGTTCCATTCCGCTGATACTTGCAGTGTGAAACCGTCTTTAGAATGCACTCCTTTAGCCACGTGCGTGTGTGTGTGTGTGTGTGTGTGTGTGTGTGTGTGTGTGTGTGTGTGTGTGTGTGTGTGTGTGTGTGTGTGTGTGTGTGTGTGTGTGTGTGAGAGAGAGAGAGAGAGGGGGGGGGGTGAGATAGCATGCGTGGCTTCTATTTTAGCCCTGTTATTTTATTTTACTGATATTTTACTACGTCCTTACATGAGCTGTCTTTAATGAGTGCAAAGTCAATTTCATTGTACACCTGTGCAACGGCAAAAAAAGGACCTTGAATCTCTTGAATCTTGAATATGTATATGATATAATTATGTATATTATATAATTCCTGAAAGGTATTATTATTAAGATGAATACAAAATGTGTTCAAGAAGCATTCAAAGGTAAAAACTGGGAGAGATTCGACACGTTGTGAAAGACCATGATAGTTCAAAAATTGACTGTTGGTGTTTCTCTTTGTAAAATTACAAAGAACTTTGGGATTTTATCATCTAGGCAGGTGTTAAGACCGAAGGCCAATGGTGAATATCGTGATCTTTCAGCCCTCAGGCTGTGCTGCATTAAAAATAGGCATCCTGTGGTGGAAATCAGCAGGCTCAGGAACTCTTCTGAAAACTATTGTCAGTGAACACTGCTCGTCAGTGAATCCAAAAAGTCATAGTAAAACTCTGGTATAGAAAAAAAAAGTTGATCAGTCTGTAATTCTGCATAAGTGTTCTTATGAAAATACACTCAGTATGTCTGCGAAGGCCTGAGTTTTACTGGAACTTTGAGGAATCTTCATAAGTGTGTGTTTATGTGTATACGCTCACAGACAAGGTAACTTGAAGAAAAAATAAAACTTTAATGAATATAAAAATGCTGGCCTAGCCCTAAACCAACCAAATGGGTGGCACAGAGCAACAGCAGGAACTGCAAAAGAGCCAAGACACCAAGGACTAGATGACTAGAGCGGGGTGATTACTGGATGAGAAGCAGATGAGCTGAAAACACACGGAGTTCCAAATCTAAAATTAAACGATAAAAAGCATCACTACAATTAAAAGCTTGCCATTCCTTGAAGGAATGAGTATCTCCATTATCTTTGCTGAGAAGGGATGGAAATTGCCGTTTTGGATAAATCATGGTAATGCCCTGCTCAATCCCAACCTCTCACACAACCTGTCAGCACATGGATTATGTGTACTAAATGACTCACGGCCACATTTTTGCTGAGAATCTGTAAAACTGAGCTGTATCTATTTTAATGTTTGCTAACAAGCCCGTTTCCAACTTCCGGACCTTCACGGTGTGCGTCTCACACAACAGACACAATGGCTGAGAGGACCAAGCAACCTGCCCCACTCCCAGAATCTACCCTATGTAGAGTGGATACGCAGCTAATGCTGATCTCCTTCTAAAGAAGCTCAGAAGTTTACGGGTAGGCCAGCAAACTTCAGAGCTTCTTTAATAAAGCAACTTATTTATTTTAGTTATTTAACCTTTATTTAGCCAGATGAATTGATTGAGAACTCATTCTCATTTACGACGATGATCTGGCCAATGATCTGGCCAAGAGGCAGCAGTAACTGAATAGACACATAATTAGCTTTACACCAAAGAACAGCAGATGGATAGCATAAAAAAACCAACGTAAAAATAAGTTTAAACAGTTAGTCAAACGACTGTTCTCATATACAATATGTATAACCAATCAAAACCGACATAAAACTCTTAAAAGTGTTTTCGTTCTACATCTCTTGGCCTGGTTTGGTCATGTAAGCTGTGGATCCAAGGACAAACTTTTTCATTTTTTTCATGGGCTGACAAAAACACTTGACAGACTTAAAAAAAACCACATCCTATCTGGCTGCTGAAAGGGCGAGGAACACTGTAGCGGACAGTAGTCATCCTCTCTTTTCCTCTCAGTTCGAACAACTGAGCCCTTGGAAGAGCTGGGCAATAAATCGAAATTTTTTTGTTATCGAAATTTCTGACTCTTATCGAGATTATTTTTCCCATGTCAATAAATTTGATTATTAAAAAATAAAAAGATGTGTGCAGGTAAGCCAAGTTCATGTCCCTGTAAGAAGCTGTACCACCTTGAGTCACGTAAAAATGTGACTCAACGTAATACATGTGACAGCCCCATCTAGTGGACAACTTTTGCTTCTGCGCATACCTGTAGTTATCGTCCATTTATCGTTATCGAGGTGATATCCTCAAATCTCCTGATATTGATTTTTCTGCCACATTGCCTAGCCCTAGAAGGCATTACAGGGTGCCTCTACTGACCATTTGTTCCCAGTGTTGTAATGATACTTAACCAGTGTAAACTATGAGATTAAACCATAACATAGTGTCACAACATGCATTAATTGTTTTGTCCTGGGGAGCAAAAGAAAAATATCCACTGTGGTGGGCAATAAAGTTTTACCTCAAATCCACACTGGAGGCATCAGCGGCGCAGAACGGCAGCAGGACAGTTTACTCACCTGCTTTGCGGTGCCTCAATCCAACCCGGGGGAGCATCTCATTTGCGTTGCGGCTTCTCCGCCATCCTCATCGCTAGACCTGCAAGATCACAAAACCCCTCAAGACTCCAAAGGTCACAGTTTGTTTATGCCGTACACCATTAAACCAAGAAGAAGGAGAACACATTTGATATCACTGTTTGATGTCGTATATAACGTCTCTCTCCACTGAAGAGATTCAAGCCATAAAAACACACCGTTGCACTTCCCAAAAGATGCTGGAAGCAAATATGCCATTAGGTCACATTCACATATTTATGACATCATCTACATAGATGAGAAATCTCATCTCTGCAATAGTCTTTTATTTTGAAAATTACCAGAAAATTTACACTTAACTCATGTCTGACTTCCTGTCTAGCCGAAGCAGAAGCGACTAACGGGAAAAATAGATCCCAAAACTATTTAGCGGCATGGTGCAAGAGCCGCTTCTGGGATACGCCTCAAATATTCCACACTGCTGCCAGTTTAGCTCACTCCTATAGACCAGGTGTGTCCAACGTAGGGTCCGGGGGCCATTTGTGGTCCTCGGAGTGATTTTGCGTTGCCCTCTAGCGTTTTTAGAATTGTGAATTTTATGTTCACATTTTTACTAATATATCTATTTAGGTCTTTTTTTGAACAGAACAAATAAAAAATATAAAATAATGTTTGCATTTTTTAAAAGTATTTTATTTTTGTGGCCTGTGAGGAGTTTTAACTTCATGATTTTGGCCCTCGTCTTGAAAAGTTTGGACATTCCTGCGATAGACTTTACAGTGTTCTATTTGAAGCAGCAACATTCTGCTGCCATTCTGCGCTGCTGATGCTTCCACTGTGGGTTTGGGGAATTCTGTTCAAAAGCAGCCATCTTGAATGTGGTGGATGTCAAAAGTTTATCAGTTTTCAGTCAGCATCTAGTCAACTTCTAAAATCTGCCCAGTGCTATAGGAGATAGTTAGCTAACTTAGAAATGATCACATAGATGCACACAGACAAAAACGTGTTTTTAGAAAAGGTTCGGGTTGTTTCATCAGACAATTCCAAATCCCGTTCTGCAGAAATGACAACTGTGGCTCTTTGGTAGAACATTCCAGGCTCTAAGCTCACGGTTCAGACTCGTCATTCCCTGAAAACATGTGGTTTAAACAAAAAAAGAAGACAACGGAGGACCTCAGTTTGAGCAGATGTCATCTCATGCCGGACATGACTAGATCATCATGTTGTTTTCAAAACTGCAGAAGCTTGTTTCATATCTTCTCCAAACTGTGAGAAATAATGATGCAACAAAGAAGAAAACAGTGACTTTTTCAAAGGTTTAGAAATCACTTTTATTTCATTTTGACCAAAACAACATTTTTAAGTAAACTGTTGTAATTTTGTATTAATAAAAAATAGCTTATGACATTGCTATTTCCTGTACATAAAACTGATAATGCCATGAAACTCTGAAAGTTGTCCACATTTAGGAGCATCCCACTTTTTCACAATTGTGTGTGATGGCAGGAAACTAAGCCAAGGCTTCTTAAGCATATGCACTTAAAAGAGAATGTGGATAATAATACTTTTTAATTTCATGAAAACCTCCAGAGATGTGTCATATTAGAGGTCTCTGCACAGAAGTGTTACCGCAGCTCAGGAAAAAGTTGCTAGTGTTGGAACCGTTTTAGCGCTGATGACAACTGGTGTGAGATTTCTCACATTTAACCTGGAATAACGTGACATGTTCTGCTTTTTTAAGGTGGAATGGCTGAAAAATGATGAGCCCTTGAGTTTTGGCGATGACGGCATGAGTAACACGAGAGGGGACCATGATCTAATTATCTCAGAAGCCCGTCTCTCTGACTCGGGGAACTACACCTGCGCAGCCAGCAACATCGTGGCTAAGAGGCGCAGTGCCACAGCTGTGGTTGTGGTTTATGGTGAGACGTCCTTCCAGGGTTTTATTCTCTCTGCAGAGGATTTTAATGGTTTTACAGTGTACAAAAGCAAGAAGATGTTGAATTCCCGGGTAGAAATATCATCCTTCTCCTCAAAGCACGGTGTTGAGCCTTCCTCCCTGACGAGTTAAAGCAGAGAGCGTCAGAGGGCCGTTTTTCTCATTTTTTACTCTAATGAACAGGTAATGGGCCAATGATCCTTTGTGTTAAACAAGAAGAGCCAGGCACGATATTTACAAGAACTTCATTATTAATGATGGAAAAGCCACAGTGTGGTCCTGCTTTTATCTGCCAGCGTTAAATACACGCTGTTGCTGCAGGCCACCAAACAATGTTTCCCAGCGTTTTATGGCCCTGTAGAGGGTGAAATTATAATGTCACGGCTGCAACACTTTTCTTTCACTAAAGCGGAGCCTTGATTGGAGTGTTTCCATACTCATTTCACTGACCTCCTGTCATGCTTTTCTATTTATTCAGAGAGGGTGTTAAACTGCAGCAGGAATACATCTGATTTTCTAGAAACTCTAAATTGCCAAGTCCCATCAATCAATTTACATAATGGTGATAAAGTCTCTGACAGGTTTACTACTGTCAGTAACCTTAAACAAATGTACTCAACTGAATAATAGCATTTTTCTACTCCTGTGAAGGCCAGTGAGCTTATTTACCTGTCATGTTGTATTATTTTAGAACACCTCTGGCTCAGCCCAATGCCACCATCCTGAAACTGAAGTATCTTGTTACACACACACACACCGTGTAATCCAGTTTTCATTCCTGTTGTGTTTTCTCACCCCTTTGACCCTCTCAGTGAATGGAGGCTGGTCGTCGTGGACAGGCTGGTCCCCCTGCAGCGTGCACTGTGGTCGAGGTGTGCAGAAACGTTCTCGAACGTGCACCAATCCAGCTCCCCTAAACGGAGGAGCCTTCTGCGAGGGAACGCCGTCGCAGAAGAGCCCATGCAACACCGTGTGTCCAGGTAGCGGCGAGCTTTTAGCCTTCATGCCGTGATTGTTTGTCCTTTTTATATTCCATAGATCCAAAATTCATAGCTTTATTCAGCATTTTTAGTCCTACGTCACCCCGGGAATTTGACAGCCTTTTATTCGTTTTAGCCCGGTGGTGTACCAGGCCATCTTGGCAGCAGTGTATGTTAAACCACTGAACACTGACCTCTGAATTATTTATCCATCAAAACGGCACCAAAACACGTAAGGAAAACCATTTTGGATTCAAACATCGCAGAAAACGTAACAAAACTCTGTTTAAAATGGTGTTTTTATTCACTTTGTTTTCATAAACGTACGCATGTTTTGGAAATGAAGAACAATGGTGTTTTGTACACAACAATATTTTATTTACATATAATTTATTGAAAGTTTAAGCCTCTAATATAGTGCATAGCATGGATTATACCACGTATATGCTCTTGGTATTTTCATTTTTGAATATGTAGTAGTAGTACTAGCAGTAATAGTAGTAAGTCATTTTGTTTCAATCAAGCCACCTATAAGCCAAAACATTAAAACCACTGACAGGCGTAACACTGTTTTTTTGCAGTTCTATCCTGCTGGGAATCAGTGGATTTAGACACTTATGTGAGCATGTGGGTGTTGCCTCGCCTAAACTTTGTTGCTGAGCTGGCTCAGCTCTGGATCAAGCAACACAGCAAAGTGTCAAAGACGTTAAGTCTTTAAACTCTCCAGATCCCAATGCGATCAGGCATGATGGACTGGAACAAGTAAAGTCTGTGGAGGCAACACCCTGCACCCCATCGTGAATCCAAAGGATCCAACAGTACGAGTATCACAACCGGGCTCATTGGTTCTGACAAAGACAAGAAGGGATGTGTCTGGACTAATTGGCCCTTTGGGATTTTTTTTCTTACAGGTGTTTAATTCCCAAAACAACCTGCAGTTTTTATTTGTGCACATCAGATGGAGAAGCATGCAATGCTCATTGCATTTTGATTTCACACAGAAAATGGTGGCACTAGCTAAACTAGTAACCCTTCGATTCCAGGCAGTAACACCAGCACAATCACCCATTCACTAGAGCCTGTCAGAGGAAACCTCACAGAACCAAGAACTGTGGGGAATGGCATTTTCTTCCTGGTTTATGCCCTACTTCCTAAAACAGTATGAAATAAACCAAAACTGGAGGAAGGCTCTGACCTTTCCTTTCCTCCACGCCAAAATACAAACTACATCTAGAACTCTCTCAAAATAAATATTATATAAGGAAACAAAACACTAATTAAACTTACAGCTGTAATGGTTCAGCCAGCAGAAAGAGTGGAAGTACTGAGGAGCACACATGAGAACAGAAGAACAGGGACCAGACCAGCCTTCCATAGAATCTTTGAGCCTGTACCTCTAGCCTCCATATCCATTCACCAGTCCAACATGCTAACTCAGCTACTGAGAACCAGAACAACCCCACAAGTTATCACAGTCTAAGGCCAAGTTCACAAAGCAGGATTTTAAAATTGTCAGACAATTTTCAGAACATTAGAGACCACACATGCTTTAAAATGGCCCAACAATTTAAGAGACCTCGTGAACTGGGCTTTATCCAAGTGAAATCAGGTAGGGAAAACTCTAGAGCCGTAGGACTTTTGTTCCAATTAGGGGTAGACCGATACCTTCTTAGAAAAGCTGATTTAAAATCGGGCACATCCCCAGGCAGCCCGATGCTGCTGCAGAATTAAATTTAAAACTACATTTACCTTCCTGAACATCTGCATAATAAATGCCCTAAAAAGCATTTTCAACTGTAATTTATTTTTAAATATTAGTTTTGAATAGTTAAGACTTGGTCTATTAATTGATTTGTTTGATTAGTTTTAGTTAGATTTTTAACACTGAGTAGTGCACCAATGAAGTTTTAACAGTTTGTTAAATGTAGAGTTCAAAAACGGATTCATCTTCATAAAAAGGGCAGAAATCATCTAGATATCAGCCTAAAGAATTGGCTGACCATGCATATTGTCATCGGCAATAGAAAAAACAATATTGGCCAACCTCTAGCAAAGATGGGTAAAACTTAAACAATCTAAATGTCCAGGAATCCTTTAAAACACGTCTCCCAAAACAATAAAATACACAGAGAATCACATCTATAAATTATATATATATATATATATATATATATATATATATATATATATATATATATATATATATATATATACATTTATATATATTTATATATATATATATATATATATATATATATATATATACATTTATATATATATACATTTATATATATTTATATATATATATATATTAATGTTAAATACTGTATACTAGGGATGTGAATTGGTGAAATTCTGGCGATATGATATGTATCGCAATACAGGAGGTTGATATGATATATTACAATATATATATCGTTTCATCGCACATTCAGCCAGACAATATCAGTGATTTTTTTTGGACTGAATTTATTGTAGGAAAATTCAATAAACAGTCCAATCTGATATTTAACATGTTTACCTTGAGGTATCTGAACCATAACAGAGGGATTTACATTTCGACGGTGGAAATAAAACCCATTGCACACTGCTGCCAACTAGCGTCGGCGTTTGAATTACAGCAAAAGAAAAGAAAATACACAAACTTTTGCATGTAATTTCTTCCACAAATTTGATACACCACTTTTGAATATCAATGTAATATCGCAGGAAAAAAATATTGCAATATATTTCCATATCGATATTTTCTTACATCCCTACTGTATATAAAGTGTCTGTGATTTACAGGTGAAAACATGAAGTCATTTACCACCTTTTCATGTTTTTTTGTAGTTAATCTCAGAATATTTTTTATTAACACAATGAAACATAAGTCTTGGTGAAGAAGGTGACTCACATGATGCTGGACCGTGTTTGTCCAGTGAAGCACAAGTTCCATGTGAAGTTATCTGCTCCTACAGCAGCACAGACTCAGATATAATCAGCATTTACGGCACGCAGAGCCGACCAACACCAACACCAAAGGTTCTGTATCTGTGTCCAACAGGGCTACTCAACCAAGACCCACACACATTCTGGGGGTGGTTTTAATCTGTATAAATTCAACCAAACAAACTCAGCACAATCAAACAACTCTTAGTTTTCTCCAAATAGTTTTTGTAGCTGCGTGGCTGAGAATCAGCACTGCTCAAAACTCCCCATTAAACCACAAACTGCTGATTTTACAGAAGTCAGACATACCCAGGCTGGCTGGCTGTCTCCAACAGACAGACGGATAGACACAAGGTTGTTGTCAGTTTTATTATTAGAAAGTTTTAGCAGGAAAGCAAATAATGATAAAATTAAGTCCACTTTTTGTTTTTAAATAGTGCTTTTTGGCAGCCGACACCCCAGAATTCTCAGTGTCAGCATTTTGTTGTAGTCAAACTCCACAAGGTTATTTTAACGCTGACATTTAATAGAGTCTTGAAGGGTAGAAGAGGCCAGTTGTGGATATTCAGACAGTTTTTGTAGCTATTTACCAGCCCTGAACTTGTGACACCAGCCTGTGCCTGAACTGAGATGCAGTTGAGGACAATATCTTTCAGAAATCAAGAGGTTTGCCTCAAAAAGGAGAGGAAAACAAACATGCGTAGCCTAACTTGTGAGGAAAAGAGAGATCAGGGCAGCAGTCATCTGGCAATCTAAATTATGGAGCAGTCTTGACTGGAGTGCTTTTAAACAAGAAACGTATGATTTCAACCACTGCAAGGCTTGGATAAAAACATTTATAAGTTTGAAGAGAATCTGTTATCAGGGGTGGCAGTGCGCTTTTTCTTCTGAATGACTCATAAACGTAAACAGGACGCCTTAGATTAGCAAGAGGACAAGAGCAAAAACAGCTTTTGGAGGTGGACAGGAGACTTGATTGAGGATGGCATAAACATGGACTCTGTGCTCCGAGCTTACAAGGGTGCAAACATATTTTGACTCACGCAGGATGAAGCTCCTGTGAGCCGAGCAACAGTTGCTTTGAAAATGTTTTCATAAAGTTCCAAACTACATGTAGATTAATCAGCTCGGACTAGGTGCTGTACGGGAGGAAAAGGCAAAGCCTCCTTGCTGAATTTTCCAGAGCCGCATAATTTCCTGTGTGTGCTTGTGCTCCGGCAATTTATTATGCAAAATAAAAAAGGCTTGTTTGATCCCGCAGTGGATGGCGGATGGGGGGAGTGGAGCGAGTGGTCTGTGTGTAGCTCAGACTGCGAGAGGCAGCGCAGCAGAGAGTGCACAGCGCCGGAGCCCAAACACGGCGGTCGACTGTGTGACGGCGTGGCGGCGGCTGCAGAGAACTGCACAGGCGGCCTGTGCACGCAGAGTGGGTAGCATCCCTTTCTTTATCGCCGGCTCAAAATGTAAATAAGTTCAGCCTCATTACTGTCACATGCATTGTGTCCATTATGGATTTAATGTTCATGTTTGGCAGAGCAGGCGAGATCATGGTCGTCATTATAATCATGCTCATTAAAAACAACTCCATCCATCTTCATTACTCATTCACTCAGGCGCAGTGTGCTCAGGCATGGATGCATGCTCAAGCAATGACTTGAATCAACCAACAATTTTACAAACGCTACGACGGAACTCTCAAATGATTGTGTTTATTTCTGTCCGCAGATCGGAAGCTGCTGCATGACGCTAAGCCACAGGGTGAGTGAATTTCTCCCCCGTAATAACATCAAAGAAACACTGAACCGTAACTCCTCTCATCAGCCCAACACGGGCTGGTCTCTCTACTGGTGCTCCAGCTCCTTATTCACTCCCAAAACATATGAATCATGAGCTTATATACAGCCACTGAGTCTTTTACGGCAAATGTAATTACCCCTGCAGCACAATCACACGCGCATCGCTTTACAAGTCAGTCAGCACTGGCAGGATGTCTTCTCGCTTATGGCTCACACAGGTAGCCAAATGATTCACCCTCCGCAGGATTTCATTTTACAATCAACAAAACTAAATTAAAGGAGACATTTTTCTTTTTAAAACTGTTCGTTTTAATCTTGGTTTCCATGGTTTTTCATGGTTTTAGTGGTTTTTGTTTGCAAACTTATCTGAAAGTAGTAAAGTTGTTTTTAATCAATATTTTCTAATGCGGCACAATGAAGAACTTTTTGTGCCAAGGCTTGTCAGTTTGTGCTTCAGAATTCTGATCTTTGTGGAATGATGAGGAAAAAACATGTTTTTCATTACGAGTGGCCTTGTTCTGGTACTCAGAAGTCTTCCGTACTTTCTGATGACGAACATTTTTACACTTACCTTTGCAGGGCTGGAGAGTCCAAGTTTGGTTTTGTTTTTGCAGCACAATGTGGCCGTCCTTATAGGTTTTATTCACTCGTTATTTCAATGCATCTGTGTGAGTTGTTTGGTGTGAAAAAACCCTGGCACTCCTGTTTAAGGAGGTAGAAGTTGGACAGGGGAGTCGAGGGCCAAAAACAGCAAGCAGGTCCAGCTAATTAATATTCATGATGTGCAAATATGTCACTTCTCATTGGCTAATAACAACGTAGCTCTTCTGCTGCCTTCATTCGTTCATCTTTCTTGGGTACAAAATGCAACATTGATGTTTTATCTCCACAAATAAAACAAGGTCAAACATGTTCAACCATTTTGTAGAGTTGCTAATGCTAATGTTAGCTTCTGCTAGCTGAAGCACACTATGCTCTCTCAAAGTCAACGCAGCCTTCCACAAACCAAAGCCAAAGTGGGTGGAGCCATTAATGCTCATTTTCTCTGTGACGTAGAGGAGGCTGGCTTTTTCTGACTGGATTGTTCTACCGTCTATTTACTTTCTAAGGCTAATGCAGGCAGTTGAGTTTGCATCCATATGCAGCTCAGAGACAAATAGCGTTTTAAAAAAAAGCGCTGTAGTTTCCGGATCTGCTCGTTGTCCTGCACCTGCAGCTGATCATCATACTACGGCAATACCGCTCAGCCAAAATATATTGCATCTCTTTTCAGAGTCTGTTGTTTCACATACCCTGTGTTTTAGGAAGAGTTTTGCAGTTTTGTTATTAAATTCATGTTTCTTACTTCAAATGTTTTTGAACGTGGTAAAGTCGTAAAGTTGTTTAGACCCAGATTCTAGTGCCATCGACAGGCGCAGCACCCGAGCCAGCCAGAAGGAAGCATGGTGTCTAATGTGGCGTCCGCCAGAAACGCTAGACCTGCACCCTATGTAATTTAGACCTGATTTTTATGGTTATATATTACGAAGCCGCCAATGACTGGGCATCATTTTATTCATTTTGATGGATTTTCTCAGAGACTAAATGTAAAAATACACATTGTCTCTTTATCATGTGATACTCGAATGAATAAATAGAATAAATCGTGCCTGTGTTTTCTGACTCTTAATGATCTCATTAAGTGCAGCAAACACCCAAACCCCAAATGTCTGTAAAACCAATAGTGATCACATCTGAGAGCATGTCCAGCTGGTGATGCTAAAGTCCTTGTGCAGCTGTGTTGGTGTGAGGAAAACAGCTCAGCCAGACTGCACACTCCTGTGGTGGTTGATCAATGTTTGGCAGACCATCACTTCTTGCACAACACCTGTTGTGCAGCATCAGGTGGGTAGGACGTACTGTGGCTTTACCAGGTCCAAAAGGCAAAACCTCTACTGGCCACCGTAGCACTGAGCTGATCATCCAGAACGGTGTTTTAATTTAATCCCATTTGCCTTTCTGCTTTCCTGTGGAATCGTTGTTGCTCAGCTTTACCAGTTTTAACAATTACTCCCTTTAAATTCAATTCAATTGTATTTATACAGCGCCAAACCACAAGAGTCGTCTCAAGGCACTTCACATAATAAACATTCCAATTCAGGTCAGTTCATTAAGCCAATCAGAAATAATGTTTCCTATATAAGGAACCCAGCAAAGTGCATCAAGCAATCCTCATACTAAGCAAGCATAAAGCGACAGTGGAGAGGAAAACTCCCTTTTAACAGGAAGAAACCTCCAGAGAATCCTGGCTCCGTATAAGCAGCCATCCTCCACGACTCACTGGGGATCGGGAAGACAGAGCAGGCACACACACACGCACACACACACACTCACACAAAGACAAAGTAATGTGTCTATAGATATATTGTGATTTCTTAGTAAATATTCTATTTGGTGAGAGACAAACATTATTGTATTTATCCTAGTGAATCTATAATTAAACGGGTAAACTAGTAGTAGCACATCCAACGTCAAGGAAAGCAAAAAGTTATCAGGAGAGGGAGAATGTTTAAGTGGTTAGCAGCAGTGTGCTAGACGATGACCCCCTCCATGAGGCCACCACAGCTCAGCAGAACATCATTGTAGCTTCTTCTGGGGAGAAAAACTCTTATAGAGAAAATAAAGTTAACAGCTGAAATTGCAGAAAATAATACAGTTAAAGAGCAGATTGTACAAGAAAGTAGTAGAGTGTGAAAAGTGGTCAGTGTATCCTCCAGCAGTCTAAAGGTTGGTTTATGCTTGACGCGTACGCGAGGTCCGCACGGAAAAGTTGCGTCATTTTGCGTCATTTTAACAACCACGCCCCTCCACCGCACCTCTGCACGGCCCAGAATTTCCGCAACGCGCACCTCTGAAAATTTCTAACCACGCGGACGGACGGACGCGGAAAAACATGGCGGACCGGCAAGAACTAGTATGGCAGAGGTTCGTAAATACAGACATTTGTATGATTCAGCTCTCAGAGATCACCGTGATCAACATGTTGTTAATAATTCTTGGAGAGAAATAGCTCACACTGTCGGAAAAGATGAGAACGCTGTTAAATATGATGAAATGCCATGTTGTAAACAGTAATTTCTACTTCTACTATGGTGTAGTGTTGGATGCATGCTGTAGAGCTCCATGCTGCCCCGTTCAGTTTGGGAGAATATTGGCTCACCACAGAGACGAGCCGCACGAACCATAAACGCTGCGAGTTGTGAAGCGCGTTCCATCCGCGAACCGCATCACCAAGCGGAAAGTGAATGCGTCAAGCATAAACCAAGCTTAAGCCTATAGCAGCATAACTACAGGGATAACTCTGGATAATCTATCCTATTTGGATGGAGGCATGTTGGAGGCAGGGCAAGGGAGAGCCGTCTTTACCGACTGTACACTCCACCTCCTTCTACTCCCCCACTTGTCCAGATTTAGGCTAACATCATATTTTAACCATAGGCCCTATCACATAAAAATGTTTTAAGCCTAGTCTTAAACGTAGACAAAGTGTCTGCCTCACAGACTAAAGCTGGGAGCTGGTTCCACAGGAGAGGAGCCTGATAGCTAAAAGATCTGCCTCCCATCCTATTTTTAGATATTCTTGGAACCACCAGTAAACCTGCAGTTTGAGAGCGAAGTGCTCGGTCAGGAACACATGGAACAATCAGGTCACTGATGTATGATGGAGCTTGATTATTAAGAGCTTTATATGTGAGAAGAAGGATCTTAAAATCTATTCTGAATTTAACAGGTAGCCAATGTAGGGAAGCTAAGACAGGAGAGATATGATCTCTGTTTTTAATTCTCATCAGAACTCTAGCTGCAGCATTTTGGACAAGCTGAAGACTTTTAACTACATTCTGTGGACTTCCTGAGAGTAATGAATTACAGTAATCCAGTCTTGATGTAATAAATGCATGAACTAGTTTTTCAGCATCACTCCTGGAAAGGATGCTTCTAATCTTAGCAATTTTCCGAAGGTGGAAAAAGGAAATCCTACAAACCTGTTTAGCCTGGGAATTGAAAGACATTTCCTGGTCAAAGATAACACCAAGGTTCCTTACTTTGTTCTCGGAGATTAATGTAATGCCATTAAGGTCAGGCGATTGGCTAAGCAATTTTCTTTTCTGGATTTCTGGTCCAAAGATGAGAACTTCCATCTTGTCTTGATTTAAAAGCAAGAAGTTTAGAGTCATCCAAGTTTTTATGTCCTCAAGACAAGCCTGTAATCTACCCAACCGATTAGGTTCATCAGGGTTAATGGATAAATATAACTGACTATCATCAGCATAACAGTGGAAGTTTTATTGTGGTAGTGCTTGGAATGACCTTCCAAGCACTACCAGAACAGCGGCTTCCTTTTCAATTTTCAAGAAACTCCTGAAGACCCTGCTCTTCACAGAGCATCTTCTAAACTAGCACCCTCCCTGCACCCGTCCCCCTCTCTACTGTCCACTTCTTGTTCCCTCCTCTCCATGATTGATGTCAAGTTGTCGTTGTTGTAGTTGTTAGCCTCAAGGGCAACATGCCGATTATCA
Organism: Nothobranchius furzeri; assembly: GCF_043380555.1. Classification (NCBI taxonomy): domain Eukaryota; kingdom Metazoa; phylum Chordata; class Actinopteri; order Cyprinodontiformes; family Nothobranchiidae; genus Nothobranchius; species Nothobranchius furzeri. The sequence goes on along the minus strand of NC_091746.1, from coordinate 65,536,805 downwards.
CTTGTAAGTCGCTTTGGACAAAAGCGTCTGCTAAATACATAAACATAAACCCAGCTCCACCAACATGTCATATTTCAACCCATTTTCTAAAGTGCAGCATTATGTTAAATGCACTGGGTTTTACCCTATTACATTTAAATTTCATGGTTAAACAGAACATGTTAAAATCTAAGCTCAGCTCGGCAGTGACCTAAAATACATAAATATAATTTTACTTACCCAAAAAAATGAAGTGGAGACTCCTTGGACGCTCTATTAGTGCAATTAATGCCACAGCAAGTCATTTTGCCCAACAATTGCACAAATAATATCCAAAAAGAACACACAAACGGCACAACTAATGGTCTAGGTTGAGAGACTAAAAATAGCGGAACAGTTTTCAGGCGAGGCCGAGGCTCAGGCTGATGCCTTTCCCTGGAGCTAGCTCTGCGGTCACGCGGGTCTGATGCTCATTAATTATACAGAATTTTAGGCATTTAATACACTTAAACAGAAGAGTGACAAAAAAAATTCACCCCCCTCAGAGTTGTCATAAGTGCAAACTAGATCTATTAAACCTAAAACATGTTTTGGAACCAGGCTGTAAACATGTTTATTTCTGCTGTGAAATTGGTATTTTTAACATGGGAGTCAATGAGGATTTGCTCGCTTCTGACACCAGCCCCTAGTGGATGAGGGTGGAACTGCAATTTTTGTCACTTCCTTGTTGGCTTCACTTCCAGACCCGAATTATGGGGGCTTGGGTTCAACAGGTTTTATAGTTGTGACTTTATTGAATAAAGTTATTGCTGACATCTTATATATTGCTGATCTGATATATTTCACATGTGATGTTGTAATATAAACCTTCACACCATCTTCAGATTCTCATTGGCATGAAAGTTTACTACCAGAACAGCGGCTTCCTTTTCAATTTTCAATTTTCAAGAAACTCCTGAAGACCCTGCTCTTCAGAGAGCATCTTCTAAACTAGCACCCTCCCTGCACCCATCCCCCCTCTCTACTGTCCACTCCTTGTTCCCTACTTTCCATGACTGATGTCAAGTTGTTGTTGTTATTGTTGTTAGCCTCAAGGGCAATATGCCGATTATCATTTGTAAGTCGCTTTGGACAAAAGCGTCTGCTAAATACATAAACATAAACATAAAGTTGGGACTTTCCTGCAGAACTCGGCCTCTGGATTTACCAAATGAGCTTACATGTTGTTGCTGTTGCCGATATTCTTGCATGTAAACAACATTCCACGTAAAATGGTGTAAAGGTTTATAAAATAATATTTACACAAACTGTGTTGACACTTTAGAGATTTCGTCTTGTCATTACTGTAATGGATTTCTCCAAAACGAGCCCATTTGGGAAGCTATCTAAGAGTAGGACATAAATCATTCATAGCATTTATCCAGTAGAACACTTCAAAATGGCCCCTTAATTATGAAGCATCATCATCAGGGTTATTATTTAAAAGTGACCGGGTCAGCCCTTTGGATCAATTTTATTTTAAAACTCTGAATTAGCACCCTACGACTGCGTAATCTCATTATCCAATCATTAAGAATTTATAATCAAGGCTAAGTGAAGCTACTCTCTACAATGTTTTTGCCCCTGAGTCTAGCTGGATCCATTAATAACTTAATTCGAGTAACACGTCTTTATAAGAAGAAAACCTTTTCATCAAAAATTAAAAGAGAAATCAGCTAATTACTCCCTTATTCTTCATGTCCTCGTGTGCAGCGTTTCAGGTCTAACCTGCCTGGTGTTTAATTGCTGTTTAGGGAAATGGGTCATTTGCTAAAGTGTCAGTTTGATACCTACCATGCCACAAGCAGACGTTCTCCTTTCTTGTCCTTAACAAAGATCTGTAGTTTTGTTTGTCAGGCAGGGTAAGAAAAATCTGTTCCAGCTGCCAAAACTTCCCAAGCCCCCAATTAACCTGCAACTGTTAAGACCGCTTTGCATATTTTGTCCATTTTTTTCCCTTCATTTGAGCTTCAGGCTACTTAGAGGATTTCTCAGCACGTCCCGTTTCAGTGCAGATCTCATTATCTTTCAAGAACAAGCTAGCAGCCTCTGTTTCCCACTCATTCGTTTTTCTTTGTGGAGTTGGATGCCGCAATACTGGCGGGAGCAGATAGAGCATAATCGTCGCCGATGAGCTAATTTAATGAATTGGTTTTGTCACATTATCCCAGTGGAGCACAGAGTGCCTCCAACGCCAGAGCCAAGCGGTGTTTGAAATGACAGTCAGGTGCTGGGTTGATTAAAATCGCCTTCCTTGCGAGGGTGCTCATTAGTAGCCTTAACACTGCATAGTTGAACAATCAAGTTGTGTATCAGGAGGCAGACGAGGGATAGAAAACAAAAAAGGTACTAATGGAGTTTAAAACCTTGGTAGACTTGGCTCTGACAAAAGGCTTCCACAACTTTAATTTGGTGGATTTTCCTCAGATTTTTAGATTATGGGGTGAAAAACATCTTGGTGCATCCTAATTAAAATATTGCCTTTACGTTTATTTATTTTTTTTTTTGTTTTTTGTTTTTTTGGCTTGCTTTTCCCTCTTTAAGGTGTGGAGAGAACCAGTGATGTGGCCCTGTACTCAGGCCTGGCAGCAGGAGTGGTAACCATGGTGATGCTGATCATCGCAGTCACGCTTTATCGGCGGAGCCAAAGTGAGTACGGAGTTGATGTCATCGACTCCTCTGCCCTCACCGGGGGGTTCCAGTCTTTCAGCTTCAAGACTTCTCGACAAGGTGAGCCAAAGTATGATTCCACCTCTTGTGCCCATGATCTCACCAAACCTGCCCCTGGCATGAGACTCCCACCAGGATCCAGCTACTATTCTCCAAGTCCATATTCGTGACTGCAAACCCGTGTGTCTAATTTGCTCAGAGACCTAGTAATTTTGATGAGCTATATCCTCGTTAAAGATTAGGCAGCTCATTGGAGGCAGACAGCAGTATTTGCCTACACTGTAGGCGTTTAAGTGTCTCAGGGTATCCAACTTTTAAGGAGTGGTTTCACTCATTTAATCAATGCATTTGTAGTGGTCTGTAGGTGTAATTAGCACCTTGTTAGTCGTTCTCCGGGGAGGAGAAATAATATGTGCACCATTTCTCTGACCAGTTAGTTGCCCACGTCACAGCTGAGCTCCAGGTTTTGGAGTCTTATGTCCCGATATGTGGACATCTCGCCCCAGATTGGATAGCAGCAACGTCACTCTACCACTGACTTGCAACGTGGATGTTTTAGCCTCCACAAATAACACAAGCCTGGAGGAGCTTCTTCTGTGTGGTGGTGTTGCTAATACTAATGGTTACTTACCAGTCCGCCGCTGATTCCCGGACATTAAAACAACAACAGCCTTCCCCGTTGTGAGTCAAGGTCAGCTTTATTTATATAGCACCTTTCCTGTTGCTCACACAACCCACAGCGCTGAACAGAACAACGCCATGCAATAAAACATGCCCAAGTAATATTAAAAATTATGGTATCAAAAACACAAAATATAAATAAAGCCATGAGTAAATGGATGAGAGTAAACAATAAAATGACAAGTTGAAAATAAAGCAATAACTACAAGATCAAACATTAAAACCACAGGAAACTAGATAAAAAGTATCCTACAGTTTCACTGTTATTTTCATATCAGAAGCTAATGCAGGAGGTAGGTGTAGGAGACCATTTTCATGTTCAGCCTGGGACGGCAGTAGCTCAGGAGGTAGAGCAGGTTGTCCAGTAATCGGAAAGTTGCAGGTTCGATCCCGGCTCCGACCATAAAATTTTGCTGTTGTATCCGTGGACACTTAACCCACGTTGCCGGCTGGTGGTGGTCGGAGGGACCGGTGGCGCCAGTGCACGGCAGCCTCGCCTTTGTCAGTGCGCCCCAGGGCAACTGTAGCTACATCGTAGCTCATCCCCACCAGCCTGTGAATGCGTGTGTGAATGGGTGAATGACTGATTGTGTTGTGAAGCACCTTGGGGGAGTCATAGAACCCTAAGAAGGCACTATACAAGTACAGGCCATTTACCATTTCAGCCTGTGTGGAAAAACTCAGAGCGACCGATTATAATCAGTAATAAATGTGTTTTTAGTGTTGCACGCCTTTAACTCAAACAGTTTGGTGTTTTTGATGTATTTGAATTCAGTTTATTTGTGTTCATGTTCTTTAACAGCAAATGCAGATTATTATTTGAGGCATAAAACTTTAAGGCAATGACATTTAAGTTAAAGGGGAACTAGGAACCAGTTTTGGATTGCTTTTAGCACCGCCTAGAGTCTGGTTGTAGAACTGAAAGCAAAACTTACCTTTTTGCTGTGCATTTGTCTTTTTAACACCTTAATCTACCAGCTGGGATGCCTCCCTAGCCTTCCTTTAGTGTCTACAGGAGCCATTCATCACTAAATTAAACAAATCAGCTGTGTTCATGATCTAAAACATGCTAGAAACATGCTGCAGCTCCAGGTATGTCAGCTCAATGTTTTCTAACAGAGCGGCCCACCAGTCTGACGCTGCAAGAGGAATATTCTGGCCACAGGGGGTGATAGAGGTTGCGTGGCTCTTGTTTAACCCCATAATGAGTCATTTTAGCACATACTGACTCAAGAAAATGATTTAAATTATGAAAAATATGCAGTGTATCCATTAAAATGTTTTATAGGGCATGTAATGTTTTTCTAATATGAAAGTAGCTTTGGCTCGATTCACACTGCAGGATTTTCAGATTGTTAGATTATTTTTAGAGCGTGACACACTGCACAGGTGAGAAAGAAGCAAAACCACAGACATAACAGTTTTGGTCCTACTGGGTGTGGTGTGCAGCCACAAGGCAACATCTACACACTATAGATGAAGCGATTTCACCCGTTAACATTCTTCATTCAGATGGAACATCACATAGAACCTCCTGAGATCAAACTTGACTTTGGCGTAAACAACCTGGCAGAAGCAGAAAGCATCACCTCACTTTATGACTGGTTACACGTCACATTCAACAGGCGAAACGTTTGTTTGTCCTACAAATCAAGACGAGACAATCCAACAGGTTAGGTAGCCCTGATTCTTGATCGGAGCGGTCCCAATGTCCTTGCAAGCAGACCCAAGTGCTCTTAACACACCTCACATGGTAGGATTATCTGACAAGATTATATTCAGAGCCATTGCGGTAATCAGGCATGTCTGTGTAAATCGGGCCTTATTTTACAAGCAAATACTTGTAGACGAACAGCCCTTTGTTTTAGATCTCTGTTGTAAGCAAATGAAAGCGCTAAACGCCTTTCTTCTAAAGGAAGGTGTTTGCGATGTCACCAGATGCCGTTTTTGACTACAGCTAAAAAACTACAGTGTTGCACAATACAATCGTCATTTCCTCCTTTTTTCTGATTGGTTATTTTTAAGCTGCTTTGTGTTTAATTAGGATTTAAATCATAAAGACTTCAGCCCCTGTTCACATGATTGTTATTCTTGGGGGTGTAGCACTTTATAACAAGGCTTCCTTTATTAACGGTACTTAATGCATTATTAAGCATTAATAAAGGGTCCCTTTTTTAACATTCCCGCTATCGTTAGCTATTAAGTGTTCTTAATGTTAGGACAAAGGTCAGGGTGTGTGTGTGTCTGCTTAGTAATGCATTACATAATATGGTTAATGCAGTTGTTAATACTTTATTAAATAATTTATTAATGCTTAATATTGCACTAAGTAACGTTAATAAAAGGACCCTTATTGTGGAGTGTTATCTTTTTTGTTTTAACAATCAAAATAAATTTATTTTAGCTATTTAACAAAAATTCTAAATGCTTACAAATTATTATATTTCTGCCATTTTAAGAAAAATCTTCAAAATGACCTACTTGACTTTGCTGTGAGTTGATGTTGTACAGTAATTCAAAACAAGAGCACTTGGAGAGGGAACTTTCATAAATACGCACCACTTGACCCTTTCAGGGACAAATCAATTCAGCGACACTGCAGTTTTATTTATTTATTTTATTTTATTTTATTTACAAAACACAAAAAATGTGTTTCTGTTGGCTTTTTTTACCCCAACTTTACCAAACACTTAATTCGGTCGTTTTGTTCTTTTGGCTTGTCATCTTTTTTAAATTAGAAGAAAAAAAGATTTAAACATTGAGATCATATTTGCAAAAATAAATAAATACAGCAATCAAAGCAGCAAGTCATTTATTTCTGCTAATGTACTTTATACATTTATGTAATTTTTATAAATTATGCATTCACGTCTTTGTATTATGACATAACTAATGAGCTTGAATTATTAACAAGCTTCCAAAGCCAGTATGAGAATGACTGTGTTAAATTTTTCAGTTTGTTTATTTGAACCTTCTGGAGGTTCGTGAAGTCTGAGCTGCAGTGCAAACGTCCAATAATTAAATATTGTCATCTATGTGAGCACGCAGCGGAAACGTCAGAAATAATCAAACTTGGCTGAAAACTAATTGTAACAAGCAGAAAGTGTGTTTTTGTGAATTATCTTCTAACAACAAAGAAGTTTATCTTCCTAAATACAAGATTGTCAGTTATTATGTTTAAATTACTTCAAACAATTATTGATGATTATCAGATTAAAAATGCTGTTCATTAGTAGGGTTTATTATTTTATTTCCACAGAGCCCAGAAGTAAAGCATGAGGTCCCTCGTCTCCATTCACAGGAACATCAGAGCCGTGCAGCTTGCTATGTTTTGCCCAACAGATTGCGGCATTTTTTTTTTTTTTACAAGGCAGGCATTATGGTGGGCCTCAGCGGGAGCCCTCAGCGAGCCATAATAAAGTTCATTTTGATAACACCGCAGGATGCAGGGGAACGCTTTGATCTTGGTCTCCGTTCCTCGTGTTGGAAAATCTAAAGCAGCCAAACCTTTATAATATCCTGCATGTCCTTCTAATTCACATGTAGCTTTTACAGAAGACAGCTGTTTTTGTTTTCTTTACAATTATATATTTATTTACCTATTTAACATTACTTGAACTCTGGCTTGGTGGTATGGCCCAAAATAAAAATTGCGATATTTTGGGCCTTTATCCTGATATGTGATATATATATATTGGTCAATCTTTGTCCAAATGTTTGGGGTAACACTATGGCATGATATAATAAAATGAAAAATTTCCATTTGGCTGTTCTCTGTAGTAATGAGCAGTTTTTTGGGCTTGTTTTCTTCATTTTCTTTACCCTTTTAAAGAGCAAGTAATGCCTAAATTAACTTTTTTTATGCTGATAAACTGTATAGATGAGTGTCTAATGGTGCTGCAGATGTGCAATCATTAGTGTAGCAGTTTAGTGCAACTTACTTAAAATTAAATATTTTAGCCCAAAACCGTAATTACATCTCCATCTTCAGGTTAAAACTCTGCTCCACATTCATGTGGAATCAGCTGTGGCTGATGGCTAAGCTGAAAAATGTGACGTCAGCAAATTACTATGTGACTGCACTGCACTGGTCTCCAGGTGAGGCAGCCGCACCTCCACCTGGCTCAACGGGCAGCACTAGCTCAACAGGTTAAGCGGGTTGTCCAGTAATTGGAAGGTTGCAGGTTCGATCCCGGCTCCGGACAGAGAATTCTACTGTTGTGTAGTTGGGCAAGACACTTAACCCACCTTGCCTGCTGGTGAAGGTTGGAGGGACCGGTGGCGCCTGTGCTCGGCAGCCTCGCCTCTGTCAGTGTGCCCCAGGGCAGTTGTGGCTACATCGTAGCTCATCACCATCAGTGTGTGAATGTGTGTGTGAATGGATGAACGATACACTGTAGTGTAAAGCGCTTTGGAGTCCTTGCTCTGAGGTTGCTCTGAGGCTATACAAGTGTGGGTCATCACCTGCTGATATGGCACGCTGGCGCTTGGAGCCGTTCGCCTCCTTGAAAAAAAATTCCCTCCTCCCCCTTTTCATCTAATGATCGCGGCAATGCTGCAACATCTGTCTGCTCTTCTCCTGAGCGACAAGTCTACTGTGAGTGCGAGCTTGCGTGCACGCGCTCATGTTTAGACTGAGAAACTCCGACAGCGTATACGGGGGATGGGTACCGTCTATCACTGCCTCAGTGCCGCTCTCTCGAGCTGCTAAGGCGGCGCCTCTTTCAGAAGGGTTTTCCTAACAGGAAGTGTGGATGAAATGCATCTCCACCCATGCATTGACCCTCATATTAAGCAGGTTAGTCAGATTTTACATGGGAGACTTGACCTCAGCAGCATCAGTGCAATAAAACCAAACATCAGACTTTAACATTTGCTCACAGAAAACAGTCAAAAACAGAAAATGTAAACTTAAAAGCGTTCTTACTTTGGCGGGAAAAGTTGTTGAAGGTCCATAAATCTTAGATTCAATCTTAAATGTTTCCTTGTTTAAAGACCGGATAAATAAGGATAATTTTATGGATGGACCCCTACCAGTGAGTGAGCCATCGTGTGTAAGGATTATCTCGCTATTCTAGAAAAGAGTAGACGATGATGCTAACCCTAACTCACCATGGTGTTCCCTATCCAATGCACAGTTAGTGAAGCCTTCATGTTTAAAATCCCTCAATAGTCCTAAATAGGCAAAAAGGCAAATCAAGACATGACATCTTGTCTTGCAGCACAGATTAAAGTATGATTCCTACAGCAAGCAGAAAAGTGCTAATATTTCTGATCAATAATCACATTGCAGTACCCAGACATCAGCGACACACATAAAACAAAAATATACCAGCCAAATGTTCAGTGACTGGCTTTTTAAACATTATTATTAAATTTGATCCAGGTTTCTTAGAATATAAAATTAAATACTTGTTGGCCTCAAAGGTGATGAAATTATATTCTGACCACTGTTTGACACAAGCAGTGGTACCAGAATAAATTAGTTTAGCAACCAATTTATTCACCACTTGATGGTATTAATAAAAAGTCCATCCTCTGACCCCTTTATCTAATAATAAATAATACTTAGTTTTAAAGGCCAACCATCTGTCAGTAAAATAATAGTCGCCGGTGAATGTCAGAGCCACACGAAACTCATCCTGTTTCTGCACAAAAACATCAAAACTAGTGGTTATGTTTGATTCATGTATTCTTTCCAAATCCAAAGACACTCTTGGATCCACTGCTAATTGTCATCATCCTTTAGTTTGCTATCTCTGGACGTTTGCTAGCTTCTACTGAGCCATTCTCCCTGCCATCGTAAACGTTTCCCAGAGTTTTCCACATGAGAGGCGGGGCAAGCCGTGATGCATTCGGAGTGTGTGGGAGAAACAAAACTCTTAGTAATTAGATGTAGACAGCTGAATGTTTGCCTATAAATTGTATTCTTGATCAAGGTATAAACATTTAGTAGGAACATGAGGAACACAGCTTGATGTATCGAGCAAATAGACGTCTGTTGTAATTTAGTGTTCAATAAATAAATCGTCAAGTTTTACGATACATTTCATCTCACAGATGCCAGATCAATAATCATATCTCATAATAACATGGTTATTTCTGTTATTTCACCAATATAATTGAATATATGATGGATTTATGTCACCAATGCTTGCCTTGCCACTAAGTTGAAAATGAAAGATATAAATAGTTGGATGATAACTTCATGAATCTTTATTTCTGAAAGCTAAAAGTCACATACCACCCCTGCTGCTGTTGTTTGCTGCTTTTAGTCAAGACATTATTTCTGTAAGTGGTATGCCATTCTTGTTTCCATGGTGAGGAAATTACAGCCTTATTCACAAAGGATAAAAAAATAATTGTCTCGACATGCCCTTCTAACTTTAAATGCGGGTAATAGCTACATGCTGGTTTTGAGTGTCAATGTGCAGAAATGTTCTCAGTTTTAGTTGCTGTCAGTAATTTTCTTCTTTTCTTTTTGTGTTTTTCAGCCAACCCTCTGCTTATTAACTCATCCATGCAACCTGATCTAACGGTGTCGCGCACGTATACCAGTCCCATGTGTTTCCAGGACTCCATTGACAAGGAGATAATGGCTGAGCACTCACTGCTTGACCCGCTGCCTGATCTAAAGGCTAAAGGTTAGAGAACAGAAGTATTTAAAAGCCCGTGTGAATTCGGTAATCATCCAGATTTCAATGGGAAAGAAAAATCCTTCCCTCTTTGAGTCTTCTCTTCTAAAGAAGCCTTTCATACGAGGCTAATTGACCGTTCGTCCATCCGCTTCATGTTCAGCATGTTACTGTTGCTATGCTGCTTGTGCTTCCTGTACACGTGTGGCACACGGGATTTTTTAATAATGCATGTTTATTGGAAAAAAATGACATGTTAAAGATTTGAAATGATGATTCTAGACATGTAAGTTATTTTGAAAAAGCCCATGAAATGCAAAGATGTTTGAACAAAGAATCGATCTTCAGCGTCACCAAGTACATTCACTTATTATCTGTTTCTGTTACTGCAGCAGCAGGAGTCAGATTTTAAACATGACACAATACCAGTCAGTGTCTTTAAAGAAAGTTAACAAACAAACAAGCCTCCAGGAGAAAAGTGTGAGTCTTTTTGGTCTCTACCAAAGTTAGGTCAGCTGATGTATTCCTAATATTAACAGTTACTATTTTTGTAAAGTAAAAATGTCTAAACTATGAAAGATTTTCACATTACGTGATCACAAACCATGAAAGCATCGGAGCACAGAGTGGATCTTATTCTCCAAATTACTGTAAAAGTTCATTATAGTCACCACACAAGAGAAATTAGCTTATTCACGGTTCCATATATTGCTATTTTAAACCTTTGAGAGCAAAGGTAAGCATAATATCTGATCAAATATTGTCGTTGGCACTATTAAAATGTCATTCATCCTAAATATGAGTTACTTTCATCAGCCTGAATTAATACTCAAAACTGAAACGATTCCTTTTAGCAAAGCTCCGCACACGCCCACTCTGACAAAACGCACCCACAACAGCGTCATAGGCAAGAATGCTGTTGTGTTGGCCTTGGTAGTCCAGTGGTTTAAGTACCTGCCTTTGTCTCACTTTGCCATTAGCTAACACCGGTTTTACTCCCACTAGTCTTGGTAGTCATTCACTTAGCCAGCTGAAGCAGATCTCATGTTTTTGTATTTTAGTTTTATTGATTCATTATTTTGTGTATCTAAAGATCTTTGAATTTGGTCATTTCCAAGCAGCCCTTGAGCGGATGCTCAGCTCACCTCACATGGACTCACACTGGCTAACCCCCAAATTCCACTACCTCCGCTCCGCTCCGGTCCGCCCCCGCCTTCCGCAGCCGCTCGCTTCCGAACTCAATTTTTACTGCTACCCGCTCTACAACGGCTCCGCTCCGGTGCAGAGACCTGAGGTGGGCAAACAAGCATGCGCGGGATTTTCGAGATCTTGCGATCCAGTCCGAGCAATAAACGCGGAAGTTAGATCCAAACACCCGTTGTGTGGGAGAAGCATCGAAATGAACTGTTTAATCTGCCCATCATTTGTGTTGACAGATCAGCAGTGTTTGGATCAACAAAGTGTGACTACTTTGATAGTGGAAACTGTATTTATGGCTTACTTTTGTGCATTTAAACTTCAGCTGCCACTGATAGTTGTTAAAAGTTGTTAAACCTGTGCATATGAAACAAAAAACGACTTTTGTTTATCGATGTATTGTGAAAAACGGAAGTTGTGCTCGCTCCTTTTCCTGTTGGGCGTTTGTGATTTCTGTCCATTGACTGCGGAGGTGTTCCGGCGTCCAGCGAAAATAGGATCGATTCTATTTTTGCCGGACGCCGGAACAGAGGGCGGCGCACGGCGCCGCACTGCCGGAGCACGGCCGCAGTAGTGGAATTGCTCTGATTGACTAGAACGGGACCGATTTTGCTCCGGCGTTCGTGTCGGAGCGGAGCAGAGGTAGTGGAATTTGGGGGTAAAAAAGCAAAGATTAGTCCATATATTTTAAACAGTTTACCAATAAAGGGTTGAAAACATCATACTTGCAAGTGTAGCTAAAAAGAAGAAGAAAAGTTGCTGCCAATCAATCAAACTTTATTTATAAAGCGCTTTTACTACAAGAATGCAACTCAAAGTGCTTTACAGATTAAAATGACCCTACATGACCCCATTCCTATCCGTCCCACACCGATTAAAAGCACTGGCCCAGTCATACCATACCCCCCGTACACACGCCTGGCACTCTAACCACTGGACCACCAAGTCTGCTGCAAAGCAATAGTCGCCCTACACACATATCCTGAGCTGACCGTTACGTGCATCTTTGTAGACAGGATGCACAGTTTTTATTTTGTGTTTTGTCCCCAATGCAGAAGTCATTTGTTAGAATGTCAATAGAATATCCAGGTTTCAGAACCGAGACCAGATTCAGGGAGAGGAAATTTTTTTGGTGACGCAAGTGAGCTACTTTCTCCTGGATCAGGAAAAATCTTTACATCGACCAAATTGAAGCTGAGGCAGGAAAATGCATTAATGCAGCCAAAAAATGGGTTTGGGGATAGTTCTCATGAGGAAATGAAAATATAACAGGGTAAAACGCTCCTAAAAGAAGATTTTCCATGATATGGCCCCTTTAAGTAAAAAAAAAACAACTGAAGTGAACTTCGTTATGTATTTAGTGAAAAGCAAAAACTGTTGGAATTGTGTTTGGTATGATAATTGTAAGCATAATACACCTTAAACTCTCAACAAAAGGCATATGATGCAACTATTGTTTTGATTTAAAATGAGCTAAAATTGATGAAGTCTAGCCATGTTTTAACTGCGTGAGAGTATTATTGCTAATCAATCATCTGGTCCTCTAAGCACGATCTATAGGGTTAGGTGTGCCAGACCCCACAAAGGCATCCTGAAAAATGTATCTGTTAATGTAAAGCACTGATGTGACATCAGCCTGCCTTTTATACCTGACTAACCTTAGCTCCGTGTGGCTGATTCTATTCCTTAACCCAGTGGTTCCTAATCTGGGGGTCCCGACCCCCACAAGGAGGCGCCAAAGCCTCTCAGTGGGTCACCAGGACCTCTCCACTTTAGGGGTTAAAACTTCATTTATTACTCGTTTATAGCCTACATTTTGCTCACAATTTTTTTCATGAGTGAAAAGTTTACTGGTATTAAGACAGGAAATAATTAGTACAGAAAAAGTAACACACTTTTAAGAACATTTTGCTCAGCTCACTGTTTTATTTTCAAGTGTCAAAAGTTCATTAAAGATAGGACTGGTTGATTAATCACAGCGTTTACAGTAAATAATCTAGTATAAACAGTAATATACACATTTAAGTACATTTTGCTCGGTGTATTTTTTATGTGTCAAACGTTTATTGAAAGGAATGATTGATTTATCAGTGTTTACAAGAAACAATGTGTTCAGAAAAGTAATACAAACTGGCAAGCACATTATGCTCTGTTTGGTTTTGTTAATGACGTTGTTCTGTACTGGAGCCTACTATTACTGTTATCTATTGAATCAAAGCATATTAAAATGTGCTTGAACAATTTTATCATTTCTTAATAATGTTTGTACTGGAAGAGAGAATGGGAGGGGGCCGTCAAAAATTTTACTGGTAAAAAAGGGGTCCCTTGGGAAAAAGGTTGGGAACCACTGCCTTAACCTATGCTTTCTTCACTGCCTTGTAAGGCGTTTGCCGTCAGCCCTAAGTGACATTTAACACAGACATAAATGTAAAGATGTTTTTATAGCCCTGCTTCCAGAGATGAGCCATATTCAAACTGAAAAGAGGCTCCTGGACGAGTAAATTGAACAGAAGTTATCACACTTATCAGGCTTATTTTAGACCTGAGGTACAAAACTTCACATGGGAATTTTCCAAAGTCATGTGGAAGAATTGTGACCGAGGAATTAAATTTTAGTGTAGCAACATTTCCAAAAGAGTCCAGATTGTTTTTAGTGGGGTTATTATTTAGAGACATAAAGACATGATAATGTGCTCCTCTCAGGTGCTGCCAACCCTACACTCGAGGCAGCCTGAGTACAGACCGTTCTCATTTGTGGCTGCCTGTTGGTGGAACGAGCTGCCAAATGCTATCAGAGCTGGGAGCTCTCTCTCTGCCTTCATGAATCTCCTAAAGACTCTTCTCTTAAAGAACACCTCCTCTCCTAACACACCTATCTCACACTACCTCTACCGCTTGTTCTGTCCTTTGAATAAATAGCACATAAAGGAGACATATTAGGCCTATTTTTCACAAGCCGACACAAATTCCTGAGGTCTTAAATGTCGGTGACATACTTTAGTGAAAAAGCTACAAGATAACAGAGCCACTGCACTCTTCTTCACCCTTCCTTTATAGCTGCTTTTCTTCCTAGCCGGGTTAGAGAGTAACACGAGCCTTTCGACTCCACTTTTCCAGTCTTCTTGTGCTCTTTTTGGTGTGCGTGCAACTCTGCACAATCGTGCAAATGTAAATTAAGGGATATATTGCACGTAAAAACCATTACAGCACATTATCCTGCACAAAAAAAACTAAAGTACATAAAATAGGAGCTCACACTAGCACACGCAGGTCTAAGATCTAAGCACAGTCAACAAAGAAACATTCAAACTTCATAAAAGGTCAATTACTTGAATTCCTAGTACAAATACTCTGACGAATATAGGTAAAAGACTGCACCACAGATAGGATTGCTTGGCTGGTTTGGAGTCACATCCCGAGGAAGAGCACATCGTATTTCCTTCGTCACATATTGGCTCCATAAACCACGGCCTTCGCTGTCGGAACGGTCCTCTTCGCTTTAAGCTGTTAGTGGCTGATGTTGGCAACCATTGTTTATAAGGGCCGTTTAAACTGATGTTTACTGTGTGGTGGCAGCTTGTTCTTCTGCCATTGCTGAAGAGAAGGGAAAGCATCAAAACTTGCTACATAAATAAGCTATACAAAAAAGGGGCAAAATATTAGGCATCGTTAATCTCCTGTACTTTTATGGTACTTTTTAGGTCAGAGGACCCCAAAGTGCTGTACACCACCGTCAGTCATTCACCCATTCACAAACTGGTGGTGACGTGCTACACTGTAGCCACAGCTGCATTGGGGCACATTAACAGAAGAGAGCCAGTGAGGTGTTGTGCCCAAGGACACAATGACTCACAAGAACAACGCCTGGGTTCGAACCTGCAACCCAGAAATTATAAGATGACCTCCTAACCCCACTGTTGAATATAAAGATAAAATGAGACAGAAATAGAAAATATGCTTTTTTAGGGTACAAAGTAACAATGGACATGAAAAACAAGCGGAGCTCAACAAGTTTGTTTTGCCAAAACTTTGTTTGTTGGAGCAACAGAAACAGTCTTATTTTAAAACATCACCTTAAATATGGGCGGGGCCTCAGTAGACTTTGGTCTGTACCTGCCAGGTTTTCCTCTTGTTCCTGCTTTTCATGTTCTCTCACGTCGGGTTAATCAGTCTTCAATCCTCGTAGGTAATTAAAGTTCTAGTTTAGATTCTGAACCGACTCATCTTTCCTTGCCTGCATTTGGGTCTTTTCAGTGCACCAGGTTATGATTTATAACGTTAATCCAAATAGTTTTGCTAAATTTCCAAACAAAGTGCCAGGTTTATGCTTTAGTGAGATTTTAGAGGTGGTGGTTACTCCAGACACCCAAATAAATGCTCCTAAACACAAAACAGTGTTTTTATTCCATCATGAGTCAGCTTCAGAGCACTTAAAACAGGAACTTCCACCTCTTTAAAGCATGTAGTTTAATCCTCACATAACAAAATGTTAAACAACTAAATGTAATAAACAACCATCTGTAATATTTCAGAACCACCGTGTGTTTGTACGTTTGAATCAAGCAGCAAACTCACAGACTGAAGCATAAAACCAGGGAGCAATGTCCAACTCTTGATGGACGGTCCAAAAGCATTTCAATCTTACAGACTATTAACAAAATAGATTCATGGCCACACTGAAGGTTTCCAACTGTTCAGAAGCCTTGAGTTTTGAATTTAAATTTCCATTTTGGTGATTTAAGAGTCTAAAGTGACAGTTTTTCAAAGGTAGACTGTAAAAGCTGGATTAAACATCCCATTTCAGAGCTGGAACCTAAAGGAGCCGTAAACCTGAGTCCTGTTTCTTTATTTTTTCATTTGCAGAAGACGTCATATTTTAAAACATGTCCGAAACACAGATTTTAATGTGAATTCACAAACTGTTTTAATTTGTTTTACGTTTTCTATGATTTCAAGGCCCCTCCTTGAACCGTCACCTTATCGTGGTGGAGGTGAGTGCCCTAATGATCCTAGGAGCTTTGTTGTCTGGGGCACTTTGTACCCCTGGTAGGGTATCCCATGACAAATTGGTCTTAGGTGAAGGGTGAGACAAAGAATGGTTCAGAGGATCTTTCATGGATGAACTTTCAAGGAGTCAGAGTACCCGGCCCGGAGGGTTACCGGGGTCCCACCCTGGAGCCAGGGCTGGGGTTGGTGCCCGTGAGCGAGCGCCTGGTGGCCGGGCTTTCGCCCATGGGGCTCGGCCAGGCCCAGGCCGAACCAGATATGTGGGCTCATCTAACTGTGGACCCACCACCCGCAGGAGGAACATGAAGGGTCCGGTGCAATGTGGATCGGGTGGCAGGCCAAGGCGGGAGCCTTAAGGTTGGTTTATGCTTGACGCGTCAGCGAGGTCCGCACGGCTCCGTGCGGAAAAGTTTAGTCATTTTGGGTCATTTTAACAACTACGCCCCTCCACCGCGTCTCCACACGGCTCAAAATTTCCGCAACGCGCACTTCGGAAAATTTCTAACCACGCGGACGGTCGGACGCGGAAAAACATGGCAGACCGGCAAGAACTAGTATGGCAGAGGTTCGTAAATACAGACATTTGTATGATTCAGCTCTCAGAGATCACCGGGATCAACATGTTGTTAATAATTCTTGGAGAGAAATAGCTCGCACTGTCGGAAAAGATGAGGACACTGTTAAAAATGCTGAAATGCCGTGTTGTAAACAGTAATTTCTACTTCTACTACGGTGTAGTGTTGGATGCATGCCGTAGAGCTTCATGCTGCCCCGTTCAGTTTGGGAGAATATTGGCTCACCGCAGAGACGAGCCGCACGAACCATAAATGCTGCGAGTTGTGAAGCGCGTTCCGTCCGCGAGCCGCATCACCGCGCGGAAAGTGAATGCGTCAAGCATAAACCAAGCTTTAGCGGTCTGATCCCCAGACAAGGAAACTGGTTTTTGGGACATGGAACGTCACCTCGCTGGCGGGGAAGGAGCAGGAGCTTGTGGCAGAGGTTGAGCGGTACCGGCTAGATATAGTCAGACTCACCTCGACACATAACATTGGCTCTGGAACCCAAGTCCTTGAAAGGGGTTGGGCACTCCTTTGCTGGAGTTGATCCGGGTGAGAGGCGGAGGGCTGGGGTTGGCTTTTTGTTAGCCCCAAGACTCTCTGCCTGTGTGTTGGGGTTTACCACGGGGAATGAGAGGGTAGCTTCCCTGCGCCTTCGGGTCAGGGAACGGGTCCTGACTGTTGTTTGTGCTTATGGGCCAAATATCAGTTCAGTGTACCCACCCTTTTTGGAGTCCCTGGGATGAGTGCTAGATGGTGCTCCATCAGGGGACTCCATTGTCCTGCTGGGGGACTTCAATGCTCACGTGGGCAATGTCAGCATGACCTGGAGGGGTGTGATTAGGAGGAACGGCCCGCCTGATCTGAACTCGAGTGGTGTTTCGTTATTGGACTTATGTGCAAGCTGCAGTTTGGCCATAACGAACACCATGTTCGAACATAAGGATGCCCGTCGGTACACTTGGTACCAAGGCAGCCTAGGTCGATGATAGACTTTGTAGTCGTATCATCTGACCTACGGCCGTATGTTTTGGACACCCGAGTGAAGAGAGGAGCGGAGCTGTCAACTGATCACCTCCTGGTGGTGAGTTGGATCAGATGGCAGGGGAAGATGCCGCGTAGACCTGGCAGACCCAAATGCATAGTGAGGGTCTGCTGGGAACGCCTGGCAGAAGAACCTGTCAGGACGGTCTTCTACGGCAGAGCTTTGACCACATCCCGAGAGCAGTGGGGGACATTGACTCCGAGTGGGCCTTGTTCCACTCTGCGATTGTTGAGGCAGCTGTTGCTAGCTGTGGTCACAAGGTGGCCAGTGCCAGTCGTGGTGGCAACCCCCGTACCCGCTGGTGGACACCAGAGGTTCAGGGAGCCGTCAGGCTGAAGAAGGAAGCCTACAGGGCGTGGCTGGTTTGTGGGTCTCCGGAAGAATCAGACAGGTACCAGATAGCCAAGCGGGGTGCAGCAGTGGCAGTTGCCGAGGCAAAATTTCGGGCGTGGGAGGAGTTTGGTGAAGCCATGGAGAAGGACTATCGATTGGCTCCAAAGAGGTTCTGGCAAACTGTCCGGCGCCTCAGGAGAGGGAGGCAGCAACTCGCTCACACTGTGTACAGTGGGGATGGGGAGCTGCTGACGTCAACTGGGGCTATAGTCGGACGGTGGAAGGACTACTTTGAGGAGCTCCTCAATCCCACCTACGCGCATTCCGAGGAGGAACCAGAGCCGGGAGACCTGGGTATCTCGGGGGCAGCAGTTACTGAGGTAGTCAAACAACTACACAGCGGTAGAGCACCGGGGGCAGATGAGATTCGTCCTGGGTATCTCAAGGCTATGGTTGTTGTAGGGCTGTCGTGGTTGACACGTCTCTGCAACATTGTGTGGTCATCGGGGGCAGTTCCTGTGGAGTGGCAGACAGGGGTGGTGGTCCCCATCTTTAAGAAGGGTGACCTGAGGGTGTGTTCCAACTATAAGGGGATCACACTCCTCAGCCTCCCTGGAAAGATTGAGGAGAGCAATGTGGTTTTCATCCTGGCCGTGGAACTGTGGACCAGCTCTATACCCTTGCAAGGGTGATGGAGGGGGCATGGGAGTTTGCCCAACCAGTCCACATGTGTTTTGTGGATTTGGAGAAGGCTTATGATCGTGTCCCCAGGACACCCTGTGGGAAACGCTCCAGGAGTATGGGGTGGGTGGCTTTCTGTTAAGGGCCATTCAGTCCCTTTACCAGAGGAGCGCAAGTTTGGTCCGCATAGCCGGTAGTAAGTCGGACCTGTTCCCGGTGAGGGTTGGACTCCGCCAGGGCTGCCCTTTGTCACTGGTTCTGTTCATTACCTTTATGGACAGAATTTCTAGGCACAGCCGTGGTGTGAAGTGTGTCGAGTTTGGTGGCAGGAGAATCTCGTCTCTGCTTTTTGCAGATGATGTGGTCCTTCTAGCTTCATCCAGCTCTGACCTTCAGCTCTTGCTGGGTAGGTTTGCGGCCGAGTGTGAAGCGGCTGGGATGAGGATCAGCACCTCCAAATCTGAGACCATGGTTCTCGACTGGAAAAGGGTGGCTTGCCAACTCCGGGTCAGGAGAGAGGTCCTACCTCAAGTGGAGGAGTTTAAGTATTTCAGGGTCTTGTTCACGAGTGAGGGTAAGAGGGATCGGGAGATCGACAGGCGGATTGGTTCGGCATCTGCAGTGATGCGGACGCTGAGCCAATCTGTCGTGGTGAAGAGGGAGCTGAGCCAGAAAGCCAGGCTCTCGATTTACCGGTCGATCTTTGTCCCAATCCTCACCTATGGTCATGAGCTTTGGGTAATGACTAAAAGAACAAGATCGCGGATACAAGTGGCCGAAATGAGTTTTCTCCGTAGGGTGGCCGGGCTCAGCCTTAGAGATAGGGTGAGGAGCTTGGACATTTGGGAGGGACTCGGAGTAGAACTGCTGCTCCTCCGGATCGAAAGGAGTCGGTTGAGGTGGTTTGGGCATCTGGTCAGGATGCCTCCTGGACTCCTCCCTGGGGAGGTGTTTCGGGCATGTCCTGCCCGCAGGAGGCCCCCGGGTCGACCCAAGACACGTTGGAGAGGTTACATCTCCAATCTGGTCCGGGAACGCCTTGGGGTCCTGCCGGAGGAGCTGGTGGAGGTGGCCGGGGAGAGAACGGTCTGGAGCTCCCTAGTTGGGATGCTGCCCCCGCGACCCGGACCCAGATAAGCGGAGGAAGACGACGACGACAATGATTTCAAGGCGTTTTATGTTGATAATTTCTAATCAGCCTTTGTTTAATCCCCTTACTGAAGGAAAAAGGAACACACTAAAAAGATGGTTTATTATTGTGAAGAGCTTGGTTCCTTGATTATCATCGTAAACTAAGCAGATCAAAATGAACCATTTAGGAGGATCCCAGAGGATTTTCCTCCAGTGTCTTTGCGTTTGTAGCTCGTGTCTGCTCCTTGCGTGTCACATCTGCTTGTAAAAACTTGAAATTGTCTCGGCTGAATGCAGAACTTCAAAAGTCCCATCTAGTAGAGGCTACAGACATCTTTTTAATACGATCTTTGGTTTGGAGCAGCTCCACACCCAAAGCTCCTTAAATGCAAAGTGCTGCTTTTTCTTACAGCCTCAGGCTCATTGTTTTAGCTGGAGGCAAAACCCTCAGCAGAGACAGGCACACCTCAGTTTCAGTCACTCTGACATCAGCTTTAGCGAACAGTCAGCTGGAGGGGGATCGGCTGGACCGTAAACCCGTCCAAAATTTAAAGTCAATTTAAAGTTTTCCTGTTAATTATGAGTTTTAAGCTCCTTTTGGTTGTGTCCTCAGGGGCGGCAGAAAGGGCAGAGTACCACATCATGTCCCACCCCCAGACGTTTCCACGGGGCTTGGCTCCAGACTACAGAGGAGTTCCTGTGGGGACGACACTGGGCCGAAGGGGCAGAAACCTTTTTGCTCCACAAGCCTTTCAAACTCACAGCAGGCCTCTGAACAAAGCAACGGCAGTGTTTGGCCACGCTGGAGGCAGGCTGGTGGTGCCCAACACAGGTGAGCCCGCTGCGAGGCAATCTAATTCGACACGAGTGTAAACCTGAGCGAGGTTTTCTCTACGTAAAGCCACAACTATAAAATGCTAGGTTTGTTACTGAATTCACTTCAGTTCAGCAGATTTTTATTGTGCTAGTTCCTAAAGCACACACACTAGCTCCATAATCCAACAGTTTATCGTGAGCTCCACCTGAACCCCTCCTGCTCCGTTCACCAGGATTTTCAAGCGGCTCCTTGTCGTGGCCTACATTCATCATCCTGTCCCTAAAGGCGCTTTATCCTCTCCCAGATTGGTGGTAATTGTTTATGATGCCATACAACTCCGTCTATGATTACATGTGCTTGTGTTTAAGAAGGAGACAGCCTGTGTGTGTGTCGGTTTGTGACAAAGAGTGCTGGCAGCACTGATTCACAAGGCCTTTGAGACTTCGCTTCTGTCACCTCTTTCTGGGGCCATCACCCCCTCTGGCTGTCACCCTCAGTAAAGAGAGCTGACAGCTGAGCAGGTGTGCCGTGTGTGTGTGTGTGCATGCGTGCGTGCGTGCGTGCACATGTCGGGCTGTTTTCTGATCAGCTCTCTCTCTCTCTCTCTCTCTCTCTCTCTCTCTCTCTCTCTCTCTCTCTCTCTCTCTCTCTCTCTCTCTCTCTCTCCCTCCCTCCCTCTCTCTGCAGGTATCAGTCTGTTGGTGCCTCACGGGGGGATTGCAGAAGACACTACCTGGGAAATGTACATGAGCATCAACCAGGAGGACAGCAGGTGAGGGACTTTCTCTCTGAGGCGGTGCAGGCTGCTTTCTAGGCTGCTCTCTTTTAATCTTTCAGCCCCTCATCTCTCATCCATCTTCCCTTGACACCGGCCTCTTCTCTGGCTGCCAAACAAGCACCACAAACACACACTGATAAACCCCTTTTATGAAGCCCACAAAGTGACATGTAATGTACATATTCGTGCTCACAGATGCACATGTTCCCACCCAGCATGCAGTCTTTTATCATCTGTGAGACACCACAGGGGAGGACATGGTGTGCCACACATTCATTGGCAGCTGGAGACAGATTGCATTACTGCCTCTAAGCAGCCGTCTCCATGGAGGAAAACACCCTTCACCGCTATGCTAGTCTGCTTTGTGTTTGTAGACGTAACTGTGACAGTATCGCTTCCATCTCGACTGGTTAGAGAAGTGAATATCGTCAGCTCTGTGAAGTTATAATGAAAGGCGGTGTCTGTTTTATTTTTATTTTTTCTGGTCAGATGGACTGAGATTGTGCCCGATGCTCTTCAGAATTCAGATGCAGCAAGAATCTGTTTCTGCAACTTTGTTGTTGAGGTTTCACGCAGCTCCTGCTCAAGGAGAAAATGTCATGATAGATAAGGGACAAAAGGAATCTAATACCTGTGACTGGCTTGCAAAATAGCATCAAAAGGTACCTGACAAGCCAAAGTCAGGTTTTGGACATGTTCCTGATTTAAAGCAGACAGTATCATAATGTCAGCGTGTCTGACTGAACCGTCGGCTTCCAGATATCAGCCTAACACCGCTAACCGCTGGAGCTTTTCAATGGAAGTTTGATTTCCAGAGAAAAATCCTAAGTGACGTTTCGTGTCAGCTGACATTTAACAGTCATCTCAGTGCACTTTCAGCACCCCCTCCCACATCCATTAAGGGCTGAAAGCCACGCGGGACAGAAAACACATCCAAGGTCATGCATAGGCTGTGGCTGTGAGCTCGGTTAGCCGGCTAGCTGCACAGCACCTCCAGTCTCTCCTGTTCAGCCAAACCGTTACCCTCTGAGCTGCTGCTTTGCTCTGATAAGCCTGATGCTGTTTACTTCTCTGGCTGTCGTTTAAGTAGCTGCAGGATCCGCACACCGCTGAGCTGTCAGTCAGAGCCTATCTTCGGCAGAGTCCGGGGGAGAAATTGGATCCTTTCTTCCCATTCAAACGCTGGCCATCTACATAAGACGTCGCTTTCCTTTGCGAAGAACAGGAATCGATCGGCTCTGGCTCAGTTTCAGGTGCTCGCAGGAGTTTTTGTGTCCTGCAGACATCAAGAAGTTGTTTTATGTGTGAACTTCTCCAAGCTCAGCAGGGGGGTGCAAGGTTGCCCAAGGACTAAATCATGTTGTGTGACAAAAAGCACATGACTTGGAAACGTCTGAGTGAATGAGGGGTGTTTATTTTTGAGTGTGTTGGAAGTTTATTTTCAGGAGAGATTTATTCTCATACATTTATGCTTTTGACCATCAAGTGTTTCCCACATTTCCAGAAGGGGTGGGGTGTCTCTACAAACTCTTCCGCTTCACTATCAGTTCATCTGCAACGCTGTCTCTCTGGGACTGGGAAGCTCTGGGCTGATTACTCCTTCCCACCGCTGCTGATGAGAGCAGCTCCGATAGCACCGAGTAGTGAGGGTGATCCAAATAAGCAAAGCTGCAAAAAATAATCAATTTAAAGGAAATTTAAATGCTCAGTAGGAATGAGATTAAGAGCAGAGTTAGGCGATGATCCTCTAAGGGCTTGTCACTACATTTTGTACTGAAGGCATTATCATAAAACCCATTGTTCATGTGGAAATATTGATTTCTCCAGCTTTAATTCTTCCCTATCGCAAAGTTTGTAATAAAAGCAAAACTTTTACAGAAAATGTTGCAAGATGTGACGAGCCAGAAGTTTTTTTTTATTGCAACATCTTGACCTTAAAGGTGCATGAGGTAAGAATGACATAAAGATAAATTCCCATTAGTCGTCACACACTGGTGAAATTTGTTCTCTACATTTGAGCCATCCCCTGGGGGAGCAGTGAGCTGCTGACACAGAAGTGCTCAGGAACCATTTGGCGGTTTATCTTCTTCAATCGAACCCCTTAATGCAGAGTGTCAAGCGGGGAGGCACTGGCTCTTAAATTAAAGACGACTGTGGACTCATACCAGTAGGTTACTGAGCTGGTCCTGTGGTCCATTCTTTTGTTCTTTTTTAAACACAGAAACAGTTTTGTTTACCTGTTTGTAGCTACAGTTTCGCCGACAGCTGCCGGCTTCTTCAGGCTGACGCTGATCAAGCTGAAGAAGCCGGCAGCTGTCGGCGAAACTGTAGCTACAAACAGGTAAACAAAACTGTTTCTGTGTTTAAAAAAAGAACGAAAGAATGGATTTAGAAAGACACAGCAAGAACACACCTAAGATGGTCCTGTGGTGATATCCGGGTACTAGCACAAGCGTCCCCTCCTTCCCGTTCATGAGTTTCATGGCTGTTATGGATCAGCACCAGAAGATTCTAAATGACAAGTGAAGATGAGTCACACAGTAGACAAATATGTTTAACTGTAATATCGAGTCGTTGGTTATTTAAAAATTAGCTTGAGAAATCATTAGAGCCGACTATTTGTTTCACCGTTAGAATAGCTAGCTCAACGTTAGCCTCTAAAGCTTGGTTTATGCTTGACGCATTTACTTTCCGCTTGGTGATGCGGCTCGCGGATGGAACGCGCTTCACAACATGCAGCGTTCATGGTTCATGCGGCTTATCTCTGCAGTGAGCCAATATTCTCCCAAACTGTAGGGGGCAGCATGGAGCTCTACGGCATGCATCCAACACTACACCATAGTAGAAGTAAAAATTACTGTTTACAACATGGCATTCCAGCATTTTTTTAACAGCGTCCTCGTCTTTTCCGACAGTGCGAGCTATTTCTCTCCAAGAATTATTAACAACATGTTGATCTCGGTGATCTCTGAGAGCTGAATCATACAAATGTCTATGCTTTCGTTCTTTTTTAAACACAGAAACAGTTTTGTTTACCTGTTTGTAGCTACGGTTTCGCCGACAGCTGCCGGCTTCTTCAGGCTGACGCTGATGGTGGCGCGTCACTTCCTTCTCCGTTTATCTGCGGGCAGCAGAGGACGTTGTCGCCCTCTACTGCCCGCTCTCCCCTCTCCGACGATGCAGTCCCATGCGTGGTCCAGCGTGTAAACTCCGTCGTCCCTGTTCATGGTCCCACATCCACGTCTCCTTATCTCTATTGCTTCCTTGATCCATCTTTTGCATGCAAAATATGCAATAAAACATACATAGGAGAAACCGGACGCCAACTCAATACACGGACAATAGAACACAGAAAGGAGTGCGAGAAAGAGGAAAGTCGTAAGCACACAAGAGCAGCAAAAGAAGAAGCAGAAAGTACAATAAAAAAGTCAGCCGTAACAGATCACTGCTTAAGAGAAAACCATATAATGGACTGGGACAACACATGGATCATAACCACTGAACAATAAAAATACAAAAGATGGATCAAGGAAGCAATAGAGATAAGGAGACGTGGATGTGGGACCATGAACAGGGACGACGGAGTTTACACGCTGGACCACGCATGGGACTGCATCGTCGGAGAGGGGAGAGCGGGCAGTAGAGGGCGACAACGTCCTCTGCTGCCCGCAGATAAACGGAGAAGGAAGTAACGCGCCACCATCAGCATCAGCCTGAAGAAGCCGGCAGCTGTCGGCGAAACTGTAGCTACAAACAGGTAAACAAAACTGTTTCTGTGTTTAAAAAAGAACGAAAGCATGGATTTACAAAGACACAGCAAGAACACACCTAAGATGTTCAAACATACAAATGTCTGTATTTACGAACCTCTGCCATAACTAGTTCTTGCCAGTCCGCCATGTTTTTCCACGTCCGACCGTCCGCGTGGTTAGAAAATGTCCTAGGTGCGCGGTGCAGAAAGTTTGGGCCGTGCTGAGGCGCGGTGAAGGGGCGTGGTTGTTAAAATGATGCAATTTTGCCACGCGGAGCCGTGCGAACCTCGTTGACGTGTCAAGCATAAACCAAGCTTTAGCTTCTTCACCAGGTATGAGAGTAAAACAAAAAGATGCTGCAGTTTCTTAGGGGTACAAAAAATTAGTACTTAGTATCTCCTGTTGCTGGTTAGTCGGTGTTGAATTACAAATGTCGACGCTTACTTGGCAACCTAGTCAGCTCACTTATGACTGGCTCTGGAATAAAGAAGTATGGAGGTGGGACAAATTGTAAAGCTCCCTCTTTGGCCTTTTTAAAAGTAGAAAACCTGACACACACACACACACGAACACATCTCCGCCCCAGCCGACTGAAAAGAAAATATTTTTGTCAATGTGAACTTCCTTCCAACATAATCAGACTGTTATATGATTATTTCACTGTAAAATTCTTACGTATTGCACATAAAGGAAGTATTGCAAATGTTAGTTTTAACCTTAAGTGTAGTTTAGATGCGGAAATATAAAAATGGTAGTTTTTCATTTAAAATGTTTTTTCAAATAGTGGGAGATATTAACGAGTTAACCCTTTGATGCATAATGGTCACTACAGTGGACAGGTACTCAAAATTGTTATTTATTTATTTTTGCTATTAAGCACAGCTGTTGAAGACTTTATTGCATGTGAGCCCCTCCATTTGGACTTCAGCAAGTCAAGCCAACATATTTCTTGTTCAGAATGCACACTGTCCACTGAGATGGACATGTAATAAATTATTTGTAAATTATTAAATGTTACGAAAAATATTTGTTGAAATTTGTTTCATTCACACCTAAAGACTAATGAAAAAAATTGTTTAAAAAATCATGGTTGAAGATTTCATAATTCTTTTTTACTGTGTGGGCGTCGGAACGAGCCCCCGCACCATGAGAACAAACATCTCAGCTCTAAAGCCGATTTTCATCCGCATACGTCACACGTCACGTGGTCAGGAAGCAGAAAATCCATGTGTTAGGAGATCGTTTTGGGCCACTGCTGTAAAAAAAAAGTGAGGCGTGAACTGGAAAAGTTTCTGCCAATCACAATTCAACAACAGATTATGAAAGAACGGAAAACGCTCAAAACGCGCGGATTCTTCCTGATGTAAGAGGTGAGTCTCTGCTTTGTTTTGTTAGTTTGGGCGTCGACATCATCATTGTGTGCAATGTTCTGTGACTCTTAAAAAAAACTGTAAAAACGCTGAAAAACGGCAGCGAAGGAATTTTCTGATCA
Organism: Nothobranchius furzeri; assembly: GCF_043380555.1. Lineage (NCBI taxonomy): Eukaryota > Metazoa > Chordata > Actinopteri > Cyprinodontiformes > Nothobranchiidae > Nothobranchius > Nothobranchius furzeri. The sequence goes on along the minus strand of NC_091746.1, from coordinate 65,510,011 downwards.
GGAAATGGCTGGCAGTGAATGAGTTATGAGTTGGGATGCATACATATAAATTATATATATATATATATATATATATATATATATATATATATATATACATATGTATATATTGAGTTGGGATGCATATATGTGTATGTATATATATATATATATATATATATATACAGGCCCGGAGTGGCTAATCGGGAGGGTCTGGAGAATTCCCGGTGGGCCGCGCGATGTTTGGGCCGCATGGGGCCGGTGCTCTCGTTTTTGTTTTTTATCATTTTATTTTTATTTTTTGGTGCAGGTGTTCAGTCATGGCACTGAGGCCGCCGGGCTGATCACATACGCTCCTCCCGGCTGTCTCTGGCTGGCTCTACCTGCAGGCTGCGGCTCGTTTTTTCCCCCGTATGCGCCTGTGCGCACCACGTGACCACGCAGTTGACGGAAAGATGGAAAGTAGAAAGAGCAAGGGTGGCGCGGAGAAGGCAAGAATTAAAAAGAGGAAAGCGTTGGAAACAGATGCAGCCAAGGCCGGATTAACCATATGGGCAACTGGGCAATTGACCAGGGCCCACGAACTCTAAGGGGCCCAGGGCAGCAAGCGCACGAGCAAAATACTGTAGGCATGTCTGTAATCTCCCGCATTATATTAAACTAGGGTGACCGTATGTCCGGTTTTCCCCGGACATGTCCACTTTTCACTCTCTGTCCGGGCGTCCGGACTGGGGGTCCGCGGTCGTATTGATGAAAATGTCCGGCTTTTCATCCAGGAGCAGCGATCGAATTATGGGGGAGCTGTATATCTTACACATCCAGGGGAGCCGGAAACAAGTTTTCTATCTATATTACATCATTTATGGACTCTTCTGAGCAGAGAGCACAGAGAGCGGCACAGCGCGTTCTTGCGCAGCGCTCCAGGCAGCTGCGTCCAGCGCACGGTCCATTCTCAAAGTGGCACAACCAAAAAACTATAATTAGCACACGATCGTTCATGTCCGCACATATTCTCTATTTTCTGTCTTATTTGTGCCTGAAGCGCTCTGCTGCTGCGCAGCTCATCACCTGTGCTGCGCGGTGCTGCGGTGATTTCACCTCACTGACGCAGCATCGAAAGGCGCACTCCGCTTTGCGGTCAGGAGATCCATTTGATCTGCTCAAAAGTAACTGATGAGGTGAAAAAGTAAGAATCCTGGCAGCAGTGTTTTCTGGAGAGTTTAGAGGAGATGCAGGAAGATGAGAGACAGACAGGACAGGAAAATAGTTAAATAAAAACAAGAAAACAAAACTAAGTGTGGAATAGTAAAATGTAGGTAGATTTATCTCCACTACAAGTTTTTACCTGTATAAAACAATAAGTTATACACATGTCATATTTATACATTTGATACAATTCAAATCACCTTCAAAACTCAGTCACACACCCAGGGCCGTTTCAAGACATTTTGGGGGCCAAGGCAAAATGACCCCCACCCCCACCCCCACCCCCACCCACCCACCCCATAACTGGGCTCCCCAGAAGCCTCTGTGTAATTGTTACCCTCTCCAGTAGTATTAGTTATACAGTGTTTATAAAAGCTCCTCAGACATTACTGACATGTTCTAATATTATCAGATGAAAAACTAAATTATCAGACATGCTGTCTCACCTGCTTCTTTTCTAAACTTGCAAAAAGAAACAAAACCATTTGAAAGCCACTATTTGTGGATTCTCTGAAAGTTTCCATGGAGTGTGGGACAACTTATTTTTTCATTGATCCTATCGTCTAATCTCACAGCTGAAACAAGCACCTTTAATAATCTGTGCACAGGAAGCTTACCAATGCTGAAGTAAAACAAAAGGTATAATAATTTATTATTATTAAAACCTTGTTGCAGCACTAAAGCAGAAAAATGAGATTTTGCAATACATATGCTAAATATTTACATATGAATTGTTTTGGAGCCCTTTTATTGGCAGAATCTGATATTAATTTAGTTCTTACAAAAAATGGGTCCCAGCGTGGTTTGTGTGGCGTTGCCATAGTGTGACGTCATAGGCACAGATCCCCTGTTCTCTTGTTTGGAAATGGAAATATGATCACCCTACATTAAACAAACTGTCCACCCGGGCTTTTGCGCTGCACAGAGACGCTTCGCTGCCTACGACTGAACGCCAGTTGAGAGTCAGTCTCATGCAGACTGACCAATGAAGAGAGGGCCTCAAGTTAAGACCCTCTCCTCATTGGTCAGTCCACACAAGGTGGGTCAAAGGTTACTCTGGGCGGGTTACGTGATGTCAGGCATTCAAGCATTGAGTATATTTACTGCATATTACAGTAAAATATTCTGTATGTGACCATATTATGGTGATCCTTGGGTCGTGATGATGGGGCCCTTGAATATTGTTGCCCAGGGTACAACAAAGTGTTAATCTGGCCCTGGATGCAGCTAAATGTGCAAAAATGAGCACCTTTTTTTCTCAAACAAGCTTGCGGTCTTTAACTTCAAATGAAGATAAAACGGGTAAGGCAAGTCAAGATGTTAAACTTTACCGGCTGCAAATCACCATTCAAGTTAATTAAGCATCAATAATGAATTATATGGCATCATGACATAACGTTATGTAATATAATTTACAGTATGATGTGACTGATGCCACCAAACTGTCTTGTCAGAGTCAAACACAAGATCCAGTAGGCCTAATAAGCACCAGGCAGAAACCCACAATTCCAGAGCGGGCATGTACAGGTAGGATTACTTATTGAGTCAGTGAACTGAATATTATTAAAATTTATATGATGAAAACTATCCTGGCTCTATATGAAAGTGTTCTAAAATGCTAGATGATTCAGCATTGATCAGAAAGCGTGTAAAAAAGGAAAATGAATGCTGAATTGTGACAATTTTCACACAATGTAGTGTCAGAAGAAGAGCCAGGAGCCAGCAGTGAGGGTATTGCTCCTGTTGGGATAGAAGGTGAGCCAACTCATGTGCAAACATCAGTTTCATTATAATAATTTTAATGTCCAAATAATAGTAGTGACCTGATGTATTTCTGTTAGTAAATGCACAAAGCCCACAACAGATCGTTATTAGAATGAAAGTAAAATTAAATAAGCCTGCATATTTTGCCATAGAAAATATTTTAATTGGTTACAAAGATGTGTTTTCCATATCAAATGTGCTAAAGCTTTACAGATGATTATTTTAATTGTGTGCAGGTGAGTCTAGGGAAACTGGAAAAAGTGTGAAAGGGAGTGCTGAGTCATTTCATTTTAAAGGTTTGAAAATCTCAGAACAGCTGTTTGAACAGAATGTAGATTGTTATATTGTTAGAGAATGTGTTGTAAAGAACAATGTTGGAGATGTGCACTGATGTTCAAATAAACCTACATTGTAAAGCAACTCTTTCTTGCTTTACAAGAAAGAGTTGCTCTTTCTTGTAAAGCAACTCAACTCTTTCAACTCTTTCTCTCTTTACAATTACAAGGCTTTACTGAGTAGTGTGCTTTTGTAGACTATACATATAAAGTTCTAACATGATTTTAATAATAATTCGTTAAGTGGGCCGGTCTGGGGTCTGAAACTCCAGGGCTGAAAATGTGTCCCACTCCGGCCCTGTATATATATATATATATATATATATATATATATATATATATATATATATATATATATATATATATATATATATATATATATATATATATATACATATGTATATATTGAGTTGGGATGCATATATGTGTATATATATATATATGTATATAATGCAGTACTACTTATCGTACCAATATACCAAATGCTGATTAACATCGGCTGACACTGGTGTTAGTAACTATATATTGTGCAACCCTAATAAGAGATCTGTTTGCAGGAATAATTTGATGGATCCCTTTTGAAAATTAACACCTGAACTTCACATGTAGAAAACAAACGTTCAAACGTGAAAATTACAGGTGACGTGTGAAACGTGCCACGTAACAAATGAAAATGGGTTTACCATCTGATTTTTTACTATGTTCATTATGTTCATGTCATACCATATGGTCACGTTGTTTTCCCACATACAAGCATATGTGAAAACGCAGCAAGTCAGTGTTTTTTTTTTGTTTTGTTCCGTATTGTCTGTGTACGTAAGCTGTCTCCCTGCACTTTGATCTTATAGAAAGGGAAGACATAGCAGAGGGATAAACTCATTTTTAAGAGACGTTTTGTGTGACACGGCCTGGCTGATCCTAACTTTTTTCAAAACCGTTAAGAACCACCTTTAGCATCAGCCCGGGTCTCGTTCTGAAAAACCCTCAGCAACCTTCTATGTTTATTTTTCCTTAGTGCCTTTTAATTAGAACCCAAGTTTGTTCACCGAGTTCTGTTCAGAGAAGTCCTTAGAGTTTTAGGGGTTAAATATCTAAAGATCTTTACGATTTTGATGCACACTTAGTATGCCTGCGGTAAATCATTCACAGGGAACCTAAAATTCTGTAAGAAATGAAGCGTTGTTTAAAACAACTTCTGCTGATATTTTTGGCTCAGAAATGAGCAGAACATAGTCTGCTAGTCTTTTATTAACTTGTTGGCTTGCACAATAACAACACCGCCATACGCTGCGGTGACAAGTGTTGGGTATTAACATTTGACACGTTAGTAATAAAATAAAGCACTGTCAGCAGTTTTCACAGGGACTATTTCTTTGATAGAAAGTGCTGTCACGCCACAGCTGTTCACATCATGTTCTGTGGATTAAACCCAGGGTTGGGGAGGCCAGAAAGCGTTTCATTCTGTTCATGTTTACCAGAAGCAGATCTACAGTAGCTTACTCTTCTTGATGGAGAAATACAAACTAGTTCATGAACTGGAGGAATTTCCTCCTATAATTGTTGACCCTTTGCACGTGACGTCACGCCACCCATGTGACCGCCCCCTTCGCCATGATGGACGGCAAAAAGACCGTTTACACCCGTTGAAACTCCAGTGAAGGTAGTCAAAACAAGCCAGTTTGTAGCCTTTTATGGCTTTTGTTTAGTTGATTTGACAGTAAAATGGTTTTAGCTTGCTGCGTGGTCGGCTGCACTAACAGACAAGGACGTAAACCCAACGCGTTTCTTCTTTTTAATAACTTTGATGGAGACTGAGGACGGAGATGAACGGAGATCAGTCAAGCGGACTAACTAGCAGGCCTCAGATTTGCAGCGAGCATGTTTTTACCGGGTAAGATTAACGTTCATTTATTTCACGAGGAAGACAGGGACAGGGATAAACGTGATGTGTTTATACTAGTTATTGATAATCCTGATGGATGGGTATTTCACCACAGAGGCTGCGCTCCGTCCACTGTTGTGTAAAGTTAGATAATTATTAACAATATTAAAGCTCTGATGTATGATTACGTGTGTTAAAATTACGTTATTTATTTATATGAGCGTCGCCGTTCAGAGATCTTCTCATCCCGGTGTGAGAGCAGCAGCTGAACCCGGTAACACCACCAGCAACAGAAGCTGGTAGGGATCCGGACTTTTTAACAATCAGCTTTGGTGTAAAGTGAAACGCTGTTTATAACATAAAGTTATAAATCCAGAGGGGTGAATTTAGGCAAAGTCAACAATATGTTTACATCGGTGAACAGCTGCAGAGAGAGCGTAAGCTAACGTTGGTAAGCTAGTTAACATACCGCTCTCTATGAGCCCCCGCTAGATGCGCTACTTCTTCTGATAACTGAACTGGGCATGAACTAGTTAAAGGAATGCTGGAGGAGTTTTGTTTTTGTTTTGATCGCAAAAACAATTTCAGACTCTACTTTTCCCTTTGTTTAGTACTCGTGTCGCTCACTGTTTACATGCTTTTGCCGTCCAGCATGGTGGTCCCACGTGATTAGGTGACGTCAGTGCAAAGGGTCAGTAATTAGGATTCCAATTCACAAACCGTTTAATGCTGTTGCATTATTATTACATGTAACAAAGAGATAATGTGCTAAAAAATCATGATCTGAGCTTTTATTGTATGAAATGAAAACGTAAGAAGCTGGATGAGCATTCTGCACACGCTTGGTTCTGCTTAATTAACAATTGCATTTGTAACTACCCACAATGACTGCAGCGATTGTTCTTTTGTTCCTATAAACACAATCAGGGATGCTGAAGAATCATCTTTAATCTTTGTTCACAGGCAGTCTGGCTAATTACCATAGTCACAGCAGCAGGTAACCTTGGTTTCCTCTGAGCCAGCGGCTGATTAGCACAAAAGTGCAGCTGCACGGACAAGGTGCCGCCTGAGAGTGTAAAATCTCGTTTCGACAGCAGATCTTTTAGTTTTCTAGCACTGATTGGTAAAAGCGTAACGTAAACTAAAGAAGCTTGAGCTGAACGAGCTTTTAAGGCACAAGATGATAAAAGTAGCTGCAGTTCAGAAAATTAATTCACAGGAATATGAGACATTAATGCTTGTTAAGCTGTTCTAAAAGTAATCTCCTAGTGAAGTAAATAACCTCTTAATCATGGTAATACCGTTTCATTTTGCACCTTCTACCTAATTTTCTAACTAAATGTATTCAGTTTCTTTTTCTTCATCTTGAACTTCATTGCTGTTATTGTCACATAAATATACCTGATATTTTTACCTTATTTTAATAACAAAAAAGAATTCAACTTTTGGGCAACTTGTTTATTTTCTGTAGGAGAGAAAATGTGTGTGATTTAAAAACAAACTGATAAAAAAGTTTTTGTTATTAATCTAAATAATCCCAGATGTCCAACATTTTTCAAATGCAGCCTGAAAAGCAGATTTATCATTTTACTTTGCCGGAAAAGAATTTGTTCTGTTCTTCTTTCCAGCTTTGCTTCAGTGGATGGATGTTTTCAGGCATTAGCTTCTGCTCTTTTGTTCTCCAGCAAATCTTCTCTATCAGGATCAGGTCTGGACTTGGGCTGGACAGTTCAGCCACTCTGCTGTGTTTGGGGCTCATCGTCCCATTTTATGACCCAGTTTGGTCCGAGCTTCCGCTGTTGGACAGATGGTCTCGCGTATGACTCTAGAATACTTTGGGCCAGAGAGGAGTTCATGATTAATTTAAGGTGCCTGGGTCCATACGCCTTCAACCTGCTAAATGAGGTCTGTGGAGTCTGATGGAGCTCTTGGGGGTTTTTCTACCTGGTCTGATTGGTGACCCTGGGGTGAACTTGGTGGATCGTTCTCTCATCAGCTTTCCTAAATGTTCTTTCTCTGTGTAGAATGATGGACTCTGAGGGTTCAGACATTACCTTTAACCCTTCAGATTGATGGGCGGCAGCAGTTGGATCTCTAATGCTAGGTGGGCCTCTCTCGGACCGTTTTCCAAACATAAGAGGCCCCACACACGTGATGATAAAACACCAATAATATAACAGCGTTGGTCCTACAGTGTATGGTGAGTTTGGTAAAAACTACACACGATGCTCAAATGACATCACCCTAAAAACATTCTCCGTTCAGGTAGGATATCTCACAAATCGTCTCGAGATCAAACAGGACTTCAGAGTAAACAAACATGGTGGAGGAGGAGCTTCATTCACCTCGCTTTCTGATTAGATACACGTCACATTAAACAGGCAGCACGCTGGTTTGACCTTGAGGCCTGACCAAGACCACCGAACATGTTTAGTGTCCCCAATTAATGACCTAAGAGGTCACAACTTCTTTCCAAGCAGACCAGAGCACTCTTAACACACCACACACACACTAGGAATGTCTGATCAAATTAGTCAGAGTATTGCATATTGTGTGACCCTGGACTAAGGTCATTTTTGGTGTCTTACCTTCTTGTTGCTGTGTAAACACACACCTGTATGCTTCACCTTGTTCTTCCAGCTGATCAGCAGCACTAAACCTCTTGATTCATGTTGAATCAGGAAGGATGAACTGACTTACTTCTTATTTCTATGAGGTGATAGAATGGGTTTCTGTTGCGACGTTAGATTTGCAAAGCTTTACAACCTGGTGACAACACATATGATCATTTTATTATGACTGTTATTTATTTATCAATATTATTTTACTATCCTCTAAAGCTGAAAATGGGTGGCGTTTTTAGCCATACAGTAAAACTTTCTGAGTTTGGAAAGTTTTATTGTGAGATAAGCCAGTCCAGACACTGGAAAGCTTCTTCATAGTGTTTTTTTTTTTATTTATCCTAACAGGGAAAAAAAAAAACTCAAACATCACATATGTGAATCAGGTGGTGCCCTGTGTTTCTGCCAACATGAGAAATGTAACCCATAAAAAACGATGCTCCTGTGTTTACCGCCGCGTTCTCCCTCTGCTGATGCTTCCTGCGTTTGTGCATGCATGTGTGACCCCTTGCACACCTTAAGCATTTCTGATGCGTCTGCACCCTCTTGTGTTCCTGCCACGGTTATATTAATGGTCCTGAGGAACATCCACGCGGCTGCAGCGACAGCAGCACCAACGCTGTGTCCTGTGTACGCGAGGGATCCAGCCAGGCCAGCTGCATGACTGATGGTGGTCCCATCGATTGCTCCCATCTTCGCAGCTCCCAGCCAAGTTTGGGCCTCTGGCCAAGAGCAGCTTGGCCCGGCTAATCTGTCACCAGGCTGGCCGGAGCAGCCTTCATAAGCTCCATCGACCCACAAAGCTTACACACTCTGTGCTAAAGCCTGTCCTCCCCAGCCTCGCTGTCCATTAGTCTTGGTGCTTTAATCTTCCTCCATCTGTGTGTCTGTGTGTCAGCTAGTCAGGGATGGATTCATTATGAGTGCCAAAGGATTTGAGTGTCCTTTATTTAAAGGTAAACTTTGTGCTCCAGGTGCATGATCACACTCAGATTATTAAAGCTGCTATTAATTTAGAGTTAAAAGTAAAATATGGAGTTGGGTTTAAATTCTAAACTAGGACGCTAAATTATGGAGGAAATCATAACGATTGTTTTGATCAATATTGGTATCACAATACTGAGTTACTATTGAGTTGGCAAGCAAACACATTGCATTTATTTCTCTTCTACAGCTGGAAAAACACTAGGAACAAAGTGCAGCTCGTCAAAATAAAAGCATCTGAACACACAGAAAGCATCACGGCCAACTTAAGGCCACATGATTCTGTTCTGTAGTCACATTTTTATTCCTAAACGGTTGTGTATGAATTAGGGATGGACAATGTATCAGCATCAATATCGGTATCAGCCGATGTTAGTCATTTTGTAACACATCAGAATCGGCTCGATAAATAAAACCGGGCCGATAATAAAACAACCAATATTTTTCCATCTCATCTTTATTTTTTTGCCTGTTTCAGAGACTGAGAGGGGTGAAGTGTAATTGTTTAGTTACGTGACAGTGATTGTAATCATCTCAGAACAGTAAATGTGTGTGTTTTGTGTACGTAATAACATAAATTCAGCTTTAATAATTTTCATTCTATACAAAATATGCTGATTTTAGAAGCATTAATGTCAGAATTTTTGTATCGGCAAATATCGGTTATCGACCATAACAGTGATCTTAATATCGGTATCGGCCTTAAAATTTCATATCGGTGCATCACTATTATAACTGGTAAACAGCTTGTATTTATGTAGTGTCCTCTACAGTCCAACCACTATTTCCTGCATTAATTCAATTCAATTCAAGTTTATTTATATAGCGCCAAGTCACGGCAAGAGTCGTCTCAAGGCACTTCACATAGTAAACATTCCAATACAGGTCAGTTCATTAAGCCAATCGGTAAAACGTTTCCTATAAAAGGAACCCAGCAGACTGCATCAGGTCACTGACTGGTGTCAGAGTCTTTACAGCAATCCTCACACTAAGCAAGCATTTAGCGACAGTGGAGAGGAAAACTCCCTTTTAACAGGAAGAAACCTCCAGAGGATCCTGGCTCAGTATAAGCAGCCATCCTCCACGTCTCACTGGGGATCGAGAAGACAGAGCAGACACCCACACACACAGCTGCTTACACCCAGCATTAGCAGCACCCACAGCTGATCCCTGAAGCAAACATCCAATTCATGTTTCCCAGAGCCCTCCCAGAAAGTTCCATAATCTGTAAAAAGAAAAGAAAAGAAAAAAAAGAACACAGTTTCCTCTCCTGGAGCTTACGTCCCGCCCTGCAGCATCTTCATTTCTATGTAATTCTGGAGGCAGAACCGATGTTTCCCACGGGGAAGTGTGTTGCAGTAAGAGAGCTAGCATTAGCTGCGCTCACCTTAAAGGCATTAAAACACACACGCACAGAAGAAAAAGCAAAGAATAAAAAGAGAGTAACAAAGCGAGAGCTGCTGTTGCTGGCTGCAGCCCGCCTCGTGCCCTTTGTAACCGAACGCGATCTGTCATCTAGTAGCAATTCTCCGCTAAATAAAGCTAGGAAGTTGATTTCATGGGATTTACAACAATAATAGTAATTCTTATAATTGAAATTTGTCTTGAAAAGTTAACTTGAGCTACTGGCTAAAAATATATTTCAGCATTGGATCGGATTTGAAGTTAAAATGTCGGATCAGGAGCCTAAAATGCTCCATAGTAGTGAATGTTTATTGGTTGTTATTTTAAAAAAGAACAATGTGAAATGAAAAATGTCTAGTGACCTCTGGTTAGGGGTCCTAACTGAAGTTAATGAAGGTGTATTTTTGACAGATGCCATACACCACCAGTATATTTTGCCATCCTTTGCTTTCTTTACTTGCAACAATATATATAAAATAAAAACCATGAAGACAGACTGAGAGATGTGACATTTCCCTTCAGAAGGAATAAACTTAACCTGGACGTCAAAAGATGACCACTCCTATTTTATGTTTATTACATCACTGAATGCCGAAATATGAATGTGTTAAATTGCACATCTCTGTAATTAGTTAACTGCACTCATGTCTCTGTGTGCACAGCGCCATGTCCGAGGATGGGTCAGAGATCTTTCTGAGTCCTGCCGTCACGTACGGCCCACCGGGCCTTGACCTGTCCTGTCCCACAGCCATGACCGTAGCCCACTGTGCAGAAGTCTCTGCTGAGAACTGGACCATCAGGTTAAAGAGGCAAACCCAGGACAACAAGTGGGAGGTGAGGGGCTTCTTTCACTGCAGGACTTTGACACGCTTAACATCAGATTTCTCTCCGGCGCTCAGAACACCAACACAGTCTGATTGATGAGAGTTTTTAGTCCAGCAGTGCAGTCATTCAGCCGTGGAGCTGATTTCAAGGTTGCCAGCTCACAATTATCCTTCTGCTTGAAATCTAGTTTTCTACCTCAACCTCATGTTATTCTTATCCAAAACATGTCGCAACAAATGCGAATGACAGCTCTTACCTTTCTTGAACCATTTTCTTCTTAAGCTAATGATGGTTGGGATGTTATTTTAACGTCAGGGTTATTTTTTTCCCAAATCTACCCTTTGTTGCAATTATAACAGAACAAATCTACTATTTAAGCATCCATGCAATTTATTCTTACAAAGTCTCAACTCAGACTCTTAGTGAGTCCCTATTTACCTCTAAATCTCTAGATGGATTAAAAACACTTTGTTTTTATCTTTATCTAAAAACTATTAAGAGAATTTCTTGGTGATAAAAGCATGAAATTCACTTTTTTTCTAGTCAGAAATAAAATACAAACCGCAGAATGATCTAGAGAGTATTCATCTACAAATTAGAGGGTTAATCCTAAAGAGATTTCACTTTTTAGATGAAAAGCTTTCAAGTTGATTTGAAAACATTTTTGAACAGATGACTTTAAAAAGGATTTTATTCTGAAAAGCTTACCTTCAGCTTCCTTTTTGCTGCCATGTGAGTCTCTACTGCCTATATAAACACTCAAACATGGAAGAAAAAAAACACATCTGTTTTCTGTCAGTGTTTGATTGTAAGAATTATGTGTCTAAAACAATCTGAAAAAGTTGTTGCTTGTGACATCACAATAAGATAAATTAGCAAAGAAACATCTTGCACCTCTTCAGGCTGGACGAGCAGCAGCTCTACTCCGAACCCCTCCCATATCATTGAACTTTTTTTTTCCTTTTATAAAGCGCCAAATCACGACAAGAGTCGTCTCCGGGCACTTCACATAGTAAACAATCCAATACAGATCAGTTCATTAAGCCAATAAGAAAACAGTTTCCTATATAAGGAACCCAGCAAATTGCATCAAGTCACTGGGTGTTTCTCAATGCCCAGGAACTGTGTCTTGATGTCTTGGCCCCGCCCCGGTTGCCTAGGAGATACGTCATCAGAAGCTGCCAAGATGTGTTCCAATGTTCATGTTCTACCGAGGCGTGTGTTCTCCGGTTGTTAGCCGTTTAGCTAGCTGAGCAAGGATACACAGGAGGTGTCTTGCAGCCTAGGCTTGGTCAAAAATTTCCCAGAATGCGTCTCAGTATTTTCAAAAGGACGGCGGATCAGAAGCCGGCAGCTACTTCGGGGGCAAATTTCAAGTTTAAAAGTAAGTCAACTAATTTAAAATGTTTTTTAGATCCAAAGAAGTTATCTATGGTTGGTTAGTTGCTTAGTAGTTGCAGCTTCGGTGGCTAGCGGGTAGAAACCCGCTTATATTTTTAATTTAACAAACATATACACAATTTAAAAAGTAAAAGGCTCGTTACGTATATATTTATATTGAACCTCATACGTGTAAAATATAATGTTATCTCCCGTATCATATGACGTTGCGTGACCGCTGTAGAAGCCGCGGTCATGTGATGCAAGTCTATTCCATTTAACAGTTTTCTTTGACCAAGTAAGGGCAGTGTCCTCGTAAGCAAGGCATCTGGCCTCGCTAGACATCGCCTCGCAAGGCCAGGCGCCTTGACATTGAGAAACATCCCCTGACTGGTGTCAGTGTCTTTACAGCAGTTTCACCTCATATCAGCCAATCAGGGGCTGGGAGGGTGTGGCCAGCTCCATCTTGTATCACTAAAGTGACAGACCCCTGAAACTCATTCTGGAAGGTCCTGAAACTGTCAAGAATATAAGGGCTGATATCACTTTATGTGAAAGGGATTTAGTTCAAAGAACTTCTTGAACATGGTGGTATGGACCATAGAAATATTAAAACTTTAAAAAGACAGGGTATTCAAGTTCGGGCCTCGAAGGCCGGCATCCAGCACGTTTTAGTGGTTTCTCTGGTCCAACACACTTGAGCAGCTCATCAGGCTCTGCAGAAGCCTGTTAATCACTTGCTGATTGAATTCAGGTGTGTTGAAGCAGGGTTAAGACTAAAACGTGCTGGATACTGGCCCTCGAGGCTTGGAATTGAATAGCCCTGTCATAAGATGTCTCCTTTAGCGAAATCCGGTGAGAAGCTAAATATGGACACAAGTAGGGAACACTACCTTGTATCCCTTTTAAGACCATCCTTCCTAAAAGCCTCTGAGGTGTTGTTTTTATGATTTCCTCTGATTTTCTTCTCTCATCCTTCTGTTTTAATAAAATAACAGCTCTAAGAGAAGTCCTTCAACTCCACTCGTTTCACAACTTTCTGTTCTTTCCCTCGTGTTTCCTCAGTTTGGTGGAGATGCTCTTCTAATGTTTAACTAACCTCATCACAAAGCTTCGGGGACCTTATCGTGTCAGAGTGACCCCAGAGCCTCAGTTTCCTTGAACTCGTTGGGTGTGGGGATGTGACTCTGCCACGCTGATCCTCTCACTCGCTGTGACATTTACACAGATGTAATTTGCTAGCAGATGTGTCGCACAAAAGAGAACAATCAAAATATCCATCAGTGATGGGAGCTCTGGCCCAACACAGAACAGTGTAGCAAGGCATGACAAGGACACAAAGATGAAGAATCTTCTCCTTCAGAAGTAACATGGTGGCCCATCTCTGTCACTGAGAAATAATGAGGCCTTTATCTCAGGAAGGGTTCTTACTCAAAAGCTAATGTCTAAAATTAGTTATCTAACGGGAGATGGAGGTAACTCCATCCTCCCTTCTTTCTTTCACTGCTTTTGCCTCAAAGCACCAATCCTATTTCACCCTGCCTTTTTTTTTAACAGTCGTTTGACTCTTTCGTTTTTCCTCCGGCTGCCTGGTGGGGATGAGCTACACCATGGTTATCCGTCATGTGTGCTGCTACACTAATGGAGCAGGTTTAAGGAGCTACTAAATTAATCAGTGTTGCTTCTAAAAGCCTCGGCTGGGCCGTATGCAGAGGTGACCGCGTGGTCACAGGTATGTTTCAGAAGTGATTCAGGCAGAATTCAGCACACGGCGAGGAGCAACTGGCTATCAGATACAAATGCACCCCGCTAATCCGTTTCGTCAGTGTTACTGGATCCCCATCTGTTTAGAGAGATGTGTCATTATCCATTTGGCCCTTGTTCAGCTGTGCTCAGCTTCTTATGAGAGCCTTCCAGATTTTTGTCTCCGACGTGTTCAGAAACATCCCTGAAAATACAAATGTCTTGTTTCTGTAGTTCTTACTGTTCTGATGTTAATGTTTGTTTTAATGCTTTTTGTCAGTATAATATAATATAATATAATATAATATAATATAATATAATATAATATGATATAATTTAATATAATATAATAATGTAATATAATATAATTTGATATAATATAATATGGCTTGCCAACTCCGGGTCGGGGGAGAGGTCCTACCTCAAGTGGAGGAGTTTAAGTATCTCGGGGTCTTGTTCATGAGTGAGGGTAGGAGGGATCGGGAGATCGACAGGCGGATTGGTTCAGCATCTGCAGTGATGCGGACGCTGAGCCGATCTGTCGTGGTGAAGAGGGAGCTGAGCCAGAAAGCCAGGCTCTCGATTTACCGGTCAATCTACGTCCCAATCCTCACCTATGGTCATGAGCTTTGGGTAATGACTAAAAGAACAAGATCGCGGATACAAGTGGCCGAAATGAGTTTTCTCCGTAGGGTGGCCGGGCTCAGCCTTAGAGATAGGGTGAGGAGCTCGGACATTCGGGAGGGACTCAGAGGAGAACCGCTGCTCCTCCGGATCGAAAGGAGTCAGTTCAAGTGGTTTGGGCATCTGGTCAGGATGCCTCGTGGACGCCTCCCTGGGGAGGTGTTTCAGGCATGTCCTGCCGGCAGGAGGCCCCCGGGTCGACCCAGGACACGTTGGAGAGGTTACATCTCCAATCTGGTCCGGGAACGCCTTGGAGTCCTGCCAGAGGAGCTGGTGGAGGTGGCCGGGGAGAGGACGGTCTGGAGCTCCCTAGTTGGGATGCTGCCCCCGCGACCCGGACCCGGATAAGCGGAGGAAGACGACGACGATAATATAATATGATATGATATAATACAATATAATGTAATATAATTTGATATAATATAATAATAATAATTAACTAAATATAATACAGCCGTTGTGTAATTACTGTGTGAATAAACATATTTAAAAAATCAAAGGTGCAGTTAATGTCATTGTTAGGAAAATGTCTAATTTCTTTACATGAAGGGCAGGATGTAAAACCTTTAGAGCAGCCAGCCACTAGGGGGTGCTATCTATTTCAGCTTGATCTTACGCGACACATTCATGTGTTGTTAAACACCCATCAATGTTTTGTTTTTTTATTTTATTTACAAATCAGTGTGTTTTAATTGATTGTTCACACAGTTTTTATTGTACAAGGTGATGTAATTAAAGTGCATTAGGTGGGATTAAATAATGAAAAACAAAGAGAAAAGCAAAACAAAGGATATAGCTGCAGTTCTTAGATATAAATGACATAAATAAATACACATATTGTATTAACAAGTCCGTGTTACCAGGAGTAATCCATGTTATGGGTAAAACAACGTGGAAATCTTTTGTTCTAGACACTATTTTTAAATTTTAAGAGTCATTAAAAGAACACGAACTAAAATAATTATTGATGATTTTGGTATCAATAATGATGCAAATAATAATAACTTACTGCTCCTACTTTAATATTTGATACTTCAGTTAAAGCAGCTTTTGGATGCAGCATTAGATAATTGCTGATAAATGTTATTGAGAGTGTTGGTATGATAATATTACTAAACAGTTACTGAAATCTTTAGTGAAATGTTCTAAGAAGTAACCTTTAGGCCCTGAGGAACCACGTTTTTATTTTCCCGACTCTTTGACACATCAGCATCTGCTGATTTGTCTTTACCTCCAAAGGAAGTGATGTCTGTGGACGAGGAGAGCACGTCCTGCTACTGTCTGCTGGAGGCCCAGAGGTGTCACGTTCTCCTGGGTCAGCCGGGTCGCTACGCGCTGGTGGGGGAGGCTCTGAACCAGGAGGCAGCTAAACGTTTGAGACTGGCCGTGTTTGGTGGTCTGGACTCCAGCAACTCTCTGGGCTTCACTATCAGGGTGTACTGTGTGGAGGACACGCCCCACTCCTTTCAGGTACGAATGGATGACTTTTTAAATTACCTAAAAGATGATGATTTTTTCTGCTGGTTGAGTTTAATATTTGACTCCTGATCTTTAACATCAGTGTCTCCTGAGAGGCTCTCAGATGTGCAAAAGCCAATTCTGGGGACCTCATGACTGTTGCATCTTTTTGACTATTCCTGAGACAGGAAATCTGTCTGGTGTCTGTCTGATGAGCATTAACTCATTCACTGCTATTGACGACTAAAGTCGTCATTTTAAATCCAACCATTCACTGCCAAAAGTCGTCATTTGCATGTTTTTACTGTGTGGGCATCGGAACGAGCCCCCGCACCGTGAGAACAAACATCTCAGCTCTAAAGCCGATCTTCCTCTGCACACGTCACACGTCTTGTGGTCAGGAAGCAGACAATCCACGTGTTAGGAGATCGTTTAGGGCCGCTGCTGTAAAAAAAAGTGAGGCGCGAACCAGAAAAGCTTCTGCCGATCACAATTCAACAACGGATTATGAAGGAACGGATAAAGCTCGAAATTTGCGGATTCTATCTGATGTAAGAGGAGTCTCCGCTTTGTTTTGGTTGTTTTAGCGTCAACATCATCCTAACGCGCAACGTTCTGTGACTCTTAAAAAAAACTGTAAAAACGGTGAGAAACGCTGGCAGCGAAGGGCTTTACCGATCAGGAAATGGCTGGCAGCGAATGAGTTAATAACCATGGGAGCTTTGTGAATTGTGTCATGTTGTCCTTCTCTACATGTTGCAACGTTCAAAAACTCTGATGAAAACCCCAAGGGAAGGGTTTCGGGTGAGGTGGATAAACAAAGACAATGGAACTGTACGTTTGTTATTTACTCAAAATGTACAGGGTGGCCATTTATATGGTACACCTTAATAAAATGGGAATGGTTGGTGATATTAATGTCCTTTTTGTGGCACATTAGTTTATGTGAGGAGAAAACTTTTTTAAATGGGTTTTGATGTGAGCATGCGCATGCGCTGACGGCCCGATCACCGGACACACGGCGGCGTTTTGAAGCAGATGGCAGCTTGTTAATCAACTTCCACAAACAATTAAGACAGATTTTCGCCTAATTTACTCACTGACAACGCAAAAAAATGAATAAATCTGGTAAATAAGAAAGGCCCCCGCCGCCCTCAAGAGGCACAGTGGATCACCCCCAGGGGGCCACAACCAGCAGCCGGCAGAGTCCCGGGAGATATCGGCGGCAAGCCCACAGGCCCGCCCTCAGCCTCCCACCCCCTAGCCGGCCGAGCCCAGGACCTAATGACCCAGGACCCAGGGGTGAGCACCCCCGCCGGGGACCCAGCAGAGCCCAGGGACCCAGACCCCACCAGGCAGCCACCGGAATTGATCAGGCAGATGCCAAAAATCTTAAACTCCCTGACCCGGGAGCCACGACCCAGGCAGACCAAAGCACCGCACTCCACACCAGGTGTGGCAGGGGGAGCTGAGACGTATATCTATATCATCAAAAGAAGTCCCAGGAGAAGGGAGGAGTCAAAGGCCCCACCTGACATAAACAGTCATACACAAACACAGTCACACACTCCCTCCCTCATGCTCACACATACATACAACCAAAGACTTACAAAAATGCACGCCGGACACCCACTCCTGCTCCCCATACACACCCTACTCACTCTGGTCCCGGTACTGCTGCACATGGGGTACAACCATTACCGGTTCCCAGAGTTCGAACCTTTCTGCTGGGGTGCTGATGAGCAGGCTCCCCCGCCCAACGCTGAGCACAGCAACCCACCACCCCAGACCCCAGCCAGACAGCCGGATCTCCCTCCTAGCCTCCAGCCCCGGGAAGCCAAGCGACAACAGAGGTGTGCTAAGACCCCTAGTCTCCCACTGCCTGCTCCAATATAGTGTTAGTGAGTGTTGATGAGGTGTATTCCATGGCTGTGGTGAGCGGGCAGTGCAGGCATCGTCTGGCCTACGCCAGCTGACGCCACCACACTACCCCACTTGCACCCACAGCCCTCAGTGTCTAAGTGCAGTTTAAAATTGGAAGTGGGCACCGGCACTTGGGATGAGGCTGAGAAATCCCCCTGCCAAGTGCCATTGGATGTGCTCACTCCCAAGGCCCTAAGTGTGTGTTTGCGTGGAATGTCGTTGGTGGAAGTGTTTAAGGTGCAAATAAAATTGGGGGGCAGGTTCACTGACAAAGTGGCAGCTACATGCAATCTTCACTGACAAAATGGCAGCTATAAGCAAACAGTTTACTCAACTGGCCACTCCTGAACATTCGCTACCACAAACCCCTTCTAGCCCAACCATCTCAAGCCCTACTGCTTCATTTTCCTTTTTCCCTGTCACTGAAAACTGCATGTCCAAGCTTCTCACGTGCAGCTGCCCTACTACATGCCCACTCCGACTAAGCTGCTCCAAGCTATTGCTCCTACAGTAGCCGCAGCAGTCACACATGTGATCAATGCTTCACTGACATCCGGTACATTTCCCACCTCTCTCAGGCATGCTCAGGTTAAACCGCTGCTTAAAAAACCCATCTCTTCCTCCAAATCATGTGGAGAACTACTGACCTATCTCTCTCCTCCCTTTTCTGTCCAAAATCATTGAAAGGGTGGCTTTCAAGCAGATCACAGAATACCTCTCACAAAACTGTCTGCTTGGCCCTTACCAATCTGGGTTCAAAAAGAGCCACTCCACTGAAACTGCTCTGTTAGCAGTGACGGAATCCTTAAAAGAAGCTAGAGTGACTGCCAAATCCTCAGTGCTTATCCTGCTCGACTTATCGGCTGCATTTGGCACTGTCAACCATGGCTTCCTTTTGTCCACACTCTCTAGCTTGGGCATCACAGAGAAAGCACATGCCTGGTTTGAATCGTACCTCACAGGACGATCATTCAGTGTATCTTGGCTTGGAAAATCCTCTACCGTGTACCATCTTGCCACAGGAGTCTCCCAGGGCTCTGTACTAGGACCTCTTCTCTTTCCAATGCACACCACCTCATTGGGTGAGATTATTCGATCACATGGCTCCTCCTACCACTGCTATGCAGATGACACCCAGCTCTATTTGTCATTTCCACCGGACTACCACACTGTCTCTGCACGAATATCAAACTGTCTCTCTGACATACCAAAATGGATGAAATCCCACCATCTCCAACTCAACCTCTCTAAAACTGAATTATTTGTCATCCCAGCAAAACCATCCATACAGCACAATATCTCAATCCAAAATGACTTCCTATCTCTGGCTCCTTCAAAGGCAGTTCGAAATCTGGGTGTTGTGATTGATGAACACCTGAGCTTTAAAGATCATGTTACCCCTGTTGCTCGTTAATGCCGCTTTGCGCTGTATAACATACGAAAGATCAGACCATATCTAACACAACATGCCACCCAGCTCCTGGTGCAATCTACTGTCATCTCCCGCCTCGATTACTGCAATGCCCTTCTAACTGGTCTTCCAGGCTGTACTGTGAGACCTCTTCAAATGGTCCAGAACGCAGTGGCGCATCTGGTCTTCAATCAGCCAAAAAGAGCACACGTCACCCCTCTGTTCATTGAGCTCCACTGGCTACCGCTAGCAGCATGCATCAAATTCAAATTGCTAACACTAGCATACAAAGTCCGAGATGGTACGGCTCCCATCTACCTGAATCCTCTTGCAAAGGTTTACGCCTCAGCCCGGCCGCTCCGGTCATCACAGGATCGTCAGCTAGCAGTGCCTACACCACGCTCAGGACAATCCAGATTCTTCTCATGCATCGTTCCACAAATGTGGAATGACCTTCCAAGCACTACCAGAACAGCGGCTTTCTTTTCAATTTTCAAGAAACTCCTGAAGACCCTGCTCTTCAGAGAGCATCTTCTTAACTAGCACCTTCCCTGCACCCATCCCCCCTCTCTACCATCCACTCCTTTATTCCCTCCTCTCCTTGATTGATGTCAAGTTGATGTTATTGTTGTTGTTAGCCTTAAGGGCAACATGCCGATTATCACTTGTACATTGCTTTGGACAAAAGCGTCTGCTAAATACATAAACATAAACAATAATACTCTGTAGAAATGTGTTGTGTACATTTAACCAGTTCATTCTGTAGCTTAAAACATACATGAAATTATCTAAAGTTAATATGTAAGTCCTGAAAGCTTCTAGAATAAACAAAATTACTTTACCTGAAAACGGTTGTGAACAAACGCTGCTGATGGACGTGAAGCTGCTGTAGCTCCTTAAATATTCCTGCTCGGTTTCGCTAGCTTTAGCATTTTTCCTTTGCGTGTAGCTGCGGGAACGGCTGTGACGGGACCTATGGGCCACAAAGCCGCTAGGTTCCGGGCTTAGCGGTCGAGCAAGGACCTGGCCTTGCTAGGTCGGCGAGGACCCGTACTCATAAGCATCCTGCCCACGGATTCTGACACACATGCACCTTGTCCATACTTTGTGAGTGATTGCTTTTGTCTGACTGAATTAGCAGCCAATGACACACTGGCTCCACCCCGTTAGTCTTGACTGCCTTGTTCTATTTCAGAGAAATCCAGGAAAACCAAACGATGTGGAAGGATTAATCAGTGGTGTTGCAGGTCACACCCACTGGCTTGACTGACGGACTGAGACATTCTGCTGTAAAGTGTCATTATGAAAAAACACTATTATGAAATAAAAGTTGTCTTTGTTAAAAAGACATTATGTAATAAAAACTGAATGAATTAAATAAAAATGGCTCAATATTAATTTGGATTATTATGAAAAAATGACTTTTGAAAAAACATATTAATGAAGACATTTTAAAAGAAGAATGAAATGTATTTCATAATATTGAGCTTAGATTTTACATACCATTCTGTTAATTCATGATTTCATTGTCAGATTACATGATTGTCTAGTATTTCTTCATGTAGATATTTATTTCATAATGTCTTATTTATTTATTGAATTTTGAATACTTTTGAGTTCCATGGTAGCCGGCTGTTTCTCCTTCTCTGATAATATTGAGTGGAGAACCTCTCAAACCAGTGGTGTTCTGTTGCTGAGTATGTGAGTATGTGATGAGCGGAGGACCCAGGGAAGTGCGGCAGTTCAGTGAGGCTGACAAGTGAATGGTCCAATAGTTGCTTTAGGTCCAAAATGTGTTATTGGTGGAGGTTTTTAGACAAATGCGAGAACCACTTTATTAATAATTTTTTCATTTTTTTAATCTCCACTAAATATTTATTGTTATACTATGTTAAAATGTTAAGAAGCATGAAAAAAATATTTTACGGTAATTCAAATCTGCCATTGTAGCTTTAATTTCTGATGCGATATAAACCTAGACCAGAATATGTAGGTCCCCCCCCCCCCCACACACACACACACACACAACAAAAATAGATAAATAAACCATTTAGGTAACATCACATTTCTCCTTTCATACATCCTTAAACTTTAAACATTTTTTGTGAAAAATATGAAAACTACTTAAATTTCAATGACGTAATGGAAAAAGTTTATTTATTTTGAATAAATCACATTTTCACTTAGATATTCCTACTTCTTCACGTTTTGTACCAAACAAGCAAAAATAGCTTTACTTCTGATCTGTCATTTTTCTGAGTGAGAGGAGAAGTAGCTGAAGAGTTTGGCATATAAGATGAGCGTGGTGTGTAAAGGTTTTGTCATTACAGTAAAAACCAACACCGATCATCTCAGGTACTACATTTCAATACCAGGATCAACTATTAATAATGGTAGGCCAATATTATTGAACATCACTATCCCAACACACACATTAATATAATTTTAAAACACCATGCTCTTAATATTTTAGTTTATCAATTAAAATGCCCGATCTGGTATAAACTATCACACACGTCTGATCTGTGTTTTAGCATCACTGTAATGAAGACTAGTCCTTCAGAAACAATCCTAATCGGGTAACGTTTTTAACCAGCCCTCTGCTGAGGGGTCAGCCTTGTGTTCTTTGGTTAGCTTCATGATAGGTTCAAGTGAACCCACCTATGTGTGTGTTACCATTGACATCAGTCTCTATCAGGTTAAAGCTGCAGGTACTGAGGAGTCTTTGAACTGTGATTTATTTACCAACTGTTATATTTACTGAAGTACCAGGGAGATATTGACTTACTGATCTACTTACACATGTGCATTTGAAGGAGAATACTAATTAGCTTTGAGGGAACAAGTGACCCAAGTATGTATTAAAGGACTCTGTATCACTGCAAAGCGTCTAATAGAGCCAGTGAACCGCTCCAGGAGAGCTCATCAGTGGTGTGTTTTGCTGAGGTGTGAGAGAAACACATCCCCAGGAGAATGCAGTTTGCACTAAATCCCTTGTTGTGTATTTGGTGTTACTCTGGCGATTGTTTGTTTACAGATGCTCTTCATGCTCATGGACCATAAAACATTTGGTTGGGTCAAAATGTTGCAGAAATTGTTCTTAATGCAGAACATGAGAGTAGATGTGTCACGACAAATTTTAGTCTGACTGGTCTGTAACACCACACACCACACCTCCAACAAAGTTAGAGTAACAAAGTGTTGCAGCTCTTGCATACGTTTTGTGAGCAGGTGGCTGAAAGTTCCATCTACTCTGCATAAAATAATGTTTTTAAGCATCAAATCACTAATCACAGCTAAACATATTAGAAACAGTGGCCACCCCTAGAAAATTGCTGACCAGTATTATTAAATCATATTAATGTTCACTCAAATCATGAATTTGTTTCATTTATTCAAGACATAAATGTAAACCCCAATAAAAAATAATACAATTATGAGTAAAGAAATAATCAGAATAAAAAAATGTTTATATCTCCATAGTTTTTTGCGAAGACAACATGTCAATTAAACAAAAAAATAAATTTCTAAAATAAATCATGGAAATGTATTTTTCTTAAGTGTTATATATATATATATATATATATATATATATATATATATATATATATATATATATACACACACATATATATATATATATATATATATATATATATATACACACACACATATATATATATATATATATATATATATATATATATATATATATATACACACACATATATGGCCTGTATTTGATATAGCGCCTTCTAGAGTCCTAGAACCCCCCAAGGCACTTTACAACACAATCAGTCATTCACCCATTCACACACACATTCACACACTGGTGGTGATGAGCTACAATGTAGCCACAGCTGCCCTGGGGCGCACTGACAGAGGCGAGGCTGCCGAGCACTGGCACCACCGGTCCCTCCGACCACCACCAGCAGGCAACGTGGGTTAAGTGTCTTGCCCAAGGACACATCGACAGCGACAGACTGAGCGGGGCTCGAACCTGCAACCTTCTGATATATATGTGTATTTAAAACCACCAAAAAAATATATACACACAATTTTTTTAATAAAAAATAATAATAAAGAAGCAATGCAATACCACAGGCCTGATTGGTTCAACATATGTGTGATTCAGGGCGACAGGCAAAGCTCTTTTAGCCCCGTTGACTTGCATTATTTTTTTTGTTCTCCCTAGGGAGCCTAGTCCTGGTTACACACTGAAAGCATCAGCGGTGCGGAACGGCAGTGGCACGTCACTGCTTTTAATAGAACCTATTATAGTCTATGGAGTGTTTCAAACCAGCAGCGGTCATTTCCAGGCACGTCCCAGAAGTGGTACGCCGCGCCGCTAAAGATAGGATCGAGTTCTATTTTTGCTGTGAGCCCGCTTCTGGAATGCGTCAATTTCCACAGTTAACATAGAGCTAGATAAGAAATTGCACACGGTTTCAGTGTAAAATCACGGGTAAATTTCAAAACAAAAGTACTGCAGCTATGCAATTTCATATATATGAAGCTTATGTGTGACCCAACGGCTTATTTACACCCAGCATTGTTCCAGAAGTGGAGCGGTGTGTGTTTCATGGCTGGCAGTGGAAAGGAACAACATAATATATGACATCAAACTGCGATATCAAACGTGATTTATTTCTTTTTGGTTTAATGGCGAATTGCATAAACAAACCATGACCTGAAGTCTTGAGAGATCTTGTGATCTTGCGAGGAAGCCATGCCGCTGCCAAGATTCTCCCAGCATGAGAAGGACCGCTTTGAAGTTCTCGAGTAAACCGTTCCGCTGCTGTTTCGTGCCGCTGAGGCTTCCAGGGTGAAACCAGCCTGTCTCCTCCCTTTCCGGCTGGCTCATGGCTTCCTGAACAAAAAACTAAAGAATGAACATAAGTGAATGGGGCTATAAAACTTATTTTCTGGTCTGCTTTGTCTTGCGCCTTGAATCACACACAATTAAATGAAAAATAATTCCGTGTCATGTAAATAGAGATTTATTTGCTTTGTAAAAGTTGCTAATTAAAATGACTACAAATCAGATGTCGCATACGACACCACAGAAGCTCCTCTCCCCCAGTGTGGCGGCTACTTACCACATGGCAAGATTTATGGTGGTTTCCTCCACCTTTAATGCTCCTTCTGTCGTCCTTAAAGAAGGATGAGAAGCTTGCTAAACTCACAACCATTTTTCTTCTTCTTCTCCTCCTTCTTGTCTGGTTTGATGACATCAGCTTGGTGATACTAGAAGTTGGAGTGCACTGTGTGTTTTCGCACAAAACCTGAAGTAACTGTTGAAAATGATGTCTTTAAATTTCACAGACATCATATGTTAAATCCACAGTGCACATCAGACAGGATCGGGAAACGACTTTTATCGCTCAATAGACTCGTTCATTTTTTCTGGCAGTAGGGGACCCATAGACCTGATGTAGATGGACGTTGCCGAACCATTCAGGGGAACAGACTTGTGTCGGATGCTACAGATCTCTTTCAGCAAACAGCAAAACAACTTCAGTCAAAGAAAAGTTTAGACCCAGCACATTTTAATATTCGGAGTTAGTTAATGAACATCTGGATTAAATTTATAGCAACCTGAAATGACATATTGAGAGAAGTGAAGGGAGCACCGAAAATCCTGCACAATCACATAAATCCATCCTGTAGCTCTGGCCCACTGTTCCTAGCTGTTAGCACAGAACTAAATTACATGTTAAGGCTAAAAATATTAAGACTCCCAAAACAATTGTGATGTGTAATGAAATCTAAATAGATGGCACGAGCGTTGTGGAATGCTGCCGGTGATTTGCTTGAAAGGATTGCCTGAATTTGTAGTGCTCCACTGAAGATCCACTTGTTTAGTAACATTGCCGCTGGGAGATGCTTGATGACGTGGAGACAAAGAGGGACTTTTAATTACAAAGACAACAGATGCTCCAGGGTTGCCGCTCTGCCCTTTCTTTACGTAGTTTAATTTGCTCTGTGTTAATTAAAAGTGCTTCTGCGTTGCATTGCGCGGAAAGCATTTGAACACATTAGGATGAGGCGCAGTCTGAGGATGGAGCAGCGCCACATCACCAAGTGATGAGAGGAGCTCTGTGAAAACACTGTCCTGCATAATGGACACACACAAAAGCACAAAGATGTTTTACTTTTGGATTTTTGAACGGTAAATGTTCCTGTCTGAATGAGACAAACGCAGCAGGTTTCCGAAACAGTGCTGCCTCTAGTTGGCTTCATTTGAGACAAGAGTTGCAAACACACAATGAGAAATTGGATGTAGGAGCCAAGAGCCAACTCTGTCCACATCTCCATCAGTCAGACATTGTTATTTGTTCATTTGCTTTGTTTTGTTGGCTTTTGTTTTCTTTTGTGCTTCATGCCGTAATTTCCCTTGTGAGCTTGAAAATCGATATCTTCTAGACAGCCTGTACTCTTGACATTGTCCTCTTTTCCCTAACCTTTCCTGCAAACCCAAGATAAAGAAACTATAAACAGACGCATGCAAGTGAAGTGCACACTTGCACCAATCCATCCTCACTCAAAAGTATACCAACAGCGATGTGATTTTTCTTTTTTTTTATAGCAATTTGGAGTAAAGTTGAGGCCTGAATTTAGCTTTTTCTCACTCTGAGGTTTTGTCATGCTTCACAAAGAGCGATTTAAACCTCGAGTCCCTGAGGTTTCACACCAAAGGGCGGCCGATGCCCAGCCATCATTTCATTTAGTCGTTTTATTTACTGAGAGGCAGCAGGCACCAACACTAAAAAACTCTCACTGACTAGATAACGTCTGTAGGAGGAGCAACAACAGTCATAGAGGACCAAGGAGACCAGTGGTGAAGAATCTGTCAAGTTGCCTTTAAATAAAAAACTGCAGTTCACAAAAGAATTTCCAGTTTATGAATTCTTACCTGAAAATGATGGAAAATGGAAAAAAGGCATAAAAGATAAATGACCCGATGTTCACAGCAGATTTTAGGAGCTGAACTGTTGTAAATATGGTGCTTTTAAGGGTCAAACTGACAAAAAAACAACCTGGATGTTTTTTTAAATAGATTTTTTGCTGAGTTTGCATTTATCGTCTACGCACAAACTCTGTTTTTGTGTGAGGATAGTAGGTTTTTATTTAATGTTTCCCAAAGAGGAGACTTAAAAAAAAACTCACATTTTGGGTCTCTCAGTGGACTGGAACATTTTACTGTTTCGTGCCTTAAAAACGTGCCAACACAGAATGGGTGTTACTGATTTTCCATCGACCATGTAGTAAATGACAGAGGAAAATTTAAACACTGTACAAAAAGTTTAGAAAATTTGCTACATTTATTTTGGTGAAACTTCAAGGCCATGCGAAGAATCATCTTTCTTTGTCTTTAGATCTGTGATGTCATCAGGTAGAGGAGGCAGGAGTAGTATGAAAGCATGTTATCATGCAGCATATCCAGATGTCTGTTTTACAAATGCACGACTGCTTTCATGTCAAACTTGGTGTCTTCTAACTGTCATAGGCCTCAAGTGCTTAAATGTGTTTAACAGAATTGTTTATCATTGTGGTAATACTGGTGTGATACCTTCTAGAAGTACGTGTGTCGACTTTCTGTCATTTTTCCTGACAAGGTTGCTAACGTTAAGTCTTCTGTGCTTTTAGCTATACTTTTTCATTTCATTTCTTTATTTGTTTAATAGGGACAGTGCATATTAATGAACTTCAACAATAAATTGCATCTGTAAATATGCCAGATTGTAGTACTAGTGCTAATTTACATCTGCAGTCCCTAGGCAGGTAATAAAAGCAATAAAAGAAAGTAAAGTATATTTAAAACTAGGAAACTAGGAAAACAGAGAGAAAAACACACAAAACACCATTGTGAGGTCAAATTACTGATGGATACAGGTTTGGTTTTCCTTCAACCATTGTTTAAGTTTGAATTTGAAGGAACTGTATGATTGTGAGTCTCTGGTAGTCGACTATTCCAATGTTTAGTCTCCTTAACGGATAGTGTGGTCTTGCCAAAAGCAGTGTGCCTGTAAGGCACCTCACAGTCTCCTCTATCTGTAGCCCTGGTCGACATTCCACTGATAGACCGTGGTTTAATAAAATCTGTCAGGGGGAAAGGGGCAAGTCCATGTACAACCTTAAAACCAGGCAAGCATTCTTGAAGGTAACGAAGTTACTAAAATTAAGGAGTCTGTTTTTATCTAAAGTAAAGCAGTGGTGGAAACTAAATGATTTTTTATCAAGGATTTTTGTGGCTACTGACACAGACCCTGGTGTGTTTCTCTAGATGAACTTCATGATGTCCTCCACCAGCTGAAGCCATCGCTGACAATCTACTGCCTAGCCGTTATAGAAATGTGTTTGGCATTGTAGGTCCATTCATTCTGAGAATAATGAATTCCTCACTTGCCACTGGTTGGGTCCCAGATTATTTTAAACATGCAAGCTTTTATAAAAAAACAAAAAAAAAAAACAAGTCTGGACGCAACTGTGTTATCAAACTATAGTCCAATCTCAAAGCTACCATTTCTTTCAAAGGTGTTAGACAAGATTGTGTAATCACAACTACTAGAATATGTTAAGAAAACTGGCACAACTGAGAAGTTTCAGTCAAGTTTTAAGCCTTGCCACAGTACCGAATCACAACTTTTACAGGTTTTTAATTACTTGTTTTTAACTACAGACTCTGGAAATATCACAGCTCTTTTGTTGTTTGATGCGACAGCTGCTTTTTGTTGACCATGGCATTCTGCTTTCTTGTCTAGAAACCTACGTTGGTCCCAAGGGCACAGTCCTACAATGGTTCCAGTCATATCATGTGGGAGTTGGCCCATTTAGCTCTGACCACTCACCTATTAGCTGTGGTGTCCCCCAGGGTTCTTGGCCCAGCTCTCTTTGCCCTTTAATTGCTTGCTCTGGGTTCCATTTTTAGAAAGCATAATATTGCTTTTCACTGCTTTGCAGATGATCTGCAAATGTATCTGCCATTACAAGTAGGAGCTGACTCTCTTGCTGTGTTGATGAACTGCTTGAATGATGTTCAGCAGTGGATGGCTCTAAATTTCTTCAAATTAAATGAGAGTAAAACCAACATTTTGGTTTTTGGTTGCCCAAGATCTCCAGAGACTGTTGCTCACCTCATAGGTCCAATGGCACCTTACTGTAAAACTCATGTTAAAAGCCTGGGGGTGTTTATTGGTGGCTCTTTTAAATTAACAAGGCAAGTCAGTGCAGAGTTTCAGTTCTGTCTCTACCATCTGAGACAGCTCACTAAGGTGAAGCCCTACCTCTCTCCAAATGTGTTTGAACAGGTGATCCACCTCTTCATGTCCTGTAAACTAGATTACTGCAACTCCTTGTACGGTGGCCTTCAGCAGTCATCTATACAACTGGTTCAGAATACAGCTACACGCCTATTACTAGGACATAGGGAGCACATCACTCCAGTTCTGGAGTCCCTGCGCTGGCTTCCTGTAGCACATAGGATCCAATTTAAACTGTTGTTGTACGTTTTTAAGTCTCTACATGGTTCTGCCCCTTAGAGCTTTTAGCAATCCATGCCCCTTCAAGAACCTTGTACTCAGGATCTTCTGTTGGTCTCCAGAACAAAGCGGAAGTGCTGTGGTGATTGGGCCTTTTCTGTGGCAGCCCTCAGATTGTGGAACGGACTTCCTGCAAATGTTAGGGTTGCTCAGACTCTTGAGACATTTTAAAACATTGTTGAAGACACATTTTATGAGCTTGCTTTTAATTAGAGACAGATGAGATATTTTCTACCTTCGCTTTGTGATCTGTTTCTAATGCTGTGAAGCACTTTGGTCAGCCGCAGCTGTTTTAAATGTGTTATCTGACTAAAACTGACCTTGACTGAAATCTCAGATGTTTTCCTTTTACCTTTTATTCAAGTAAATTTGATATTTTAATCCTGGAGATTTTAACCAATTTGCCTCACAGATGTAAATATGTACAGCAGCAGAGATTATCCCAGCCATGTCCTTGTACAATTACGCCTTTAATCCTGAAAAGTTTATTTTTCTGAATCCCAAGATTTAGTTTGGTGTGCTTTTTAATCCCACAAAGGTATTTTGGATTAGAAGGTCCTTATAAACATAAAAATAAAAAATGTTTATATATTTAACAACATTTCTAAATTAAACATTTTTACATTTCAAATTGAAATAATGGTAACATAAAGACAAGACAGTATAATAGTGCAAGAAGCTGGTATCCTTATATGCTTGAATAAGTTTTTAAACAGAGGATATTAAAGTTTTCACGTGATTCCTGAGGGATTTTCCAGGAATGTTACCTCTCCTAACGCCATCATATGACAGAATAAATGTGATAAACAAATTACAGTTTGACAGTTTTTACAATTTATTTAGTCAAAAGTTCTTGTAAAAAAATGTTTTTTTTAAACCTCATTGATAATCAAGGCAAAAATTGGACGTGATTGATGATTTGAATATTGAGAGAGCACATCGTGTTGGGCCAAAGATGGGACAAAGGGAGCGCCCCAGAGCAATCATGGTTCGATTCCAGTCATATGCCATGAAACAGAAAGTATTGGAGGCTGCTTGGAAAAAAAGGAATGTTCAAGTGAAAGACCAAAGGATTTGTTTCGATGAGGACTTTACAAACGCTGTGTTCAAGGAGCGGACTAAATACAAGGAGGTGCGGAAAATACTCAACGAAAGAAAAGTGAAGTCACGGATCTTGTTTCCAGCGAGACTGAAACTCTTTTGTGAAGATGGGAAAGTGAAGGTGTATAGTGACCCCCTGGCTGCTGCTATTGGACTACGTGAGTTTGGAGTAAACATGAATATTCCAGAAGAGGTTCCCGATCTGGAATCAACGCTGAGGAGCGCAGGATGGGAGTCAGTTCATGCTCAACGGAGAACAAGCCCTGGTCATGAATTGGTTAAAGGAGTCAACACTCTTCTTAAAAGTCACAAGAGTTGAGGTACTTTTGTGAAAAATAGTTGATGGCAAATTCTGCTGTGAAAACTCTGAAAAGATTTGAAGTTACTGAATATAACACACTTGACTATGAAAACAATATTGATCCAGATGGTAACCTGTTAAATACAATTAATGATAACTGTAAATATTACACAAATGATCAGTTTAATAGTTCTGTAGATTTAGGTCATTTCTCACTTATCCACTTTAATTGTAGAAGACTTTACGCTAGTTTTGACCAAATTAATGCATATATGAAAACATTTAAGCACCAATTTGAAGTGATTGCTTTATCTGAAACATGGTTAAATGAAGAAAAGGGTATAGATTTTGATATGGTAGGGTACTATTTGTTTTATACAAACAGAGGAAAGAAAAAAGGTGGAGGGGTTGCACTGTACGTCAAAAGTGCCTTGAAGTGTAAAATACTGGACTCCATGGCAGTAGCTGTGGAAGATGTGATAGAATGTGTAGCTGTTGAAATGGAAATGGAAAAAACTAGAAACATTATAGTAGCCTGTATATATAGAACACCTGGCTCCAATTTACAATGTTTTAATGAAAGATGTGAAACTCTCATAGATGGATTAAATGACAACAAATCCTGGTTAATATGTGGAGATTTCAATATTGATTTACTTAACCAGAGAAACAAAATGACTAGAGACTTTATGGATGTGATGTCCAGCAGGAGTTTATATCCTGTGATCACTCAGCCTACTAGAGTCACCAGTACCTGTGCTACATTAATAGACAATATTTATACAAATGAAATTGAGAAGACAGCTAACAGTGGTCTCCTAATTAGTGATATAAGTGATCATCTACCAATTTTTATAGTACATAAAAATGTATTAAAAAAAACCTAAGGAGTTAGATCAGATAAAACATGTTAGAATAAGGACAGAGGATGCTATAACAGCATTTTGCATTGACTTGTTAAAGGAGAACTGGAGTGGGGTTTCTGTGAAGGATGTGAACATGGCATATGATACGTTCTTAAAAACATATAAATCTTTATATGAAAAAAACTGCCCTTTAGTTGTCTGTAGAAAAAAGATAATTATGAATGTAGAACCGTGGTTAACTAAGGGATTACTAAAATCTTGTAAAAGGAAAAACAAAATATACAGAGATTTTGTCAGATACCGAACCAAAGCCACAGAAATGAAGTACAAAATATACAAAAATAAATTGACATCATTAATAAGACAAGCAAAAAAAGATCATTATAATTTAAGGCTGAAGGAAAGCATAGGTGACATGAAAAGCACATGGAGAATTCTGAATAGTGTTATAAGATCCAGGTCTCAGCATGCCCGTTATCCAGATTTCTTTACTAACGGAGATAAGATCTTGAGGGATAAAGCTGAGGAGGTGAATGAACTTAATTCATTTTTTGCAAACATAGGACCAAGTTTGGCCAGATCTCTAGAAACACAAACTAATGAAGCTGGAAAAATACAAGGAGGGAGCAAAATTTTACAGTCTATGTTTTTAGGGGATGTAAGTGAAAATGAAGTTTTGACGATAGTTAGGAAAAGTAAAAATAAAACATCCACAGACTGTGACGGGATTGACATGATGATTGTAAAGAACACTATTGATTATGTTGTTAAACCATTCACTTATATCTGTAATTTGTCTGTTCAGAGTGGTACATTTCCAGAAAAAATGAAAACTGCAAAAGTAATTCCAATATTTAAAAATGGTGATAGGCATAAGTTTGATCATTATAGACCAATCTCAGTGCTTTCTCAGTTTTCTAAAGTGCTTGAGAAATGGTTTGTTCAGAAACTAGATAACTTTATTGAGAAGGAAAACTTCCTGAGTGAGACTCAGTATGGGTTTCGATCACATAAATCTACATCCCTGGCTTTATTGGAATTAAATGAAGAACCTTCATCAGCAATAGAAAAAAAACAATATACAGTGGGTTTGTTTATTGATTTAAAAAAGGCATTTGACACAATAGATCATAGTATTTTACTCTCCAAGCTGAGGGATTATGGGGTACGTGGAATCGCCCATGACTGGTTACGTAGTTATTTGACCAATAGATATCAATTTGTACAGTTAGATGATGAAATTTCAGATTCACTAGAGATTACACACGGTGTCCCACAGGGGTCAGTGTTGGGCCCTAAGCTTTTTGTTCTATATATAAATGACATTTGTGATGTGTCCAAAGTATTACAGTTCATATTGTTTGCTGATGACGCGAATATATTTTGTTCTGGAAATGATTTAGAAATTATTATTCAAAATATGGTTTGTGAAATGTCTAAACTCAAGAAGTGGTTTAATGACAATAAATTATTTCTCAATTGGAATAAAACAAAATTCATGGTTTTTGGTAACAGGAAAACTAATGATTTAGTTACGTTGTCTATTGATGGTTTTTTAATTGATAGAGTAAATGAAGTCAGATTCTTAGGGATTCTCTTGGACCATAAACTTACTTGGAAATCCCATATAAAATATATAAAACATAAAATATCCAAAAGTATTGGAATTTTAAACAAAGTCAAAGGCTTTCTAGAAATTTCAACGCTTCAGACATTATATTATTCATTTATCTTACTATACTTAACTTATTGTATTGAGGTTTGGGGCAATACATATAAAACAAACACTAATCCTTTGTTTCTGTTACAGAAGAAAGTTTTGCGAATTCTACATAAAGCTAATCCGAGAGAACATACTAACAAATATTTTGTTCTATCTAAAATTATGAAATTCAAAGACTTAGTTAACTTGAAAATTTTACTAATTATGTTTAAGGCTAGAAATAATTTACTGCCAACTAATCTACAAAGGTTCTTTGTTTTGATCCCAAAAAATGATAGGAGTAGAAAGAAACCAGAGTTTAAAAGGATATTTGTTCGTACTACATTAAAGCAAATGTGTATTTCAATATATGGTGTGAAATTATGGAATTACCTGGATGATGAATTAAAAAATGTACAACTACTGATCAATTCAAAAAAATGTATAAAGATAAAATGCTAAAATCGTATGATTTGATGAGTTGAGGATGGAGGATTAATGTTTCAGTAGTGATATTATTTGTAGAAAGTAAGAGAGCGGTTTATTTTTTGTGTATAAGGCTATTTTGTACTCTTTGTTATTTATCTTGTCTTAGTTAAAGGGGGTAGGTCATATAAGATTTTTTTCTTCTTCCTCCCCCTATTTCACTTGAATGCTTATATTCTAATTTGAAGTTTGTATATTTAAACTTTGAGTGAAATAAATTATTGAATTGAAATGAATTGAAGGCAAACTGGATGTTTTAAATTGCGTTTGTTAAACATTTTTACTCTGAATATGTTCTTTTGTCACTAGAAAGTTGACAGTATGGAAAATAGAACGGTTGGTACATTAAATATTAAATAATATCTGTTTCATAACCCAGGGAACATTCAGAACCCCTCGTTCCGTGGAAGAGCGTGATTTTATTTCTAAAACCGGTATATGATCTTCAGGAAAGGGCCCGCTCAAATCCTCGAGAATAACAGCCGCATCTTTATTCTCACTTAAGCTAACAAACATTTTCTTCACCAGACAAGTGTTTGCTGTGAAAATGTCAGCAAATAGTCAGATCGCAGGCACGAGTGACATTTTCAGCCCCGCGTTTTGGGTCGGACATCAGTTTCTAATTCAGGGGGAGCTTCACCATCACAAGGAAGCTGATGAAGCTGAGATCTTCCTCACCTTGGGTGAACCGTTAGACGTTTGGCGGGGACTGTTTGTTTACTGTAAATGTTTGAATCAACAAGAGAAACTGAAAGGTGTACCTTTTTCCTCTAATTCTCTAACGCCTACGTCATGAAAACAAGCCATCGATGTGTCTCTCCTTTGTCATCCAGGAGGTAGCTGTGGGGGAGCGCAGCAGGGGCGGACGGCTGCTCGAGGAACCTAAAATTATGCTGTTTAGGGGGAACACTTTCAGCCTGCAGGTGTCCATCCAGGACGTCCCACGGTTACTCTGGAGCATCAAGCCTTTCAACACCTGCCAGGTGGGAGTTTTCGCTCACTCTCTTTTGTTTAACGTTCTTAAATCAGCAGCTTTACTACAAATTCACCGGTTTTCTCACTCAGATCGGCTTTGAAACAGTCGTGATGGTAAACCTCACTCGTTCTCACTCCTGCTTTAGTCTCTCTCCTTCATCAGGTTTACCTTTTTCTTTTGCTCGGTCGCATCAAAGCTAAAGGGCAGCAGCAAGGGCACAGCAGGGGTTCACCAAGGCTAGCTATCTCACCCACACATACGCCATTACAAACTTAATTATGACTGCCAGACACACACACACACACACATCATAGTTATCTTCCTAGGGGTCTACATGCTGCATGTTCTGCTCTGCCCTGTGATGTTTATCCCACAAGCGACATCCCATTAGTATTATTAGCCCACCCTTGCGCCGTCAGAATACCAACAAGGATTTCTTGGAGATGGGAAAAGGTCCTGCCAGGCGAAAAACGACTACGGGCGCTAATTCAGACACTGCTCGCACCTAGAGGAGGCGTTCATAAGTGGCCATGCTTCTGTCTGATGGATCTGAAGAGAGGATGATTCATCTGTAAAGCACTGTTTTGACCTGTTCTCTCTGAATCGCTGTCTGGGTCACACAGTACGGAGTAGTGGAAGCTAAAATGGATCTCTCAGGTTGCGTTTGCTTCGTAGCTGTCGATTTGGTTTTTGAGCTGCGACATTAAGGAGGAAGAACAGCGCAAACTGGAAAACGTAAAGGGATTGCTGTCCTACTCCTATAATCGTGTTACAGATCCTTGTCCAAAGACCGGCTTTGAAATACAAACAGGGAGAGTGGCAAAGAACAACGGCTCTGGCCTATTGGAGCGGCTTCTTTTATCAGGGACTGACTTTTGCAATATTTATTAGGCTAATGAGGGAACATGGTCGTTTAGTGTCTGGAGCAAGCAGCCAGCCATAGTTCTACTGAAGTGGTTTTGATCAATAGTTTTCAGACATTTCTGTAGGTTTTTTAATGCTTTTTAGACTTTGGCTCATTTTTAGCAAATGTTCAGACAATGTTTTTTTTTAGGATTTGAAAAATGAGAAACAAATGGAGGACAAAGAAGAGCTATGTCTGAATATCCAACAAAAACATGACCATGTAATGGTTAGACCCCGATCATAAGACAACCCCACATTTTAAAAGTATTTTCAATGAAACAAACCTTGTTGTCTTATATTCGGGTCAATACGGTATATATTTACCTAGACCTTGGACACTGAGTAAAAGTGACCACATGCATCTCTGCTTCAGGTAAACACCCACAGTTCCGCGCTGCATCACTTTCTCTGTCGCATAGCCAAACAAATACCACATGGCCAAGCCCCGCCCCCTCCTGAAACACACACACAAGCAGCAACAAGATAGACAGAACAGTTTGTTAAAGGCTAATTTTTTCAACTGATCTGCTGTAGGTCTCCAGTTTAAATTAATGCCTTATGAATATGTTTCAGTGTAAAACAGCTCTCATACTCCTATGTCAAGGGTTAGCTGTTCGTCTACACAATGGGGGGTTGGCAGAAAAAAGCAGGATGAGTACCACTCATTAAAATTCACAAAGTGCAAACATCTAACAGCAACCCAACTCTTACGCTGCTTTTGTTCAATCTACTTTCTTGGATAAAAAAAACCATCATTGATGTTGTATCCACAAATAAATCAAGCCCCAACGTCTTGCGCCATGTTGTGGAGATGCTAATGCTAACGGTTAGCTTCTACTAGCTTCTACTAGTGACTCCATGAAGGCCAATATTCTCTGTGATGTAGTAGAAACAGGTTTTTGGACGTCTATTTCCTTTCTGCAGCTAAAGCAGGAAAAAGCATGTTCACATTAAAGAGCGGGTCAATTGAGCCTCGGAGACCTTCTCTACCCACGTATCAATTTCAAAAAATGCAACATTAGTAGGCGTTGCCTGGAGGACCGAGAGGGCGGAGCCGCGGCAGTGACGAAGACGACGGCTAACTAGACGATGCTAGCTCCCTCCCTTCACTCTATGCAGTTATTAGAAGTGGAGGATGTTTCTCCCCCTCCTTACCCAGACACTCGAGAAGAAAGGGACCAAGTCTATTTGGAGGAGACAAGCGGACCTGAGCCTTATTGTTGTGAGCTTGTGAGTTGCCTGTAACTCCCAGAACCGACCCAACAGAACCACCTCTGAACGTAAGTAGCCGTTAGCCATAGCATTGGATTAGCTGCAGGGTTTGTCTCCACGGCCCTGGAGAGCTAGTATTCAGCATGTTTTAGAGGTTTATCTGCTTCAGCACACCTGGTTTTAATCAGCAACAAATAGCTGAGCTGCTTAACAGCTAATCTAACCTGTTAAAGCAGGAAAATCCACTGAAACGTGCTGGATAGCAGCTCTCCGGTAGCTCTGGGCTCAAGTTACAGTCTGCTGCATAAGGTTATGAAAATACCCCATGAGAAAATTATTCTGTAATGTGTTCAGCTCACTCAAACTGCCCTGATTTATTTATTTACTGATAACAGCTGCTCTCTTGGTTCTAGGTCCTCTGGTGTCTGCAGCTGGTCTCTGGTGTCTGCAGGTGGTCTCCTCTGCTGGTGCCATCAGGATCAGGAGCTTCCAGAAGAATGTGCCTTTCAATGACTCTTTCCTCCTTATTTGTTATATTAATTAAATAAATCTCAATTTATATATTTCCTGTTTTTGTTCATGTCCATAAATACTTAAACATGCTTGAAATTAAAACGAGCTTTTAACAGTGAGGTGCTAGTTTAATTCATCACAATAGAGCTAGTTAAACATGCATTGTGATAATTCAATTAATGTAATTTATAAATATCCATTAAAATATCAAAACTGGAATCTATATGAAATATTTGGCAGCACAAAAAAACTTGTCAAACACAATATTTATTATAATAATTGTAGGCAGACAGGAGACAGAGCTGATGGAGGTTCTCAGTCATCGAAGGATGGCTGAAGGCTTTCCAGGAACAGGAGATGTGGTGTTGTCTCTTCTCTCTCTCTATTCTGCCAGATGAGCTGATAGGTTACAGGTGTGTGAGGACATCCTCATGCTGTCATAACCAGATGACAGGAGTTATCAAGTGATCAGCCAGGCTAATGAGATGCAGAAAGAAAACAAATTCAGGACAGTGTACAATATGTGGTGTTGCTCACCTTATGTGCTCTTATAGAGTTATTAACGTGTGCCTGCCTCATGGTGTAGAGTCCATATTTTGCTGAGTGTCCTGCAATAATGCAGGTTATTAGTTAATTTACTTTTGATAGCAAAAACAAAATATTTAATGTAAAAGTTGTTTTCCAGGTGAATCAGCTCACACGTCACCACCAAGTGTCACGGGGGCAGAATCAGTAGCCTCCGTCATGATGTAATCACATACTTATTTAATTGTTAATATCTTAAAAATTCTGAAATGTGTTAATTTTTTTTACCTTGAACAGTTCACTGAGCTTGCACCGTCACTGAGGTGGAAGCTGGAATCAACAGCAGACACCTCACACCTTGGTCTTTTCAGGGGGTGTGGCCGCTGCTCTGGGACCTTCTGGAAGATGAATTTTCATCATGGTCCCCGTGGGTCACCAGACACACTGCGGCTGTGAACTCCATTCTGGCTGGCTATGTAAAAACAAAGAAGCAGCACATTTATAAATGTTTAAAAGAGCATAAAATCACGTGTAACAATAATCTGTAAAACAAATTAAAACTAGAAGGTAATAATAAAATGTTTACATAGAAGATTATTAAAAATAATTCACCTTTGCTACAGGTAAGGTAGCCTGGACAAGTGCATTCTTGCAGCTAAATCAGTCTGACAGCCAGTGTCTTGGGTAGATTTAGCCTGAAAAAAATATATAAGCACATTGTTGTTGAGAGTTTATAAAGTCAGATAATATACAAAAGAAACTGTCCCATATAGGCGCTTTATAACATTCCTAGTGTGTGATCATTATAACGTAAAAGTCAGTCACACATGATGTGGAGAGCCTGAAATGCGACCTCCTGAACAGAATTCCTCACAGAACCTGTTCACAAGCTGGATTTCACGCTGTAATGCTGTCTGTCAAGTGCTGCGTCAGTTAGAGCCACTGTTGCAGAATTACCGACTGACTAGCTAAAGGAAGTGAACCACGTCTCTCAAACTTTGCATTTAAGTAGGGAATTGTCTTTAGAAGATGTTAAAACGTTTTTTAGCTTACTCACCTCAGACTGGAGCCCGCCGTGGTGGGGGAGCAGAGTCGGTAGGCTGCATCTAAATCGCGGAAGAGCCACGGTGGGCAGCCTCCCTCTTCAAACGGAGACGTGCAGAATCGCGGGTAAAATGCCCACAGAGTCACCGCAAGCATACTACACTACACCTACTCACCAATACTAAGACGATATGGAGCACTAAACCCGAAATACTTTCCCAATTACACTAACAGCCAAACACTAACTAAACTACAATATCAAACAGCCAAATCTAACACTAAATAAGTATTTATAACACTAAAAGATATGCTAAGACTAGGATATGCTAATGCTATATGCTAATGCTGAACTACCGCTGACCTCCTACACTCACTTGCAAATCCAACTCCCACTCGCCACAGGGCGTGGCCGAGACACTCGTTGCTTTTATAACTTTGGCACGGAGCTGCTACGTAGTTCTCTACTGGTTTACGTAGTACTTTACTCTTTAGCCATTGGCTAAAATTTATTCAAAATGACTCAAATTCTATGTTTTCAGCTGAAGGTGGCGCATTACTGTGGTTTTTAGACAGAATTTTTAAAGAAAATGCACCAAAATGCTAAAATAAAGAATGCACACATTTAAAACACTATTAGACACTCATTTATACAGTTCATCAGCAAAAAAAAGTTAATTTAGACGTTACTTGCTCTTTAAGCATGCATGTGTTACTCAAAGAGACTGATCGTATTTCAGAAAGAAGTATGTCACAGTCTCTCAGTGAACCACAACTTTACATTTGACCCAGTTTTACTTATTGAACTGATTTTGATTAGTCAGAGTACCGCAGGGGAGCGGTGGTTACAATATAGCTTATCACCATCAGCGTTTGAATAAATGTAAATGATTTCTAAATTGCTTTGGAGCCTCTTATTTAGAAAAGTGCTATACAATATTATTTTTTAATTCCCTAATTTCAAATAAATAAAAAGTGCATTTCTGTAAAGGTGATCAGGGACTGAAAATGAGTATAAAGCAACCAAAAGTCCAAAAGTAAACTTTGTTTGACCTTCAGAAACCTGAAGAACTATCGATCAAAACCACTATAAAAAATTCTAAGAGTTCCTGAGCCATTGGAGGTAAATTATAAAAAAGGGAAGACTTTGCATGGTGCTATGAGACGTGAAGAAGAACTAGAAAAAGTCACAGTAGAGTTGACTGAAGCCCCCTTCAGACAGGCCATGAAAAACGGAAATGTTCGAGACTCTGTCCGTAAGACCTTTGTGTCTGAATACAAACATCTGGATAAACTTTTCCGTAATTAAACCGGACGAAGCCCCTAGTAACAGGACTGGACTTGTCACAGACAGGGTGGCTGCTTCAGACTGGTGAGGTCGAGTTCCGGAGGGGGAGGAGGAGGGGCCCGGGGGACGCTGTGCGCACCTAGATAGCTCACTCCTGTAGCATGCGGCGAACCATGGCAGCTCGCCTCCTACGGT
This sequence comes from Nothobranchius furzeri, assembly GCF_043380555.1. NCBI lineage: Eukaryota > Metazoa > Chordata > Actinopteri > Cyprinodontiformes > Nothobranchiidae > Nothobranchius > Nothobranchius furzeri. Next base: position 65,469,758 of record NC_091746.1, on the reverse strand, counting down.
ACCGTCTCCTAGACGTGCGACGGAACGCTTCACACTGCTTCCGTGATTCCTTTATTAGCCATTGAGCTTCATCATCCAGGTCTCTTATGCGTCTTCGTGTGCGCAGAATTATGCTTAACATGAGTCCGATCAGTGAGAAGAATTCTATCTCTTCGTCTGCCATGTTTGACTGAATGGCTTTGTTTGGGTAAATGACGCATGTACGCCCGCCGCACTATCCGGGTACAGCCTTCCCACCCCCTCCCCCTCAGACATCTGGAACTTTTCCCTGCTGTGTGAAGGCAGCCGAAAGGACAAGTTCAGGTACAAAAGTGGTGTGTCTGAAAACACAGTTCTGGTTAAAAACCGGACTGAATTGTCCACACATATTCCAGAATGTCAATGACTACGTTTACATGCAGCCAATATCCGGGTTATGATCGGGTTAAGGTCGGTATTCGGGTTTCTGAGTTGATCAGAATAACCCGTTTACAAGCATAAATAGAAAGAGTTACCCCTAACTTTCATAACCCGATGTAAATGCGGACGCTGGGGTAGCGTCAGGACGTATGGACTACGTCCAGACGTAATATGCCTCATTTCCGGTTCTTCTTGTTCCGGTATCCATGAAAACAACAACATGTTTCCCAGTTCAGAAGAGATAGCAACCGCGTTTGTTTGCGCTTTAGTTTCCTCGTCACTCCAAAAGTGTGGTGCTGTGCCGCGACTTGCCATGTTGCTCCCAACTTGTTGTTTACTTCCGGTGTTCTGGCGCATACAAGACGTCTCGCTACTCAAAAGACCAAGATTCCTTGCGAACAGAGCATGCGCAGAACACACGCTTTGATGGGGATATCCCGATATGCGTTTACACGACCAAACATTCGGGTTAGAAAAGGGTTACCCCAGGTGTAGTAACCGGGTTTTTAAAAACCCGGTTATGAGCATATCCGGGTTTTCGGCGGTGTTTACATGGCCGTGCGGAACCGGGTTATTGTGAATATTCGGGTTTTAAAAGGGTTACTGGCTGCATGTAAACGCACTCAATCTGAAAAGGGTTAAAGAGTGATGAGTTGTGTTCTTCAGGTCGGTGGCAGAAGGCAGCTGTTCCACCCACTGTTGTTACAGAAAATATACAAAACAAAACACTCTGTTCTGCTTCACACTCCACATAATGTTCCACAGCACTTTCTAATGTTAACACACTCGTTTAAGACGAGTGCTACAGATGGTTACCAGGAACCATTCCTGCTGCTCCCCACTGAGACGGGTGTAGTTTCCTTCCCGTCACTGATTGGCCAACAAGACCACTCATTCACCCCTCATTAAGCATGTAAACACCAACGTGGGTGTCAAAGCAGGATTTAAAAAACTCAAATGTCTTTGGCAGGATTTAATGAGTTGGCCGTCTGTGCAGCCTGATCCTTTCATCGTGATTTTCCTCCCGTCTGCCCTTCCGTCTCTCCTCGCTCTGCAGGAGTTCTCCTTTTCTCAGGTGTGGGCCGGTAACCAGTGTCCCCTGCAGTGTGCCTTCTCTTTGGAGCGATACAGCCACTCCTCGTCTCAGCTCTCCTGCAAGATCAGCATCCGACAGGTCGCAGGAGAGGAGCAGATACTCCAGATCTATACATCTGTAGTGGAGGTGAGTGGCTCTCTGAGAAAGGGGACGGGCTCTCATTACACTGATTCTTCATCTGCTTTAAGAGCTTGCTCGGCGAGCCTCTCGTGGAGCTGTACATGTATGGATTGCAAACGGTCCTGTTGCGTTTTTGTCCTTCATGCAGCAGTATCACAAACACCCTGACACACCTCTGTTTCTTTCTGCCTCGCCATCAGAACGAAAAGGGTGTGGTCCCCTTTTTCACGCAGTCAGACTGTACCGTCACCTCCCAGACGGGGTCAAGGGCCTTTAAAATCCCCCTGTCCATTCGTCAGCGGATCACCGCCACCTTCGATGCTGCTAACTCCAACGGGAAGGACTGGCAGCTCCTGGCCCAGAAGCTCCACATAGACAGGTTTGAGTTATAACCACATTTTGTTCACTCTCGCCCCTTAAGGTACCATTTACATACCGCTGAGTCATCTTGAAAAGAACACGCGGGCGTGTTTTGCTGTAAATATTAGAACAATGACTGGAAAGCAAAACCATCACACGCGTGTCTCCTCGTAAATTTAAACGCCATTCCCATTATGAACGCCACTTTCAATCTGGCATTAAGGCACCGTGTCGGCCCTTATCTTTCATCTGCAACCAGCCTTCAGTTGCACTCCACACTGCTGATTTCATTATAGATCTAAAACACATGCACAGATAGATGGAGACAGGGGGGAGGAGGGGGAGGCCAGCTTTAGCACAATCAGAATACTGTAGCTGCAGAGCAGATGCCTTGTCTTGCAGAAATCTGAGGGAAGGTTTGTGAGTGCTGACAGCCTAGCCTCCGGCGGTGAAGTGTGCTGGTGTTAGCACTTCTCATTAGCAGGAGCTACGCGTGTGCTCCATCCTCCAACCCCTGCTAAGCACTCAGAAGCTTGTGCCAGGTCAGTATTTGTGTAGGCGTGGGGGGGGGGGGGGGGGTGTCATTGTTTGGAGATGGGGCGATCATTGTTTGTGCTTCAGAAGAGAAGTCAATAATCAAGTGCTTATAGCCGCAACGACTCCAGGACCTGTGCTCGCAAACAGCACCGAGAAAACAGGTGTCCGTTACCGCCTGCCGCAGGAACTTAAAGAAAAATTCTGTGATATTCAGAAATGTTTTTGCCTTAACTAAATCGAAGAGAAGCGAATGAGAGACGAGGAAAGGATTTCAGAGCGTTTTCAGCCCAGTCAAGCACGCCGAGGAGCATGTAACAGGAATGTCTCTACCTACTTAAGCTGATTTCTGTAATTATTTTTCTGAGAGTGTAGGAACATCATCATATGGAGGAGCGAGAGTGAAGGAGGAGGTAGAGCAACAGGAGTGTCAGTGCAATGAAACAGTGCCCTCTGTTGGTCAGATCAGCTAACAGCAGCAAAGTTCCTAACTCTGATGAACTTTGTTGTCCTCCCCCGTTTTGTGAATATTAATTTCTTCGTTGTTCCAGCAGGCAATTAAATAGATAAATATCCATAACAATATAGGCATCTTTCTGCCACTGAAGTTATAGGTTAGTAGGAGGAAAAGAGTGTGCTCATTCACATAATCATATATTCATTTTTACTTTTATTTAGTTTGGAGGAGCTACAAATAACTCTGTTAATAGAAAAAAATATATATATGTGTATGTATGTATGTGTAAAGACAGGCTTTAGCCTTCAAAAATGCATCTGTAGGATTATAAAGATTCAGACAAATTTCTACTTCATTAAAATCAACAAAGGTCAGTCTGATTTTCTATGTTTGAGCTTTAACTGGTGTTTCACTAACAGGAATGACAACTTAGTTCGTTTATAGTTTGATCTGATTAAAGGGACCGAGTCGACCTGCAGGGGCGCCTCCAAAAATTTTTGATAGGGATGGCCAGAAGGGGCCAAAGAAATTTTGGGGGTGGCCCACCAAATTGGTCCCTGTGGTAACTCTGGGAGAGTTTAGTCTGTGGCAATGTATTGCATTGCTCCTTTATTCATTTTTATGTTAAAAAAAATAAACTAAAATAAAAACAAAACAAAAAAACAGTACATATCCAAAACATTTAACTTAAATTGTACAAACACAACCATTTCAGAAAAATACATTTCAGTTATTTAGAATTTTACTTTAAATTTTATTTAAAAAATGTTTTTTTGTTTAATTCACCTGTTGCTGTGTTCACAAAAAAACTATGGAGATCAAAAACTTTTTTAAATGCTGAGCAGCAGAAACATATGTATGTTTTTATTCTCATTATTTCTTTACTCGTTGATTGTATTATTTTTATTTTGTTTTACAATTATGTTTTGATTAAATTAGATCATTTTATGGTTTGCATGAACATTAATATGATTTATTAACACTGGCTTTTGCTGGGGGGGGAGCATCAATTTTATAGGGGTGGCCATGGCCACCCTTGGCCACCCCTTGGGGCGCCGTTGTCGACCTGAAGGTTGAGTCTCGTGTAAAGAAACTGATGGATGGAGGCGGTGAAGGAGACTCAGCATGGGGCAACTTCTGTGGCTGAAAGAGTCATTTTTACTATCAACAGCAGGGCATTAGAGTCTACCATGGAGCTTGGTGGCTATCTCTGGAACTGTTTTAAATTGGTTCAGGTCAGACCTTTCTAACAGAAGTTTTAGTGTCTGCCATTATAGATTCTACTGATCAGTTCTGTGAGGTACCTCAAGGATCTGTTTTAGGCCCACTCCTGTTTTTATTATACATACATTTCCTTGGACTTATCATTAATACTGTACTTTTCATAATGTCTCCTGACACCTAAACGCAGAAGACATTCAGCTGTTCTGCTCCTTCAAGGATTCTGAGTTCTACAAACTGTCTGAATGAAGAGTGTCTATCAGCGATCACCAGCTGGCTAGAAGAAATCTTCCTTCAGTTAAACTCTGAAAAGACTGAATGTCTGATCACTGCCCCTGAGAGCATGGTTCCTCTGATCAGTAAACTAATTGGTCGTCATTTAACTTCTGCCATTAAATCAAACTTGAGGAATGTGGGTGTTTTTGACCAATCATTGTCTAAGGACACCCCAAACATTGGTCCGAAACTGTATTTATCACTTAAGAGATATCTCCTAACTGCGAAGGTTGGTGTCAAAACATGAACTTGAAATGGTCATCCATGCCTTTATCTCCTCCCAATTACCGTAACACACTTTTCACATGTTTTAACAAAAAAGCCCATGACTGCCTTCAGTTGGTCCAGAACTCAGGAATGAACTTCCTTTATCGTTATGTTGCATTGACACCTTTAGAAATCAGCCAAATAGCTTTTGCTTAAACCTTTCGTGTGTTTTTTCTTTTGTTGTGAGATCTTATTTGTTTTTAATGATCTTCAAAGATCCTTTATTCTTTTGTTGTTGTTTTTTGTCTTTAAACTTTGTTTTAATTTTGAAGTGTTTCACTTTGTGATTATTTTTTTAATGGGTGCAATATAAACGTACGCACTCACTTTTTTAAATGGTCACTGTTAATAATCCCAATCGCCTGTTGATGACTGAGTTGTCTTTTCTGTTGCACTGACCACAGTGTGATCTGCCACCAACTCGTTGTGTCTCCCCTGACCTTCAGGAACCTGTGCTACTTTGCATGTCAGGAGAGCCCGTCCTCGGTCATTCTGAGTCTGTGGGAGGCCCAGCACCAGGACCCAGGAGATCTGGACTCTCTGGCCAGTGCTCTTGAGGAAATCGGAAAGGTCCAGTCCCCCAGGGGACCTCCTGCTCTTTGTTCCACTAAAGAAGACTCAGAATTCACAAAAGTTGGGTAGGGAAGGTCGACCACAGCCCGACTCATGACAAACCTTTTACTGCATGAACACTGACGATCAGGTGTAACCAACTAACACGCGAAGAGGAGACTGTTATTAAAGGAACGCCTCTGCTAAACCAAATGGTCCGTTCAGACGTGACCGAGACGAGACATGAGTGTTTGTGTTTATAAGAGGCAACACGGTTCGGAACGGAAAGCCTTTGAAGCTGCTTCAGTCTCTTGTAGTCAGAATCTAGATGTCTGTGTGAAGACGGAGTGTGTTTTACGCACGCTGACACTAAGGTCGGTGTTGTGAACCTCCCAGTACTAGATGTGCTTGTACGGTACTTACCATCAAACGGCCTTCTGGGTAATCAACATGTTCAGTGTAAAAAATGTCTTTGCAGTATTTTCTCATGCATTGTCTCAATTCATGCCGCTTTATTTTCTCTCCTTTGTGTTTAATGTTTCTTGAGTTGAATTCAAAATGAAGAAAAAATAACCACAGAAAGCAGATTTTGCTCTCATGTTCGTCCTAAAATGTTTTCTAAGTGATGAGGATTTAAACAGACTTGTCTACGTGCTGGAGAGGAGAGATTTCAACAATCAGCCACAAGCGCACATGAATGTTTTCCATCTCCGAGCCGAATCATCAGACTGCAGAGAAACCCGCTGATCTGTGCCTCATCTGGAAAAGCAGCCAGAGCTGAACCCACCCCCCCCCCCCACACACACACACACACACACGAGTTCAAGTAATCAGCGTCCGGTTCATTTGGAGGAAGTTTTAATATGTGACTTAACACCAGAGCAGACTGGGGGGACGTTACAAACCTGAGCATTGCACTGGTGAAGTGGTGTGTAGTTCAATGTCCCCTCGGGGATGTTTTTTTTTTCCTTTTCTTTTTTCTCTCAGCATTTTTTGAATTAAAAGTTTTAACTTTTGATGTGTGGCTTGACTGGAGCTGCTTCTCTTGGATCACTGGTTCATCAAAAAAAACCTGGGCATCGTAATTTGGGGACAGCCATTACCTTCTCTCCTCTGTCGCCTCAGCAACTTCAACATCCACTTTAAAAACCACATCCTGATTAAAAAAATCCCTTCAGTCAGTTGCTCCACCTGCCCCCAAACTTAATAAAGTGACTTTGTGTTGAACTCTGTGTTGGAACTCTCTTTCTGTCTGTTTAATGAATTTAGTGGCGAAGGCCCGGGCGGCGCAGTTGAAAAAAAAAAATCTGTTAATCTTCAAAAACTCTGTTCAAACAAAAGATGAAACAGAAAGCCCCGAAAAGTCCACTTATCAGAAACATCTCACGGATCTGCGTGTGAACCGAACAGCAGACCTCGTCGTGATGATCCTGCTTTTTGTCTGAGTTTAGGTCCACCGAAACTTGACTGGGTGTTGTTGTTAAAGCTCCTCGCTAATGATCGCATTAGTGAAGGTCCAACCCCTTGCTTTGCAGCTTTTGTTTGAAACGATTAGGAACAGAGCTGCTTCCTGCTGAGAAATGTTCTGTTTGTCGCAGTCTGGGTAAGAAGGATGCAGATTTGTGCTCACCTCTTGGCTCAGTACAGACATTCTTGCTGATTTGTGCATTTATGGAAATATTCTGAGATATTCAACCACTGAGGTGTGCATTTCATTCCATAACTGCTGAAATCTGTTTTCTATAAGTCAGGACTGCTTACTGGAACCTGGAGTCTCCCAGTAAGCCTTTATTGTTTGTGCACACGAAACCAGTACAAGGAGGGGCTTCAGCTTATTCTGAAACCTGCTTGTTCATCTGGAAGGATCTCGCTCTCTTGAGTTAAAACACAACTAGCTTAAACTTTATGACTACCAGCGCTAAATGTTAACTAAGCTGTGAAATTTTTAACTTCTTTGTCAGTGGGTGCATTTTGAAGTGCGTGGTTTTGGTCTTTTTGCCATCAATTATTCTGATTTCACCTAAATTCCAGGCCCAGCCCAGAAGCTCCACATTACAGTTCGGTTACCGTATCTTGTACTTTATGAGCTCAACAATTTAGATTAGTCATTTCCCTTCATTTGTTTTTCACCACACACACAGAAGAAAAGTTGGTATAATTCCTCAACTGGAACCAAATCTCTTTCCTTATATGGATTGCTTAATGATATAATGATATTAGTATAAAACAGCCTCGCCGTTTGCATATTGTTGAAGCCAAACATGATTGGACCTGGTTAATCTTTTTCTGTAGTTTGTTGTAGCCACCGGTCCAGCTAACCATGCATGTTGGTGCATGACAATCTGTGTCCTGAAGTCTGGAAGCATTCAGGTTTTCACCTTCACTTCATCACATTGTCCTTGGCTCAAAAATAGCAAGATCCATCCATCTTCTGAACCTGCTTGTCCATGTAGGGTCACGGGGGGGGCTATCTTCAGCAGTCAATTGGCTATCAGGCGGGATACACCCTGGACAGAGAGCCAGTCCATCGCAGGGCAACACAGAGACACACAGGACAAACAACCATGCACACACACACTCACACCGAAGGACAGTTTAGACAGACCAATCAACCCAACAGTCATGTTTTTGGACTGTGGGAGGAAGCCGGAGCACCCGGAGAGAACCCACGCATGCACAGGGAGAACATGCAAACTCCATGCAGAAAGATCCCAGGCCGGGAAGCGAACCCAGGACCTTCTTGCTGCAAGGCATTAGCTCTAACCACTGTGCAGCCAAAAAAAATAGCAAGAGTTGTTTCATATTTAAGAGTTCTGGTTAAACTGTGACTGGTGATGGCTTAAAGCAAATAACCTCGTTCATGAGGAGTTTCATACAGAACAGCTGAGTTACATTATACTGCAAGAAAATAACCAATGTTTAAAGCTGGGGTGCATAGTTAAAATTTTCTAAAGTAACTTAAAATGTTTAGATTTGAATATCTGACCATGTTCTATATAAAATAAAAAGGTAGTCTTTCCCCTAAGCCCCTCCCCTGGCCTCTACAGCAAACCAATCGTTTACACGAGCGTTGACCCTTAGAGCTGTGTATCCACAAGAGATACTTTTCATACCCATTTATAATAATTATTATCATTATTATCATCATTTTTGCTTTTACACAAATTAAATGCAAAAATTCTATTAGTAATTATTTTTCAATTTTACTTGAAGTGTAAAATTAGCTTTTTCCCAACCCTGTCTTGTAGGAACCACTTGAACAGTGTTTGACTGCAGAAAAAAAGGTGTTCCTAGCTTGTTTTTCTAAGGCCCTGTCCACACGTAGCCGGGGATCTGCCAAAACGTAGATATTTTTCTACGTTTTGGCCTGTCATCCACACGAAAACGGAGTTTTTTCACACGAAAACGGATCTTTTTAAAAACTCCGGCCAAAGTGAAGATCTGCGTTTTCTCCGTTTTGGGTGTCTGCGTGTGGACAGACAAAACCGGAGTTTTAAGGTCCGCAACGTCACTTTCCGCGACAAAAAGATGCTGACATCACGTGTGCGACCAGTGTTTACACTAGCCGACAGCATGGAAGCCCTCAGAGCTGCGCTCTGTCTCTACCCGATCCATCAATAGTCCAAGCGCTTTCTGCTTGTTTGTTTTTGCAAGAGGAATTACTGCTCCTTGCGGAAGACCACAGACGAAGGACGAGGTTAAGAACGGGGGAAGTACTGCCGCCTACAGGTCTGGCATGTCCTTAACAACGTATTTATGGTGGCGCAGTGGTTAGCACTGTTGCCTCGCAACACGAAGGTCGCAGGTTCGAAACTCGGCTGCGGCCTTTCTGCGTGGAGTTGCGTGTTCTCCCCATGCATGCGTGGGTTTCCTCTGGGTACTCCGGTTTCCCCCACAGATCACAACATGCCCTATAGGTTAAAAAAAATTGTACGTTGCTTTGGGAAAAAGCGTCTGCTAAGCACATAAACATAAACATTTATCCGGGTACGTGTGGACAGTTTGTTTTTAAAACTCGGTGGTGTGGATGCAAGTTTTTGGAGGGGCGGATTTTCGTTTTCAAAAAACCCCGGCTACGTGTGGACTAGGCCTAAGAGTTGTCCTGGTTTCCCTAACCCTAACGGTGACTTTCATGACGAAGGTAAAACAACTGCTTCCTCTGATTGACAAGATCAAGGTGCAAACATCTCCTTGCATCCTGTGCCATAAAAGTTGCTCGTGTTCCCCGTATCACACAAAGTTGGAATCAAGGGAATTTCTGATCTGTAACCCAACAAAAACTGCTGATGAATCCTCATCACCTAAAACGACTCAGAAGAGGATTCAACGAAGGTGTCTCTCTAAGCTCCTGTGAGTTCAATCAGTTCTGATTTTATTACAGATGTTTGAGATTGATCTTCAGTATTAGTCGGATCTTAGAGCAGCTAAAAAAAACTTATTTTAGGCCTAGTCCACACGTAGCTGGGTTTGTTTAAAAACGAATATGCACCCCTCCAAAAACTTGCATCCACACCACCTCGTTTAAAAAAAAAAAACTCTGTCCACATGTACCCGGATAAATATGTTGTTAAGGACATGCCAGACCTGTAGGCGGCAGTACTTCCCCCGTGCTTAACCTCGTCCTTCGTCTGTGGTCTTCCGCAAGGAGCAGTAATTCCGCTTGCAAAAACAAACAAGCAGAAAGCGCTTGGACAATTGATAAAGCGAGCGCAGCTCTGAGGGCATCCATGCTGTCGGCTAGTGTAAACACAGGTCGCACACGTGATGTCAGCATTTTTTTGTCGCGGAAAGTGACGTTGCGGACCTTAAAACTCCGGTTTTGTTTGTCCACATGCAGACACCCAAAATGGAGAAAACGCAGATCTTCACTTTGGCCGGAGTTTTTTAAAAGATCCGTTTTTGTGTGAAAAAACTCCGTTTTCGTGTGGATGACAGGCCAAAACGTAGGAAAATATCTACCTTTTGGCAGATCCTCGGCTACGTGTGGACAGGGCCTTAGTTGAGGTGTTGATTCAAAGCCAGAAGACACAAAACCCAGATGTGTCTTTAAAACACTCCTGTGAACTAACAGGGAGGTGATGCCGACTTTTAAACCAGGAAAACATGGAATCCTCTCCGAATGAAAGTTTGTGACACAAGGTTTTATCAGTGGTAGAGAAGGAAGAAGAGCGCTGGTGGTCTACTGAGGAACCAAGCCACCAGATCCCAATAGACAGGATCCATCCCAGCACTAAATGTGGAAAATATCCTAAAAAGTTCACGTTATTTTTTCTTTACTTAGATCCAAATGACTCGGCATGATGATTTCTAGGGAAGCAGCCTCACCTTCTATGCAGAACGTTCCTATTTAAGCCATCGTGTGTCTCTTTCCAAGGTGTGAAATCATTTTTTATTCGCTTACTGAAAAACATTTAGCTCAGTTTTAGCCTTTTTTTCTGTTTTCTCATTCGACGCAGCTCCCGTGTAAAACGTTTATGCTAATACCTGACGAGCTTGCCTTGTTCAAACGGTGCCTCTTACTCCTGCAGGCTGGTGTCGTCTGACCGGAAGGTTGTTTTTTTTTAACACGAACATCCATAAAAGTTTTATGCAAATCTGATGTTTTCCGTGCCGTAGAGGTTTCACCTCTCACACACTGCAGAGGTGTTTCCAACAATAGAGAAGCATTTAAAGCTGTTTTACTGGAAAGTTCCAGCGAGACGAGCTGACTGGAGACGATTCTGGCCTTCTGTCGTATAAAGATCGTTCAGCGTGTCTGTCAGAGTCCACATCCGCTTACAGAGGAGTTTGTTTTTTGAGTGAGTGCAGGAATAAAAGTTGTTTTTTTCTGTGGAGAATCCAGCCTGCAGTACTGCTACTGTGACTTATGTAAAGCGTGAGGTCATGTTTGGTTTTTAACAGCCTGTTGTTGTAAAGTCTGCATCGCTTTGGAAGGTTTATTTTTATTTTTTGGGTGAAAGTTTTAATAAAGCCTTTTCAATAATAAAGAAACTGTTTATATGTATCATATAAAATGGAAATGTTTAATATTTATTCTTTAAAAGATTGCATTGGTGTTTAATTACAGATGTGTTGTTTTATTTGCCTCCTTTGGGATGTTTGAGTTCCACGTGTGGATCTTAGCAGCTTGTGACGGCCATGATTCACTAGTGATGGTACCTTGCTCCAAATTTTTCTAAATGGTCAGTTTTGATGCTATAAATACTGTATTGTGTTGAAATAAATAAGCAGTGAAAGTCTGTTTTTATGGTTTTCCTGAAGGTTGGGGGACTTTTCTGAGTATTAGCGTTTGCTCCTTTTGATGCATCTTTTTCTTCCACCTACAAGCAAATAAGAGTCCAGAGAGCTACGAGAGAAACCACTAAAAGCTCCTCCTGGTGAGATCCCAAGGCATTTCCTGACCAGAGAGGACATAAATCCCTCTAACATGTTCTGGTTCTGCATCAGGGTCTTCTCCCTATGGGATAACCCTGACACCCTCAAGAGGAACACATCCAGAAAGCACCATATCAGACGTTTGACCCACCTCAACAAGCTCCTTTCCATGGGTAAGAGAAGCGGATCCACCAAGGCCCAGCAACCCAACAGATGGAGCTCATTTCAGTCTCTTCTATTGAGGATCTTTTTTATTTTGAGTCATCACCAGGTGAGAGTTTGAAGATATGGTCCAGCAATTTCTCTGATGTGTTTTTTTTTAGCATAGCTCCTTCATTACTTCTAACAAAACGCTGAACCACTCCATCCCTCTCATCAACAACACAGGGTTCAAATTACAGGGGAGCTAAGCGGAGCCCAGCTCCCCTAAAAGGGTGATGGGCTCCTCAGAAAGCCATCAAAGGGGAGTCCTAAATGCACCCCGACCTCCGTTCGCTGCCATGGAGACCTACAGACCCCCACCCCATGCTCTTGCAGATATTAAACAGAGAGAAAGCACCACCCCCGACCTTGCTCTTACGGGGATCAGACAGGGAGCCCCGCCTCCCCTCAATGCAGAGAACGTGGACACAGTTGGTTGTCCAGAGGCAGGATAACCTGACTATTACCATGTACACACATGAAAAGGTTCTCATGAAACCGAATACTCTCCCCCCAAAAAACTTGGGTCCATACCGCCACGTTATCAGAAAAATAATTCACCCACAATGGGTTCATTGCTATTTCAGCATGACAAATGGGAGGTCTGGCCTCTGAGCGTGTGAAGACAGTCAAGTAAGTTTGCACGCTCAATGCGTGAGAGTTGGCAGCCCTGACAAAACCAATCATTAAATTGTCATTTAAAGTATTTTCTGATTGTTTAACGGTATTTCTGATTATAATCAGTTTTTCCTGCAGGCTGAACGTGAAAATAGTCTCCTACACCTATCTCCTGCATTAGCCACTGATTAAAAATAGACCACCGGGGGGCTCCACTCACCCCCAGAGACAGGAAGTGATATGTGTGGCAAGAGAAGTGATTTTTATACCTTTAGTGTGTTGCACTTGGAGTGAATAATGGATGTGAGCAGAACTACATCGTGTTGTCCCTTCGTTCCTCCACAGTGAAAATCTAGGATTAGGAAAGCTTAACATTCATGGACTCGCCCATCTTGACTCACGACGGGGAAGGCTGTTGTTGGTTTAGCGTCCAGGAAACCGCAGAGAACGTCTTGGCTAGTAGAAGCTAACCATTAGCATTAGCAACTCCACCACACGGCAGAAAGCAAATAGTCAGTGGTAGACCTGTTTCTGTTAGCCAATCAGAAGTGAGATGTCCAAATATCAGGAAACAAGACTCCAAATTCTGCTGTCTGAAGCTACTTTCTTCTCTGGTATCGGTACCAGATTGGCTCGGGATCCTGCGCCTGCTGATGGTGTCACATTACGGAAAATCCACTCGGCTTTCACACATAAGTTTTTGGAAGACATCAGCAGTTTCGTTAATAAATAATTGATTTTTACCACCTAAATGTTTTCTTTATAATTGTAATTTATTAAAAAAACACCATATTATCTTTGTTTTGTAAAGAATGTGAAACTACATAAAACCAACATCAGACCGCCAAAAAAGACAACAGTTCTTATCTGTGAAGCCTTATCTGTTTGTATTAATGTGGAATTTGTCTGTATATTTCCTTAGTTGTTATGTAAATTTATTAACTTATTCAGTCATTCATTCATTCAAAATGTTGCTTGTTGTTCTTATATTTTATTTTGCCCCATTTCATCAAAATCAAGAACTTTCGAATGTCATCGTTTATCAGTTGATATCTTTGCTTTTATTTTATATTTCCCTTCCTTTCTCCGAAAAGTGTTGATTTATGGACTACAGGACTAGAACCGCAAAGACTACAGCCGTAAATTCGTTCTCACCAATCAAAATCTTCATTGTAAACGTGCTAACGTAACTTTTACGATTGTGGTATCGTAACTTCCGTAAGTCTTACGTTCAGACGTTCATCTACTGTGACGTATTTGGCAGACGCAGGACCACGAGCCAATCTGGTACCGACACCGGCTAACTTCAACGTCCTTTTTACCCCAGACTTACAAGGCATTTATCCCTACTAGAGACTAGCCTGGCCCGCCAGACTCCTCCTCTGTTTAATTCTGCCCAGAGAAAGGGTCTGGGAACTCTCCTATTCAAATACCCCACCCCCGAGAAGTCTAACCGAGCCAATTATCGCTGAGTAGCGTACGTCACACCAAAACGCCGAGTTTGTCATAAACATGGCGACTGAAGCGGAGTTCGCTGTGGCTCTTTCCTCTGTTCTAAATGACTTGGACACGTCTTTAAAACAACAAGTAGAAGCGCTAAAAGCCTTTCTTTACTACAGCTACCAGCGTCACGGACGTCACACACAGCGACGCTCAGTTTCTCAAACAACGAAGACAGCGGCAGAGTTTGCTGCGGCTCTTTCCTCTGTTCTAAATAATAATAATAATAATAATGCATTGAACTTATATAGCGCTTTGCTAGACACCCAATGACGCTTTCCACACACTCTCACATTCACACACTGCTAGTGATGGTAAGCTACTTGTAGCCACAGCTGCCCTGGGGAGGTCTGACAGAGGCAAGGCTGCCATTTGGCGCCGTCGGCACCTCTGACCACCACTAACACAGGCAAGTTGGGTGAAGTGTCTTGCCCAAGGACACAACAACAGGATACCCCTGGCGGGAGCTGGAATCGAACTCATGACCCTCCGATCATGAGGCAACCCGCTCTACCACCTGAGCTACTGCTGCCCCAAATGACTTCAATGTCTTAAAAACAACAAGTAGAAGAGCTAAAAGCCTTTCTTTAATATATATATATATATATATATATATATATATATATATATATATATATATATATATATTCGTCTTCGTCTTCGTCTTCCTCCGCTTATCCGGGTCCGGGTCGCGGGGGCAGCATCCCAATTAGGGAGCTCCAGGCCGTCCTCTCCCCGGCCTTGTCCACCAGCTCCTCCGGCAGGACCCCAAGGCGTTCTCGGACCAGATTGGAGATGTAACCTCTCCAACGTGTCCTGGGTCGACCCGGGGGCCTTCTGCCCGCAGGACATGCCCGAAACACCTCCCCGGGGAGGCGTCCAGGAGGCATCCTGACCAGATGCCCAAACCACCTCAACTGGCTCCTTTCGATCCGGAGGAGCAGCGGTTCTACTCCGAGTCCCTCCCGAATGTCCGAGCTCCTCACCCTATCTCTAAGGCTGAGCCCGGCCACCCTACGGAGGAAACTCATTTCGGCCGCTTGTATCCGCGATCTCGTTCTTTCGGTCATTACCCAAAGCTCATGACCATAGGTGAGGATTGGGACGTAGATCGACCGGTAAATTGAGAGCCTGGCTTTCTGGCTCAGCTCCCTCTTCCCCACGACAGATCGGCTCAGCGTCCGCATCACTGCAGACGCCGAACCAATCCGCCTGTCGATCTCCCGATCCCTCCTACCCTCACTCGTGAACAAGACCCCGAGATACTTAAACTCCTCCACTTGAGGTAGGACCTCTCCCCCGACCCGGAGGTGGCAAGCCACCCTTTTCCGGTCGAGAACCATGGTCTCAGATTTGGAGGTGCTGATCCTCATCCCAGCCGCTTCACATTCGGCCGCGAACCTACCCAGCAAGAGCTGAAGGTCAGAGCTGGATGAAGCTAGGAGGACCACATCATCCGCAAAAAGCAGAGACGAGATTCTCCTGCCACCAAACTCGACACACTCCACACCACGGCTGCGTCTAGAAATTCTGTCCATAAAAGTGATGAACAGAACCGGTGACAAAGGGCAGCCCTGGCGGAGTCCAACCCTCACTGGGAACAGGTCCGACTTACTACCGGCTATGCGGAAACAAACTCACGCTCCTCTGGTAAAGGGACTGAATGGCCCTTAACAGAAAGCCACCCACCCCATACTCCTGGAGCGTCCCCCACAGGGTGCCCCTGGGGACACGGTCATAAGCCTTCTCCAAATCCACAAAGCACATGTGGATTGGTTGGGCAAACTCCCATGCCCCCTCCATCACCCTTGCAAGGGTATAGAGCTGGTCCACAGTTCCACGGCCAGGACGAAAACCACATTGCTCCTCCTCTATCTGAGATTCAACTATTGATCGGACCCTCCTCTCCAGTACCTTGGCGTAGACCTTTCCACGGAGGCTGAGGAGTGTGATCTCCCTATAGTTGGAACACACCCTCAGGTCACCCTTCTTAAAGATGGGGACCACCACCCCGGTCTGCCACTCCCTAGGAACTGCCCCCGATGACCACGCAATGTTGTAGAGACGTGTCAACCATGACAGCCCTACAACATCCATAGCCTTGAGATGCCCAGGACGAACCTCATCCGCCCCCGGGGCTCCGCCGCTGTGTAGTTGTTTGACTACCTCAGCAACTTCTGCCCCCGAGATCGGACAGTCCATCCCCAGGCCTCCCAGCTCTGGTTCCTCCTCGGAATGCGCATTGGTGGGATTGAGGAGCTCCTCAAAGTATTCCTTCCACCGTCCGACTATAGCCTCAGTTGACGTCAGCAGCTCCCCATCCCCACTGTAAACAGTGTGAGCGAGTTGCTGCCTTCCTCTCCTGAGGCGCCGGACAGTTTGCCAGAACCTCTTTGGAGCCGATCGATAGTCTTTCTCCATGACCTCACCAAACTCCTCCCACGCCCGAGATTTTGCCTCGGCAACTGCCACTGCTGCACCCCGCTTGGCTATCCGGTACCTGTCTGCTGCCTCCGGAGACCCACAGACCAGCCACGCCCTGTAGGCCTCCTTCTTCAGCCTGACGGCTCTCCGAACCTCTGGTGTCCACCAGCGGGTACGGGGGTTGCCACCACGACTGGCACCGGCCACCTTACGACCACAGCTAGCAACAGCCGCCTCGACAATCGCAGAGTGGAACAAGGCCCACTCGGACTCAATGTCCCCCACTGCTCTCGGGACGTGGTCAAAGCTCTGCCGGAGGTGGGAGTTGAAGACCGTCTTGACAGGTTCTTCTGCCAGGCGTTCCCAGCAGACCCTCACTATGCGTTTGGGTCTGCCAGGTCTACGCGGCATGTTCCCTTGCCATCTGATCCAACTCACCACCAGGTGGTGATCAGTTGACAGCTCCGCCCCTCTCTTCACTCGGGTGTCCAAAACATACGGCCGCAGGTCAGATGATACGACTACAAAATCTATCATCGACCTGTGACCTAGGTTGCCCTGGTACCAAGTGTACCGGTGGGCATCCTTATGTTCGAACATGGTGTTCGTTATGGCCAAACTGCGGCTTGCACAGAAGTCCATTAACAAAACACCGCTCGAGTTCAGATTAGGTGGGCCGTTCCTCCCAATCACACCCCTCCAGGTCAAGCTGTCATTGCCCACGTGAGCATTGAAGTCCCCCAGCAGGACAATGGAGTCCCCTGATGGAGCACTATCTAGCACTCGTCCCAGGGACTACAAAAACAGTGGGTACTCTGAACTGATATTTGGCCCATAAGCACAAACAACAGTCAGGACCCATTCCCCGACCCGAAGGCGCAAGGAAGCTACCCTCTTGTCCCCCGGGGTAAACCCCAACACACAGGCAGAGAGTCTCGGGGCTAACAAAAAGCCAACCCCAGCCCTCCGCCTCTCACCCGGAGCAACTCCAGCAAAGTAGAGTGTCCAACCCCTCTCCAGGTCTCGGGTTCCAGAGCCAATGCAATGTGTCGAGGTGAGTCCGACTATATCTAGCCGGTACCGCTCAACCTCTGCCACAAGCTCCGGCTCCTTCCCCGCCAGCGAGGTGACGTTCCATGTCCCAAAAACTAGTTTTCTTGTCCGGGGATTGGACCGCCAAGGCTCCCGCCTTGGTCTGCCACCCGATTCGCATTGCACCGGACCCTTCATGTTCCTCCTGCGGGTGGTGGGTCCACAGTTGGACGAGCCCATGTATCCGGTTCGGGCTGGGCCCGGCCGGGCCCCATGGGCGAAAGCCCGGCCACCAGGCGCTCGCTCACGGGCCCCAACCCCAGGCCTGGCTCCAGGGTGGGACCCCGGTAACCCTCCGGGCCGGGTACTCCGACTCTTCGTTTTAACCGCCATGAAAGATCCTTCGAACCGTTCTTTGTCTCACCCTTCACCTAAGACCAATTTGTCATGGGAGACCCTACCAGGGGCACTAAGTGCCCCAGACAACATAGCTCCTAGGATCATTAGGGCACTCAAACTCCTCCACCACGATAAGGTGACGGTTCAAGGAGGAGATATATATATGTTTGTGCCGATGCCTTTTATTACTACAGCAAGAAAACTACGGCGTCGCACGGTACAGTCGGCATTTCCGTCTTTTTTCTGATTGGTTATTTTTGTGCTGGCTAGTCCCGCCCCTCACGTGCCTCTCTGCCTGTGAGCTACCAGACTCTTTCTCTGTGCAGAATTAAACAGAGGCCGAGTCTGGCAGGCCAGGCTAACTAGAGACCACTGTAGATGTACAAAAGTATTTAAAATCACATTCAGATATGGGAGGATTGTTGTTGTATTTTCAGACCCGTCTGTAGTAATAGATTATAATAATGACCAACATTTTAAAATGTCCAATGTTCTCCCCAAAAGGTGACGAGAAAGTTCAGTTCATTTTATTTCAAACATATACATTCACCAAAATTTCATGAAATCATTCCATGCAGTTGTTTGAAAAGGTGTAGGCAGAAGTATATACTTATTTAGCCCTACCCCCTCAGGTTTACATCCTCATCATCTCAATTTGAACAACAAAACTTTTACAATGCCTTCAAACAAAAAGAAAAATAAGTCTCATGTTCAACTAGAACTATATTTAGATTTGCTAATTTGTAGAAGAGATCACACATCAGTTTGCATGCCGTCCTGGGTTAATTGCATTTTCTTCGTTCTTATACTTATTTAACATTTCTTGTTTGAGTTTTATTTTGAACTGGTTTATATCACTACTGATCTTTATTTCTTCTGTTAACTCATTCCAGAATTTAACGCCCGCTATAGAGATAGACATCGTTTTCAATGTTGTTCTTACTCTTTGTACTTTTAAATTCCACTTCCCTCTAAAATTATACCTCCCTTCTCTTTCTAAGAACCGTTTACTTATTTCAATTGGGAGCGTCCCTTTCCTTACCTTATATATTATTTGTACTGTTTTAAACTTAACCAGGTCCTGGAATTTTAAAGCACCAGTTCTGTTGGATCAGATCAGTCCAATGGTATTTTTTAAAGCAGCTTTCAGACAAACGCCTTCCATTATCATGAAAACCTCAGAAACGATTATGACACTATAGACTGAAAATTGTTTTAGGATTAAATATTTATGTTTTTGATTAAACGAAGCCAACTCATTCATCTATTTCTGTGCACAATGATCACACAATTACCTTTAACGTAATTATGAAGCAGGCTTGGTGGAGCAGGAGAAAACAGCAAACTCACAGTTGCTGAAATAGTAATAAACGTGTTTATCACAAATTTAAGAGGAAATAGTTCCAAAGACAAAAGCGGAAACACAGAAAAACAATGAATTAAACATAACTACACACATCTATTGACTTATTGCAAAATATCAGGAAAAATTTATGAATAAAAATAGCGAACTGCTGCAAAAGGAGCCTTTAACTTTGTTAGGTCTGGGTCTAATTTATGGACATCCACTAGAAGACATTCACTTAATCACCCTATGTCTCAGCCTCCTGTAACATTTATATTACTGTTATAACTCACTCTGAGCCTTCGTAATTTCATCTTCTGCACATGATGAATAAAACGAAGGGATAATTAGCCTCTTATATCCTTAATCTGATGCAGCAGCTAATTATGTGGAGTTATGTGTGTTTAATGTAAAACGTCTTGGAGCCGATAACAGACTGTGTGTTCATAACTTTACGGATTCTTTTCAAGTGTGAAGATTAACCGTGATAATCACAGAACTGGTCATTTTACTTTATTCCAAATCAAATAATTTACTGCGAGTTTGCAGCTCATCCAGCAGAGGGAGGTTCCGTCCTGTCAGATGAAGGTTTGAGATTTATGACGCTGATCTCAGAGCGCGTTATTTATGGTTCCATATCACCAAAATAACCGTTCTAATGCCATGTATCGTAAATTTGTCTCATGATGGGTTTAAATAATCCATCTGAATACAAATAAAACTGAAGGATATCAACCTCGGAGCTGGGAAAACATTCCTGACCCCTCAGGGGTTTCTTCTCTTTTATGTTTCAGATCAAGATTATTGAATAAAGACAAAACGTTGTTTTCAGATGATGATTCAACGAGGGATAGAAACGATTTGGCCCTGGTTTGAAAACGTTATTGACCCTTAAACTTTTAACACTTTTGGCAGCGACAACTCCAAGCATAACTGGTAACGATTCTCACGAGGAGGAGTTTTTGCTAGATTGTTTTATTTCAGCCTCATTAGAGAAGTTTCCAGCATGAGCGGCCTGTTTAAGGTCAAAGGTTAGACTCCTTCTGGATTTTCTGCTAGAGAGCAGAATTCAGGATTCCATCAGTTACGCCAAGCGGTCCAGGTCCTGGAGCAGCAAAGCAGCCACAGACCATCACACTACCACCACCGTGTCAGACTGTTGCTGCGCTGGTTTTACGCCAGATCTAACGGATACTCACCTTCACAAAAGTTCCACTTTTATCTCATCAGTTTAAACAATTCCTTCCCAAAAGTCTTGGGAATCAGATGTTTGTTGGGAAAAGTGACAAGTCTGTGGTTGGGGTGTGGTGTGGCCCAGCTGCAGTGGAGAGGAGGGTGTAGGGAACCAGTCAGGTCACCACACCACAGAGTTCCTTGAACTAGTACCCCTCCTCTCCACCGCAGCTGCACTCCACCTCACCACCCCTTCACAGGGTCTTAGCCTTTCTATGCTCTGATGGATGATGGATCTTATTTTAATCGTGAGTTCTGACTAGAACTAAGTGCTGTCTGCAGGGCTTTAGAAGCTGTTTAAGGTTCTTTTGATTTGGGATAGGTCGTGTTGCTTTTTGAGATTGTTTAGCCTGCTTCATATTGTCAGACAGGCTCTAACGAAGGGATTCCTTAATATTACAGGTCTGAACTCAGCGTTCTAGCTAATGTGTTTAATCACAAGCATTTTAGGATTTTACAAGAGGAGCGATTACTTTTTCCACACCGTGCCAGGTTCTTTTGGATAGTCTTTTCCTTGTGAAAAAGGAAATCGTCATTTGAAAACGGAATTTTGAATTTATTTATTTTTGACAGGGATTTTTTTGTTTGTTTTGCTGATCTGAAACATGGACAAGTGTGACAGTAAAATAAAACAGGAGAACTCACATCTTTACCTGAAACTTGCATGACAGCAGGTCCAAGTCCAAACAGAAGATGGCGATGTACACCATCCTCTTACTAAAGGTTTGTCATGTTTGGACATGTTTTGGCAGTCCCATCATGCAAATGTGCACGCATTCACACACACACACACACACACCATAGGCATTACATATGTTCATGCCCGACACTGCTGTAAGTTGTTTCCATGACAGCGTCACTAACTTGTGGATCCAATCAGAACTCAGATGTAGCTACATTCAGTCTGACCCCGCCAAGCATCAGGAGGCTGCAGCAGATCCTGAGGGTTCTCCGTCCCGTTCAGATTCACCAGACTCAGTTTGCTCTTTCTGCTTCATGAGCACGAGGCCGTGTTTAACTTTTTCCCAGAGCAGAGGAGGAACGGTTAATTTTTATCCCCCTCCTGCTCGGTATCTTCAGTCAGCCATGCAAACCATCCGGATGTCATCAGTCCCAGGAAGGCCAAAAAGGCGGGCTGTAGGCCTTCCCAGCAGGCCTTGCTCTTCCCCTCCAGACGACACACACACACACACACACACACACACACACACACACACACACACGCATGCACGCACACACACACACACACACACACACGCGCGCGCACACAGAGAGAGCCCTGGCACAACCAGAGCCCTCACACCCCTCTCTAATACACCCCACCCCACTCGCCTCTGGACAACTGCTCTGCCTCAAACGGATTAAAGATGACTCTCTTCTCTCACTTTTTTTTCACCCTCGCTCTCTCCTTCCCACTTGTTTCTTTCCATGCCGGATGAAAGGCCTCCCAGACACCCACTCCATGCACATACCATTCAGGCCAGGACACACAGGAAGTCTATGTGCTGCACGGCAGAGAGAGAGAGAGAGAGCGAGAGAGAGGCGGTGCAGGCGGGGTGGGAAGTGGTGACGGAAAGGCGGGAGGGTGTAAGAGAAAAAAGCTAAATGCAAGTCATGTGAAGCTCATGAGAACTAACCTACAAAAGATGGAATCTTGTTTTCTTTTGACTAACTCTCCGCTGACATTATCTCGACTCAGTCTCGGGCTTCTGAAGGATTAAAGAATTAAACTTTATTTTTAGAAAAAAGTGAGTTAAAAGCTCAGTTTAAGGATAATTGATCCAACAGTGCTACCTTTTATTCATTTCTGCCCCTTTAACTTTGTTGACCTCCTTTTCCCTCATCAAATAAGTCGCCGTGATGACCCTGTCAAGCTCCACTCCTTCTGTTGTTTAGAGGATCTGGATTTTTAACTGATATTTAATTCAGTGATGAGATTAGAGCTTTAGCCATAAAAGTTCGCCATGGAACTGAGGAGGATTGCATCACGTGGGACAGAGCGCTCGGTGTGTTTGTCGCCTTCACACACAACTTCAGCCTGAGTGTTTTGGAAACTGAGTGGGTGGGTGACTGCGGCCCCAACTCGCAGGGAACGGCATTGCGTCGCATGCTTTGAATTACTGTACATTTGTGGCTGGCAGACAGTCGGGGGCCAGCTGTCTCTGAGTGGATCAGACAGCTAACATCAGCAGTGGTGTCTCAGCACGAGGCCTCCTTTAACCAGCTCTCCTTTTCATTCCAAGTCTGTTTTCCCTTGTTATTCCTTTACACACACACACACACACAAACGAACTAGCACACACACACACACACACACGCGCACTAGCACACACACACACACACACACAAATGCGTGCGCGCACACACACGCACTACCACACGCACTACCACACACACACACACGAACTAGCACACACACACACGTGCACTAGCGCACACACACGCACTACCACACGAACTAGCACACACACACACACACACACACACGCGCGCGCACTAGCACACACACACACACACAAATGCGTGCGCGCACACACACGAACTAGCACACACACACACGTGCACTAGCGCACACACACACACACGCACACATGTGCGCACACACACACGCCGGCGCACACACACACACATACATGGCCAGAGTTTGCACAACTCTGGACATTATATATATATATTTTTCATTTCCATTTAATACTTGTTCAGCCGCTGTTTTGTACAGATATTTTTATTTCTTCATACATTCTTATACATTTACATACTGTGTATTTTGTTGTACAGTTACTTTATTCTCAACTTCAACTTATATATATTTTATCTTATTCCTTCCCAGCTAAATTTACCTTTTATTCTAATTTGTATTGTATTGTGTATTTTGTTGTAAAGCTATTCTATTATTCAACTTTAATTCAGATATATTTTACCTTACTCTTTCCCAGTTAAATTTACCCTTCATTTTAATCCGTGGTGTACAGTTTTTATTTTTTTTTTTTTCAACTCTTAGGTCACGAGCAGTTGTGTAAGGCATTTCACTGCATTTCGTACTGTGTATGAATGTGTATGTGACAAATAAATTTGAATTTGAATTTGAATTTGACATACATACACACACACACACACACACACTTGTATTTGTATCCTGGTGAGGACCCTCCATTGACTTCCATACATTTTGGTGACTCCACCATGCCTTACCCTAACCCTAGGAACTCAGAGGGCATCTTCTATTTCTGGTTTTGGATGGACGCATCACTGGCATGCCGAACCCTTGCACTGACTGCATAACTCTGGCCCTAGGCCCTGGTCATCACCCTACGGTCCATAAACCTAGTCCCATCCCTTTATCCTCTCCCTGTTTGTCTGTTTTTCCTCTCTATTACTGAACACAACACATGACAAAACACCCAAAGCACTGTTTAGAATTCACCTAGCTGTGCACATGCACCCACTGAGACATAACAGTCTTATTGCACCTTACACGGCACATCTCGAATCAGTAGGCTGACTGCCGACGGCCTCTCCGAACAACCGCCTGCATATTCACTTCCCATAAAGCCAGAAACCAGGTGATCTTGAATGAGTGTGCACACCTTTGCTTTCCATACCAAACTCTGGGGCAGGGGTATTCCATAGAAAACGATCTCACAAACCTAACTACTATAACCAGTCTATTCCTAACCTAACTGTAACTAAAATGTATTTCACACCATCCCTCTAAAACTAAAGTGTGGAGCTTAACATTGTACCAAAGTAAGGACCAGGCAAAATGTCATCACTTATGTCCTCAGTTTACAGGTGAGTTTGAGATTGGTCCTTACTTTGATGTATAGACAAGTACACGCACACACCGTGTCTATTTTTAGCCACGTTTACTCCCTTGGAGATATTTATAATTTATTCCTAGCTTTTTCCCATCTAACTCACACATCACGTACAACAGCCTACAGTTTTTGACACCCACACACATTCCTGTAGTCAGCTCACACAAACACACACACACACCACTCCATGTTTTCACACAGGTTGCCATGCAGCTAACGTTTTTTTCACTTGCTGTTTGGAAAAACAAAGTGATTCAGGTGACATTACAACAGTCTGATTGGCTTCCTACTGCAGACCGTGCCCAGGTGCTTCCATGGAAAGTCCTGATGACATCACCTCTGCCGATCACAACGAAAGAAGTTTCTCAATCCTGTGTGTTAATGCACAGCCTGACTTGAGCCGGATTAAACCAGTCGGGAGGCTTTTTTCCACACACCTTCTTTGCTTTTCACTGATGAGAGAACATCTTCCTCTCTGGATGTAGGAAGTGTTAAACGGCATGACAACGGACACTTAGTGTGTTTCCAGCAGGCTTTGCCAGGAACTCTCACAGCTTTTGTCAGATTACAGGAACTTGGCACGAGCCGATTATTCTCCCACTGGCACCAAAAGGTCATTGTTTCAAAGACACTCAAAGGTACTCAGAGGAAGAAGTCACCCGGCCACATGGCCACAGTATGAGACAAATTTGGGTCTCCAGTGGTATTTCTCAGCTGGATTCTTTCATGTCAGCAAGTTTTGGTTTATTTCTCAGTGGTTCCCAAACTTTCCTTCTAAAAAAAGTGGCTGAAACTTCCAAATATTGCTGTGTAAAGCAGCCAAACACTGTTAATGATTGTTGCTTTTACTCATGCAGGACACCTGTTTTCATCTCTTTGGAAAAGATGTGGTTAAATACGGCTTTTGCATCATTTCTGACGGGAGGTGGGTTTTGTGCAGTCGGCGTTTGGTGAACCAAACTTTAGGAGCCAGCTTTAAATGTCATTTTAAAAGGGACATATTGTGACATTTTTCTTAAAGAGCAAGTCGCCCTCTGAGAAGTCTTACATCCTCTACGCTTCCTGTTCAAAAATTACGTCCAAAGGAGGCCTCGCCTTGCAGATTGAGAGTGCGTGGCCAAGCCAGCTGGAGGCGTGGCCGAGACTCAGCAGTCCAGTGCAGTGCACCCCCGTAATTCGGTACCAGCAGCATCACACAATACCTCTTAGCCATGAGTAATGGCAGATTTAATTCAATGTAGGGAAGCGGTTAAACCAAGTCCCCATAATCCGGGTCTGGACATGAAGCAAAACAGGAAGTGACAAAAATTGCAGTTCCACCCTCATCCACTAGGGGCTGGTGTCAGAAGTGAGCAAATCCTCATCGACTCCCATGTTAAAAATACCAATTTAACAGCAGAAATAAACATGTTTACAGCCTGGTTCCAAATTATGTTTTAGGTTTAATAGATCTAGTTTACACTCATGATAACTCTGAGGAGGGTGAATTTTTTCTCACTCTTCTGTTTAAGTGTATTAAAAGCCTAAAATTCTGTATAATTAATGAGCATCAGACCCACGTGACCGCAGAGCTAGCTCCGGGGAAAGGCCTCAGTCTGAGCCTCGGCCTCGCCTGAAAACTGTTCCATGATTTTTAGTCTCTCAACTTAGACCATTAGTTGTGCTGTTTGTGTGTTCTTTTTGGATATTTTTTGTGCAATTGTTGGACAAAATGACTTGCTGTGGCATTAATTGCACTAATAGAGCATCCAAGGAGTCTCCACTTCATTTTTTTCTGCAAGTAAAATTATATTTATGTATTTTAGTCACTGCCGCTCTTGCACTAGCTGAGCTTAGACTTTAACATGTACTGTTTAACCATGAAATTTAAATGTAATAGGGTAAAACCCAGTGCATTTACCATAACGCTGCATTTTTGAAAATGGTTTGACATATAACATGTTGGTGGAGCTGAGTTCCGACTATCTGTATGGTCCCCTCCCCTCAGCGGCCGCTCGGCGCATCTCTGATCGCAGCAGCGCTTGTCTGCTGTGCGGCTGCCGGCTTGTGGAGCTCTCGGAGACCTCTGTGTTCCACCCGGTTTTACCCAGTGGTCAGCCTGGCGTATCTCTGACTCAGAAGGTCCGGTGTTGTGCACAGTTAACTCCGGTTGTAGCTAGGTAGCTACCTCCGTTAGCTTAGCTCCCACCTCCGCGTTAGCTTTGGGTTAGCTTGTAGCTACATCGCTTCAGTTCGACGGGTGTCGTCATTTGACCCCAGCCTTACAGCCCCACCCTCAGCTCCACCTCTTTTCCCTGTTATGGAATTGTTTGGGCTTGACGGAACCTTTGACACAGTCAATATGGCGGCGGTGGCCACCTCCCATTTTGGCACAAAATTTAGAATTGGAGCCTATGGACACGAATTGTCCGATATATATGTCGATGGTTTAAACCTAAAGAAGGCATAATAATGATGGTTTTAGGCAGAATTTTAAATAAGATGTGCTAACGTGCCAATATTTGAGGCCTTTTAGCGCTGTTTTAGCTGGGGCTGGCCACGCCCACCCATTCCCGCTCAGAAGGAGGCTACATGCTGGACCATTCCTGTGACACTGTGATCAGCAGAGAGGGCATGGACAGCAGAGGGCAATATCCTCTACTGCCCGCAGATAAAAGGAAGTGACGCCACCAACATCCAGCGGTTACCCTGACAAAGACGTCAGCGACGTCGAAAACTTGTCGGCAAAGGTAAAAACAAACCCTGATCACACTGTGTACAACGAGGAGCTAAAGTAAACAAAATCAGAAAACAAACACAATACGAACGTAATAAAGAAACTTAAAGCAGTATGAAGAGAGCCGTGCTATTTGTTTGGAACACTTCCCCCCTCCCAGTAATGAAAGAACAGAGAGTGCATTTGCTAACTGATGTCTGTCTCTACAATAAGCCGACGAATGTCTAGTTTTGGCCTCTTACTAGACGTTTTCTGCTTCACTCACAGATCAAAACAATCATAAATATTACAGCTGGCAGCTAAATGGTATCATATTGGCAGAAGAAGGGGGAAGCGTTACAAATTTGGTTTGTTTTGAGTTGCTTTGGTTTTAGATCTCCTTGGTAAACTCAAGCTTCTCCTTCTGCTAAGCCCAGATTCTGAGCGTTTAAACACAGAAATAAACTAAATGGTTTTATCTGGTGAAATTCAGTTTTAGGGCACTTTAGTAAATGTTTACATGTAATTCAAAGTCTATTTCTTCTCCATCTAGCACAATAGTTTGATTTTTAAATGTAAATTGAGTAAACTTCAAAATACACTGGAAGGTTTTTTTTATTCCTTAGAAAAAAAATTGACATAAATTATAAAGTAAATGTGAGATTTTATTAATAGGTTTTGTTTTAACGTTTAATTGAGTATTTTATAAAAAAACAACACCAGAATCTAATTCTTGAGTTTAGACCCGGTAGCTCTGGTGAATTTCTGCACTCTACTTTTGACGAGTTCTGATCCCAGAAGATCCGAGTGTAAACACTGACCGGGGCGCCATTAGACCAGCTTTGTTTGGCAGCATAATGAGGGAGTCTGTTAGCAGCGTTGTGGTACAATCTGTGTGAAAGAGGCTTTACTCGACTTTAAGTGCATTCTTTTCCTTTTGTATTTAATTTGCAAAACAGATTATTTCTCACTGTTTGTGGGGAACATGGAGTGACGTGGCGAGGTTCAAACTATGAAATATTTTGTATGATTCTGCTGTTTTCTCTGGTTTTCTGTTGTGTTGTGGACTATGCTGTTGGGCTGCAACACTTGGTTTATATAAAATGATTCATTCTTATTGTAACAAAAGAGGAAAATTTTCAAGAGTTTGCTGATTTTATCCAAAATATATAAGTAACACATTCAAGACCAATGCCAGAACCACCAAATCATCAAATGTGTGCAAAAACAACAAAACTGACTCAAGTACTGACAAAAATAAATCCATCCATCCATTTTCATCCGCTTATCCGGAGTCAGGCCGCGGGGGCAGTAGCCTAAGGCGAGAGGCCCAGACTTCCCTCTCCCCAACCATTTGGGCCAGCTCCTCCGGGGGAATCCCAAGGCGTTCCCTGGCCAGGTGAGAAACATAGTCCCTCCACTATGACCTGGGTCTTCCTTTAGGTCTCCTCCCGGTTGGACGTGCCTGGAAAACCTGACCAGGAAGGCGTCCAGGAGGCATCCTGACCAGATGCCGGAGCCAACTGGCTCCTCTCGATGTGAAGGAGCAGCGAATCTACTCCGAGCCCCTCCCGGATGACCGAGCTTCTCACCCTATTTCTAAGGGAGAGCCCAGCCACTCTTCGGAGAAAACTAATTTCGGCCGCTTGTTTTCGCAATCTTGTTCTTTCGGTCACTACCCAAAGCTCATGACCATAGGTGAAGGTAGGAACGTAGATCGACCGGTAAATCGAGAGCTAAATACAAATAAAAAACAAGACCTGAGTTTGTCAAACCATTTATAAATAAGTTACAACCTGTTGAAGGCAATGTCCTAAAGAGCAAATCAAGTAAGGTGCATTTTCATTCATTAACCATAAACTCAGTGTGCTTAGAAATGAATAGAAAGACACATGCAGACTCTAAAACAACAAGAAAACACAATTTTAAATAAATAAATAAACATACAAACAAACAAATAAAAATAAACTAAAAATTGGGACGTAAATTTTCTGATTCCCATTTGTTTCCATGAACATGAAGGGCCTAAAACAAGAACACATTTGCTTTGATAAAACACAGCAGAGGTTCTATCATGGTTTGGGGTTGCTTTGCTGCTTCTGATGGTGACGTTACTGAAAGAATCAAACCAGTAACTTAAATAGTATATTAGCACACTTTAAAGAATATCTGATGTTTTTTTTTATTTTTATTTTTTTTTTGTGGTTTTTAAAAAGAAACATGCACGTGGATAGCAAGAGTTTCAAATGGTTATAATCTGAAGCAAGCATCACTCAAGTGGAAACCTGTGAACTCTTTAACTAGCAAGCTGAAATGTTGTTGGAGGTTAAGGGGGAGTTTTCCTCTCCACTGTCGCTACATGCTTGCTTAATATGAAAATTGTTGTAGTTTCTGACACAACAAGTCAGTGACTCGATACAGTCTGCTGGGGTGTCCTTACATAGGAAAATTTCTCCTTAATTGGCATAATGAACTGAACTCTATTGGAATGACTGTGAAGAGCCTTGAGATGACTCTTGTTGTGATTTAGTGCTTTATAAATAAGCTGAATTGAAATGAAGATTGTTTTATTCTTCTTAGGTGACAACATTTAACATGGCTCACACTCCTCCTTACTATACAGGCGCCTAACAGACATTTGTGTTTTAGTGAACATTGTTCTTTTAATTACCAGGTACATTTGTGCAAATTGTTAATAGCCTGTACTTGCAGGATAGACAAGTGTTAAATGCATATATGACTGCAGAAATATGTGTGAAATAGCAAAAAATAAGCATTAACATTCTCAAGGCTTGTGTGGGGCCCTAGGCAGGCTTTCCTTTGGGGTCAACAAGTCATACCAACAAGTCAACACATGGTGATTCATCATAGGCTACACCATGACCATGTGTCTAAGATATCATGAGCATCATTTGTAATTAACTAAGAGCATACCAGTATTGTTATGGATATTGATTTTAACCTTAGAGGAGTAAAGTTAATGTCTGTTTTTAACAGCCGTGCACTTTTGTCCAGTTTGAATGCAGCTGTTGCAGAAGATGTGGAGCGTCTCCTTTGGTCACATGATGGATCCCTTTAGCAGTCAAGCAGCCTATTGTTCTATTAATATACAGTGCTGTGAAATGAAATTGCACGCTTACAAATTTTTATTTGTGCTTTTTTTCCACATCGGCAAGAACAAAATGTCACCATTGGGCAAAACAAACATAAGTAAACATAAATGCAAATGATTATCTCATGTATAAAGGAGACATATTGTGATATTTATTATGTTTCTATCATATTTCTATGCTTGATACAAAACACATTGTTGTTGTTGTTGTTGTTGTTGTTTTTGCATAAAATCCCTCTCACATAAAGTTTTTTAGTAGTTTTATTCTTGATATTTTCAGTACCTTCCAGAATGAGCCGTTTCAGAGCTCTGTCACTTTACCAAAACAAGCTAGAGCTGGTCACGCCCTCCCAATTTCCTGCTCAGGCTGCTTCATGCTGACAAGGCCTGATCCTACATGTGAAAGGTATTTCCTTCACTTGTGACATCACAAATGGGGACTTCTTGAAACAGCTTGTTTTATGCATATTATCACTAAAATAAAAAACAGACAGGAACCGGGTGGTTTTTTTTTCAGGTTTGGAGTGTTATAGAGGCCGAAGAGACCCTTATGGCAGCAAAAAAGGATGAAAAAGGTAAGTTTTTCACAATATGTCCCCTTTAAAGAGCAAAAAGCCCCATCCAAACCAACCTGGCCCTATGGAAGGAAAAAGTAATTGCCCCCATGTTAGATCATGAATTAACTGTTTGGTTTCTCTATTGATTACTACCAGATCTGAAAAATCAAGAAATCCCATCACTAAGTAACGTGATGTAAGCTGAACTATCTCAAAAAGCGACGCAGCATACTCAGAACACCATCTAAAGCACTCTAGACGTAGTTAGGGTCAGAGGCAAAGGAGGCAAATATGTTTTCACAGCACCATAGAAACTGTGAAAATCACTTGTTATTCCAGGCGTTGAAGTGTGTGTCGCTGATTGTGTCACTCGTGTTTTTACGGGCCCGGGTGCTTTAGATGGGAGGTTGAACGCCACACTCCGATCCTCCACCCAGACGAGAGGAACATAAACACAAACCTCAGTTTCTGCCGCTGCTCTCATCTCAGAGCAACGTGCACAGGGAGCACACTTTCCCCTTTGCCTGTGAGCAGGCACCTTCCTCTCTCCGGCTGCTGTTGTTATTGAAAGCAGCAGAGGAAGCTCCGTGCAGATGGCAGACTGCACATCAGTCCTTCATCTGAAGTAACGCCTTGATTTAGTTGAGTTTTTTTTTCTATTTTCTGTTTTTAAACACACAAAGTTGCTGCAATGATTTATTTGCACGTCAAAGTTTGTAACTAAATTAAACAGCAAAATAAATTGCATACACACAACTCCCACACAGCAAAGGGGTGACACTTTAGCTTTTGACACTTCCTCTTAAAACTGTAAAAAAAATAATAAATAAATAAATGTTTGGAAAGTTGATCTTTTTTTGACTTCTTGTTTCTTATTTTGGTCTCGCTTTCTCAACAGCGAGTGAAACAATACCCAGCAGGCGTCACAAGATAAGTCACTGACGCTCAGGAAGCTTTCCCTTCCTTTTATTAGCTTTTTTTTTTTTTTTTACTTTTTCTGCCTTTTCCTCTGCAGGTCACTTCAATGAAATATACAACAAAACCTCTCCGATTTACCACCATCTGCTACACAAAACACACACACCTTCATGATCATATGTATAAACACACATAGGTCAGTGCAAAACTCCCACATAAGATATGCTAATTTTTCCTGAGTTGCATAACCTTTAGCCGGTAACTTCCTTTACTGTTAAAGTTAAACGCTCTGTCTGAGACTGCAGATGACAAATTGTTAAAATGTACCAAAATATTTGCTGCAGCTGACAAATCTTCTCTCTGAACTAATCAACCCGGTGGCCATAAACACTGACTTGTTCAGGATAAGCCAGCAAACAACTCAATCATGAGCTTCCTGTTTTTGAGCACGTAGTCTGTGACCTCAAAAGGAGGAGCACAGGATGTGCTCCAAGTGGAAGATACAGCGATTTCCTAGACAGCCCCAATTGAGACGCATGTTGGTGGGAGCAGATAGGTTGCATCTGTTGCACAACTGAATTAAATGTGTTGTTTTATTTCCTGTAACAACAGCTAAAGGGTCCGACCCGTTGTCTGTCACTGAGGTGGAAAAACAATTCATCTACATTTCAGACATTTTAAAGGAGGTTTCTGTTGAAAGTCAAATGAACTATTCATAACTTTACTGTTATAGATGAAATCCAGAAGGACCTCTGTTTTGATAAATAGAGTTGAAGTTTAAAGGGACTGACAAGCTAACTGCTAGTACTGACTCCACCAAGTCCAGAGCTCAGTCTTAGAGAAAGGGTGAGGAGCTTGAACTTCCAGGAAGGGCTCAGGCCCTGTCCACACGTAGCCGGGGATCTGCCAAAACGTAGATATTTTTCTACGTTTTGGCCTGTCATCCACACGAAAACGGAGTTTTTTCACACGAAAACTGATCTTTTTAAAAACTCCGGGCAAAGTGAAGATATGTGTTTTCTCCGTTTTGGGTGTCTGCGTGTGGACAGACAAAACCGGAGTTTTAAGTTCCGCAACGTCACTTTCCGCGACAAAAAAAATGCTGACATCACGTGTGCGACCTGTGTTTACACTAGCCGACAGCATGGATGCCCTCAGAGCTGCGCTCGCTTTATCAATTGTCCAAGCGCTTTTTGCTTGTTTGTTTTTGCAAGCGGAATTACTGCTCCTTGCGGAAGACCACAGACGAAGGACGAGGTTAAGAATGGGGGAAGTACTGCCGCCTACAGGTCTGGCATGTCCTTAACAACGTATTTATCCGGGTACGTGTGGACAGAGTTTTTTTTTAACCCTTTGATGCATGAATTATGAAATCTTCAACCATGATTTTTTTAACAATTTTTTTCATTCGTCTTTAGGTGTGAATGAAACAAATTTCAACAAATATTTCTTGTAAAATTTTATAATTTACAAATAATTTATTACATGTCCACCTCAGTGGACAGCGTGCTTTCTGAGCATGAAATATGTTGGCTTGACTTACTGAAGTCCAAATGGAGGGGCTCAAATGCAATAAAGTCTTCAACAGCTGTGCTTAATAGCAAAAACAAATAAATAACAATTTTGAGTACCTGTCCACTGTAGTGACCATTATGCATCAAAGGGTTAAACGAGGTGGTGTGGATGCAAGTTTTTGGAGGGGCGGATATTCGTTTTTAAAAAACCCCGGCTATGTGTGGACTAGGCCTCAGACTAGAGGAGGCCCCTGATTGCTCCCAGAAGACGAGTTTCAGGTATGTCCTGACCCAAGACATGTTGGAGGAATTTCATCTCTAATCTGACCCTGGAACACTTTAAACCCAGTTCACACAGCAGGATTTTTAAATCGTGAGACCACACACGTGGCGATTAAAACAATCACCGGTATACCAGTGTTGGTCCTAAAGTGAGTGGTGTCAGGCAACGGCAAAGACCACGCACATCACATGAGCCTATTTCACACATGAGCATTCCACAGAGAGAAAGGAAATCTTCTGAGATCAATTACAAAAAATGGTGTGGGAGGAGTGTGCAGCGTGCTTCCATCGCCTCCCTTTCTGATTGGCTACACGTCATATTCAACCAGCAGGAAACTTGTTTGACCTTAAAAAACAACCAAAGGCAATCCAGAATGTTTGAAACCCCAAAGTCCATCTGCCTCTATAAACACTCCAAACAAAAAATCCAATTTCTACCTGTTTTTGGTTTGGAAATAATATGATTGAAACGAGCCGTTTCAACAAGTCAACGCTTGTGATGTCGCAAACGGGAAAATTTGCATTCATAATTTGTGGGGGAGCGAGGAAGCAGACCGTACATCTCCTTCGTGGAGGGGGGTGTAGAGGATGGGAATGAAGGGTGTACTGTATTTTGTGAGTTTGCAGTGAGCCCTGAAACAACTCATTCTGGAAGGTACTGAAACAGTCAAGAATAAAACTGCTGAGATCTCCTCAGATATGAAGGATTTTATGCAAAGAGCTTCATAAATATCCATTGTGTCAACCGTAGAACTATTAAAATTTTAAAAAGGCCATAATGTGTCTTTTTAAGACAGCAGAGATTCACTATGGTCTTGTCTGCTTTTGGATCAGCCGTTACCCTTCGAACGGATCAGACTCAAACTCTTTTCAGGTAGGGTTATTTTAGTATATTATACATTAAACCTTCCGCACATTTCACCAGAACTTCTTTCAGGATATCTGAGCTTTAAAATTTGTGGGCAGTGGGTGTCTCTGAGGTTTTGGTTTAAGCCTCACCACCTGCAGGAGTTTACGCTAACAGTGTGGGAACCGCTCCCAGACCTTTAGCCTGAGGGAGGCAGGAGGTCATCGTTGACCAGATCGGTGTTTTCGCCAACGTTTAATCCACCGAGTCGTTGTGCTGTACCAGCTGATGCTCTGATTAAGGCAACCTCACCTAGGTTCCCCACCTCTCTGTACAGTCACTATCACGCCTTTGGTCACAAGATATCTCACAAATCACAAGCATGTTTCATAAAGCTGCAGTTTCAGTAGACTGCCAAATGAGAAGGGAGACGTACATTAGAGACAACTTTTAAACCTGTCGACAAATTGCACAATCCTTGTTTTGTCACTTTGATGTCTGGCACAAGAGCAGGTCTGAGATTTCTCCACGTTGTTTGTTTGGTTATTAAATTACCCCGGCGCGCATGGTCTGCCCAAACGTCTTCCTCTTCTCACTCCCTAGACATGCAGACTTCAGACCACAGATTCATTCCAGATAAGATTTTTGTCAGCAGGAGCCGGATCTGGCAGGATGTTGGTTATTTGATATTGCGTGGCACACATTAGTGCCATTAAATCGCACTAGTAGCTGTAAATGTATTTGCTCTGAAGGCACGGACATGCTCAAAATGACTAATTATGTTAAAATATACTTGTTGTTGTGCTTTGCAGTAAAAGTCTGAATGCAAGTGATGCTCGTGTCTGCTGTGGAAGGGTTAGGGTTGTGGAAGGGTGTGCATTTAAGATCATTCACTCACTGCTGTTGCACATTAGCCATTTATTACTAACGGGTTAGCCATTGGAAAGTCTGGTTAGTGGTGCGGGGGGGGGGGTGGGGGGGGGTGTAACCCATGAGTGAACGCTGATTAAAGACAAGCCAAACTTTATGTCTACATTTTAAAACTGCATCAGTAGACCAAAGTGCTTCTATAGATTTAATCATCAAAATCAATAATCAGGTATTGATCTCAACCATAATCATCAGATGAAGCAGGATTTAGAATAAAATGTTATTTTAAAGGAGATTTAGAGCTGTTTAATCTGGATGTGGGGCTGCACAGCGGTCCAGTGGTTAGTGCTGTTGCCTCGCAAATGGGTTCAAATCCCAACCTGGGGTCTTTCTGCATGTTTTCCCTGTGCATGCTTGGGTTCTCTCCAAGTACTCCAGCTTCCTCCCACAGTCCAAAAGCAAGACTGCCAGGTTGTTTGGCCTCCAAATTGTCCTTAGGTGTGAGTGTGTGTGCTTGGTTGCCTGTCCTGGACTGGCAATCTGTCCAGGGTGTACCCCTCCTGTTTGCCCAGACACTGTTGGAGATGGAGCCCCCCCCCCCGACCTTGCGAGGATAGGCGGGTAAAGAAATGGATGGATGGATAATCTGGATGTTGCATGGCACGGACAATTTTACTGTTATTTATTTAGCATTTGAAACCTTTAACTTTTAAAGGGCGCCCAGTCAAAGAATTAAAATTTTAAAGTTTTAAGCCTTGGGTTTCATTAGGAGCTATTTAGACTTTTTATTTTTTTAACTCTTGAAATTTTTCATTATTTTCTTTTTCAATTTTTCCACTTTCTTCTTTAAATTGGGAAACTTCTTTTTCTTTTATTTATTTATTTTTATCATTTGAAATTGTAAGACAACAAGAAGCCCGACCTTAAGAGAGTTTGAATGGAACATTAAGGTCAGATTCTTCAGCGCTCCACTTGTAACCTTTAAATTTGGTACAACATCCGATCACTGTTGGAAACATTGCGGTCAAGTTTTGATTGCTTAAAATAAACAGAATACAAAATGAAATAAAAAAATGTGGAAATACTTTTAGAGCCAAACAGTATAATACTGGGAAGTTTTCCCAATAATTTCTGAATAAACTAGTAACTTTTCCCTACTAAAAATATTATCCTAGTTACTAAGAAAACCATTAGTAGGCCATTTCCTGGCTTAAACCTCAGCTACTATAACTCAATGGAAAAACAAAATGCAGGAGGTTATATGATATGGAGGGAATAACAGCAAGGTTACAAATGAATACGGAACCAATTATATCAAAGATATCTCTCAATTTGAAGTACTTATGCATTACATGGAGTCATGGACGTAGTTTTCACTTTAGAGGTTGTGGGGGGGCAACAATATACTTTGGTATTTTTTCTACTTTTAGGTCCCTTTTGTAATAACACTATAGTTTTTTTTATCAACGTTTAATATGTTTTCTTGATTAGCTTTTACTCATTTGAGTTTTTTTAACTTTTGAATCATATTTTTATTTATAACTTTTTTTTAAGAACGCAATTTAAGTTTAGGCTGCAAGTTAACATCTAAAGGACGCTCAAGTAACCATATTAACTAAAATGCGTTCCAAAAGGTTAATGACTACCTGCTTAAGTATTTTTCTGAGGAGTGGCGCTGTGATTGGCTACGAAGCCTCCTGACGTCACTCACAGTCCTCGAGGACTTCTCATTCGCTCTCACGCGGCGTCTGCGGCAGGTCAGGAGAACGCAGAGGAGTTCAGCCTGTGAAACAAACCGGATGACAGACAGCTTTGACTCGAACTCGGACTGTTTTTCTCTCGTTTCCGCTCAGATTCTTTTTTAGGCTGGTTGTCCGCTGCTGTGGAAGGTGAACGCTTCAGGGTCGACTCGAAGTTCCAAAGATGAACTTCGGCTCCGTGTTCGGGAAACTTGCGGTAAGCAGACAACAACTCTCGTGCTGTTAGTTACCTAACCTGTAACTGCGTGTTTCTTCTCTCTTCGTGTGTTTTATAAACGCAGCGTCCGTGTAATAAAGCGTCTTGTGGTATAAAAGCGGTCACGCCGCTCAGATAAATGGAGCAACTTTCCTGAAGCGGTCACACACACTGTTTTTTTTTCTTTCTGGAGCTAAAATCACGGCCAGGCCTGTGAACTTGTGTGTGTGTGAAGATGAAACAAACCCCTTCATTGTCTACACACACGCAGGAAGCGACGGTGTGTTTATTTCTATAGATATTAGATTGATTTCTGAGCCTTGTGTGTTCTTTACTGTACATGTGCTGCACCCCAAACCCCCCCCCCCCCCCCCCGGCGCACACACACACACACACACACACACACACACACACACACCAACTGTGTTGGACATCATGTGGTCACATTGTGCAGCAGACAGGCAGCATATGATGGTTTCTGGTCTGTGACAGCGGATGTAGCTGCCTCTAATAACCACTACTAATAAGTAGCCTGCTCTGGACCCTGCTTGCAAGCATTAATTCAATGAGTATGGACTTTATTAACTCGACAGGGGTTGAGAAAACAGTTAAGCCTCCCCCTAAATCCCTACCCCAGTTTATATATATAAAAAAAGCCAAGAATCCACCTTGCCAGTTAGTCACTTAAAGACAAAAAGCCTCTTAACAGTTTTTCCAGGAAGGTTTATTCCTCTCAGACCCTCACAGAGGCGTCTTTTCATTCCCTGGGTGTTGTTTTTTCCAACTGTGCACCACCACAGCCTGACGTTTTAAGCGCTAAAGGTTCACCGTCAGGTCTGAATGCATAATATGTACATTTGACTTTTGTTGAATCCAGCTTGCTGGTTCTGATTCCCTTAAGGTGGCGGATTTGTGTGGTTGACCTTGGTCTTGGTTTTTTTGTCACTGGATTTTAGATTTTCTCTCAGAAAATCGGGTGTTGCATCAAACCCAGAAGGACCGTTGTTCGTGTTGTCCAGTTCGTGTTTTAAGTCGTGCAGTGTTCCGTTACTGAAATCAGATTTACTTTTCCTGGTGGCAAAGTCAATGTTTATCTCTTCTGTAAACCACAGTACATTCTACAGGCCTTGCCAGCAGGCCTTGTTGCTAAGGGACTGCGAGGAAACTTCAGCCTCCCCCTACCTCGTCCACCCTTGCTAATCCTCCCCCTTCTCATTCTCCCCCACAACACACCCCTTGAAATTGCCGGAGTGTACGTGCTTGTCCACCCAGTAAACTTCCTGTCCAGAGTACACAGATACGCTGATATTAGTGGCATCAATTTACTTCTTAGAATTGTCATGCCCATGCAAATGTACACTAGATTGTTATCTTTGATTACTTACTGTGTCTGGGTGTTGGTTCACACAGGAAATGGTCCCTTTAGTCTCTGGGGACAACACAGACAGGGGCAGGACTGACATCTGGGACATGCCGGGGCCAAACTGTTTGTTGCTTGGGAGCCGGCAGCAGCCAACAAACCCACCATTCTGCAGCTTGTGTTATTAAAACTATCTGTTTATTGCTGGTCTGAGTGGTGTCCGTGTGAACAGCCGTGAACGTTCGGGGCACTGGATGATGCAATGCAGAGCAACCCCTCTTGCTGTCAGACTCCAGGTGGTTTTGTGCTTCTTTATCTGGCTTATTACAGCCAACTGATTCTGAAGTAGCGCGTTGTTATTGCTGTTGTTATGGTGAATCACTTCAGAAGTATCAAAGAGGTGCTGACTCACTCAGGGAGTGCCACCTGTTCAGGTGGCACCTACTCCTCCAATGCATTCCAACAAACATGAGTCACTGATCACACCTGAACTTTCTAACAAAGACAGTTTATTGCGTCAGACATCACAAGATTAACAGACTGATGTCACCTGGAGTCGTTCTGGTGAGCAGTAGCTCCGGAGGTAGAGCGGGTTGTCCGGTAATCGGAAGGTTGCACGTTTGATCCTGGCTCCCACCAGAAAAGGTTGCTATTGTGTCCTTGGGCAAGACACTTAACCCGCCTTACCTGCTAGTGGTGGTCGGAGAGTCCGATGGTGCCAGTGTTTGGCAGGTCTCGCCTCTGTCAGTCCGCCCCAGGGCAGCTGTGGCTACATTGTAGCTCACCCCCACCAGTGTGTGAATGACTGATTGTGTTTTGAAGCGCCTTGGGGGGCTGTGGAACCCTAAAAGGTTGCTACACAAATACAGGACATTTACCATTTTTTGAACCTTAATAGCAGCTAATTCTGGATTACATTCAAAGTAGGGCTGCTCGATTATGGCGCAAATGATAATCACGATTATTGTGACGGAAATTGAGATCTCGATTATTTAAGACGATTTTTCAATTGATGTTGATTTTATACGTTTTTATTCGATCATACAATTGCTCAGGGCACAATCAGGACAAAAAATAAATAAGAAAAAGAAAGAAACAAGATAATCACTAAAATAACACCTGATTCTTAGTATAAAAAGACCAATATACTTGCTCATAGTTTATGACCCAAGGTCTACAGACTTTGGTTTAACTTCATCCATCCATTGTCTGAACCCGTTTGTCCACGTAGGGTCGGGGGGGGGGGGGGGGGGGTAGGGTTAGGGAGCCAGTCCATCTCAGGGCAACACAGAGACACACGGAACAAGCAATCTCACACACACACACACACACACACACACACACACACACACACACACACACACACACACACAATTTAGACAGACCAGTTAATCTAACAGTCATGTTTTTGGACTGTGGGAGGAAGCCGGAGTACCGGAGAGAACCCACGCATGCACAGGGAGAACATGCAAACTCCATGCAGAAAGATCCCAGGCCGGGAAGCGAACCCAGGACCTTCTTGCTGCAAGGCAACAGCTCTAACCGCAGCGTCACTGCGCAGCCCCCTTGAAAGAAAGTCACACTGGAAGGAGGACATTTAGCCCAGAAGTGATTTTAAAAAATTGTTGATTTAAATGTTTTTTACATTTTAAAAAAGTGATTGGATATATTTGTTTCAGTCCTAGTTCAGATTTGTTGAAGTGAGTTTTTGTAAGGGTTATGTAGATATCTCAGTAAAAGACCTCAGAATCACTAACGTAGACACAGCAGGGGTAATTCTAAAGGGGATTACAATATTTTTAAATGAGCATCCCTATAGAATATATAGCTAGTTATTAGCAGTGCTCCCAGTTCACAATATTTTTATTGAACACCCTTTCCACAGAAAAAAACGAGTATCAGTTCACGGAAGACCTCTGATGGGTGATGTCACCTAAGTTCAAAGGTTACAGTCTTCTTTTAGGTCATTGGGTGTCAAAGTGTAAAATGTAATAATCACCAAAGACCCTGTTCTGTTCAAATTGATTTTTATGCCATAGAAAAGATAAAAGGAGACTCATCTACCTCTGTAAGTGTGTTTTAGGACTTAACATTATTGTCACATAATTAAAGGAAGGAAGTCATGGAATGGCATCATTTGTGGGTTTGTATATCTGCCATCTGCACATAAGTATAACGGGTGGCGTTTCATGCTTGTTTTTAAGCTGAAAGTGTTTTTCTAAGACACACTTTTTTTATTTTAAAACACTGTTTCTGTGTTGATGCAAGGCTGAACGACGACAAAACGTTAGCATATTCACAATACACCAATCCTAGCTGGACCAGGTATAGGCCCAGTTCACACTGCAAAACTGTTTGATTGTCCGATTATTTAAAGAACAGGAGAGATTGTACCAGTAGCACTTTTTTTAAATTGTGTAAATAAAAAAATAAATAATTGGACCCAGAAATCAAACCGAAACAATACAATGCCTCCGAGCAGTCCCAATGTCCTCCTGAGCAGACCACACCTGTCACTGCTGGAATATCTGAAGTTCTCTTTATAGCCATTTAATCTGGCATAGGCAAGGGGAGAATCGGCTCAAACGTCGGCATAATTATCTTGCAGCGTGCACTGGGCTTTGGCCTCAAAGCTTTTTTGTTCACTCACTGGCTTTAGTTACCTGCATTAAACAAAGTTTTCCAAAGTTTCTTTTCTTTTCTGAGCCTCTCCGGTGTTCACACCGGCTGGCGTTCCCTGTACTAAATGATCCTAGCTGGGAAAATGTCTGCGTGGATTCTGTCTGCTGAGTCTGGGTTCTTAAGTGTTCAATTAGAAGGCGACAAAGAAGAAGTCAATAAACTACTGAAGAGAGTCCACCGTTTTAACAGGTTAGGAGATAAAAGCTGTATAATTTCTTAAGCAAACATCGTCTAGAAAGGTTTGTCACTCTTTTTGATTTGTTTGTTATTTCTCAGACAAATGTTAAGGCTGGAAGAGTCTTCCATAATCGGTTAATTTCCTTTCAAGGTAAAGAGAAAACGTGTGACCTGGCTCAGCAGATGTTTTCTTACATGACCTGGGTTTTATCGGTGAGGGGTTGTATTGATGAGCACCGGAGCTGGTAAATGTTTACATCTTGTTTTCCTCCGTTACACTTTTCTGGTTGAGTCAGCAGAAGATCATTAACCAGCTCTCTCAGGTTGGACAGATTACCGCTGGCTAGGATTTATGTTAGTTATATTCCAGCGCCAGGAAACGTGGCATGAAAAAAGTCCAAAGTGGCTAAAGGTTCACGAGTGCCAAATATTTTGACTTCCTGCTGTCCTGAATGGACAGTCTCACTCTAATAAAAGTCTTAAAATAAAGTCCATCTCTGTCCACAGAATGGACACGTGTTTACAAAGACATAAACCTGCCACGGTTTCCGGCTATTGATGACCACTTAGGTCCTGGTTGGTCTTCAGCACCAGGCACATATTCTGCATTTTTGCAGTGATGTGTTTATAAAAAGAGGTTTTCAGCTGCCAGAACTCCACGTTCTTTTCCCTCTTCACACAAACGTGAACTTTAATGGAACCAATGTGATTGTCCCTGGGGCGAGGAGACACATTCCCGATCCTCTTCGTGCTCCTGGAGCCGTCTCGTGAGTCGGCGTTCCGTGACGAACCTAATCAGAATTTGAAAAGGATAAATTAATGGGCCACACAAATTGAATCCAGTCTTGAAATTCAGCATCCCGTCTTCAGCAGCGTGCTGCTTGAGTCACGGTGATGCCGCCCACTCTTCCAGACCACAGAGACCACCTTCCGTCTCACAACACCAACAACATGTAAATGTGTCATGGCGCACCTGCGACTGGCTTTATCTCCCCTCATCAAAAACAACAAGACTCGTCTTTCATCAGTCATTTAGGTAACTCGGCGGGCACGGTAACTTTCAGAACTTTTACGACAACTCTAGCTAATTTCATTTTTTTCCAACCCTGCCGAGGAGGCGCATGGTGCCTAACCTGCTTGTGGCTCGCTGTGACGCTCGTCTAATCAGCAGAGCACACCTCCTGA
The DNA here is from genome assembly GCF_043380555.1 of Nothobranchius furzeri. Taxonomy (NCBI): domain Eukaryota; kingdom Metazoa; phylum Chordata; class Actinopteri; order Cyprinodontiformes; family Nothobranchiidae; genus Nothobranchius; species Nothobranchius furzeri. The sequence goes on along the minus strand of NC_091746.1, from coordinate 65,427,376 downwards.
GGAAACTCAAGAATGTGTGCCTGTGGAGCTGCAGCTTCCCTGAGTTATAAATATCCTGGCTGGCGGATGTGCTGCGGGTCCGATCGGGTGCTGGGCCTGCTCTGAGGGAACAGTTTGGAGCTGAACCCTGCATGAAGCCTCGGCATTGTCTCAAGCTTCCTGTGCTCCCTGAGAGGAGGGGGCAGCCGCATTTCACACGCTCCCATACACTGTACGCACACTTGTGTGCTCTATTGTGTGTGTGTGTGTGTCATGTTTTGTGGTTTTCAAACTGTTAGCTGTCTCTTGTTCCTTTTCAGCTTTGTGAGCTGACATCGGAGTCATTCCCCTTCGTTTTCCATCATTCAGCCTTATAAAGACAAATGCATCTGAGCTTGGCTGAACTTTGGATTTATTCACACTGGTCTATCAGGAGTCGGGAGTTAATTCTCCTGACAGCAGCTGGCTTGTACTTGTCTTCATCGTCTCACACAAAATGTCAGCGTGATTTATCGCCGAAGGAAAAGTTGTGCATGGCCAGCCCCCCCTCCTGTTCTGTCTCCAGGGAATGCCGGGATTTATCTGTAAAGCAGAGAGCATTCACTGTCCTGACAGGGTCAAACATCTACAATAAAGAAACATTTCAGTAAGACCCAGCTGCTGCTGGAATAAAAACCCTTATTAAGACGTAATGCATGGTCAATAAAGTTAGGTGAGAAAAATTATGAAAATTTTTATAAATGTTCGTTCAGGTCATGCGCTACCTCCTGACTACCACGCAAGACCACGCTTTAGGAATTATTTTAGGGCAAGAAAGTTATTTATTAAGTAAAGGGGAACACTGTGAACTCCCAAATAAAGCTGCTTGGTCGTAAACTTTCCTTAAAGAGAACAGTGACGTTGATCAGAAAAGTCAGATGTAAATGTGACTAATTCTAGTAGATTTTTAAAATATCCATAAATTGTACTTTTGGGATTTTTAGTTTGATTTTCTCTCAGATCCACAATTTGACATTTCCAAAGTTTCTTTTACATCATTGGCTGATTGCATATTTATTTATCTGTTGTTCAATCTATCAAGTTTTTGGATTACGTTCTGAAATAAAAACCTTTTTGTACTATTCTGCGTTTATAAAAGCTTAGGATTTATTTTTCATGCCCGGAATTTAGACTAAAATCTTATATTGAGAAGTGACGGAGTTACTGTTGTTTTGGTCTTATCTTGAATTAAAGGCACACTATGTGACTTTTTCATATTTTAAAATAATTTTCTTGAGCCAGTATGGGTTAAAATCACTCTTTACAGGGTTAATGAAAAGTCATCTGGCCCCCTCCACCCACTGTGGCCAGAATACCGCACTTGCAGCTCCAGAGTGTCTGGACTGCTCCCCAAAGTCACGCATCTTGCGTGACGCAGTAATGCTTTATGGCAATCCATGTTTACGCCTCAGTGTCTGTCTGATCACTCAGTGCTTTGAATCCACGTTTGGGTTTGCCGACCCACTACACCCTTTTGCTTGTGGTCACACGATTCCTCTTCTCAGGAGTCATATTATTTACCTGGAAATCTGTTAGTTATTAGTTAAGTGGCTAGCCAACATGTTAGCACTACGGTCTGCTTCCAACACGCTTCCTGCATGTTTTAGATCATGAACTGCTTTTGTTTAATTTAGTGGTGATGAATCACTCCTGTAGACAATAAAGAAGACTGAGGAGACATTTAAGCAGCCAGATTAAGGTGTTAAAAATACAAATGCAAGATTAGAAGAGTTTTGGTTTTTGGATTGATAACAAACTAGGGCTACTCGATTATGGCAAATCACGAAATAATCACGATTATTGTGACTGACATTGAGATCTCGATTATTAAAGAGGAATTTTTCAATTGATGTTGATTTTATTTGTTTTTATTTGGTCATAAAATTGCTCAGGGCACAATCAGAACAAAAAATAAATAAGAAAAAGAAAGAAACAAGATAATCACTAAAATAACTCCTGATTCTTAGTATAAAAAGTCCAATATACTTGCTCGTAGTTTATGACCCAAGGTCTATAGACCTTGGTTTAACACATTTAAGTCTAACCAGTACAGACCCAAATACCAATATCTTGCAAATACTGACAGCAAGAATTATACAGTGGCATTTATAACAAATAAATGCAAATAAATTTATGTTCACAAAATGTTGCATATTATGTATTTTGTCATGTCATGTTGCTGTAGGAGAGTGCACTAGCACAGTGTCCTCAGAGAGATTAGTTATTATTTATCAGCGTGAGGAACTTATTTCTACCTTATTTATTAACTATTTATTTACAAGTCCATCAGTTAATGTAATAATTGTCCCAACCACAGCTGCACCCCCCAACCCAGTCTCACAGCAATCTGGGGCTAGCTGCACGTGTGTTTAGCGCGCCGCACGCGCACATTTAGCTGTTTTTAGCGGCTCAGGAGTCCGCAGGTACGGTGTGTGTGTCACTCACTCTGGTTAATCCAACAGGGAGCCGGCTCCGAGAGCTGTTTCTTTAGCGACCGACACATCACTACATCATTCCCTTTCCTAATGTCCTGAAGAATGGTCCGGAGCGCAGGCGGAGTGTTTAGCTAACCTGCAGGAAATGTCGATGACAGTTATCCAGAAAGTATCTAAGAGTTACCAGAGATGTTTCTGAGGTGTTCGCTAGGTACTTTTAAGATTTAAAAAGTCAAGAAGGGGGTCTGAAAAGCTGTTAGAAATAGCGTCAAAGTCGCTAAGTTGGCAACACTGTGAGGAGCGCTTCATTTGCAACTCAGGGCAGCGCAAGTGGGAGGAGCAAATAATCGGCTTGTTTTGTTTTTATAATCGTTCAAAACTCCGATCGTAATTGGGATTAAAATTCGATTAATTGAGCAGCCCTATAACAAACTCTAGGGGGTGCTAAAAGTAGGGCTGGACGATATGGAAAAAAAGTATATCGATAAAATATTTTTTTACATTGATCAATATCGATCATTTTTGAAAACCATTTTAAAAATTGTAGAAAATATATTTTACTTGCAGCTCTGGCCATTTTATTTTTGGTATTTTTATTTTTTCTTCACCTCTTCTCGCATCATGCTGCCTCGTGCTCTGTTTTGGTTTGAGAAGGGGAGAGCCTGGTGGCGTAGTGTGCCCAAGTGTGTGGTTTTGATTGGTTAGGACAGGGGTCGGCAACCCGCGGCTCTGGAGCCGCATGCGGCTCTTCCATCCATCTGATGCGGCTCTCTGTGCTTGTAAAATAATGAATGGATATTTAAATAAAATGCTTTATATTTTACTGTATTAATTTTATATCTGTATGCCAATTCTAAATGTAAAGTTTGTCTGCGTAAACCTGAACAGGTCCAACCCGGTCTTACCGTGAGACCGAGTTGACGGGTCACGCTTGTGCGTAATCATAGGCGCTTTCTGAGCTGAAGAGGATGTGAGATTCTGGGATTCTCCTCAGACGGCTCCTGGATGCGTCGCCACATTGGAGGCAGGAACAAGCGACATTCAGCCAAAGTTTTATAATCAGGGAACATTTTCTAAGTGACAAGTCTCTCTGAGGGACAGGGTTTGGAAAATACTTGCTTCAGTGGGAGGAATCTTCCCGCATGCCCTCTGGTTCTGCGATGCGCTCCAAGCCCCTCTCCATATCTTCAGCTCGCTTTGCCCCTTACGTACGAGCTAACAGCGAGCTGCTCTGAGCAGTGTCCAGCTCAGATGTTCAGATGGGAATCTTTTCTTGAGTGATTTAGCTACATCTGCAATGTGCGTAACGAATAAAATGTCAGTTCGTCTGCATGCGTCAGGGTAATTCTTTCTCTTCTTTCTCCATCAAAATAAACGGTCAAATACGGGAACTATCCGGTCAGCACAACACAAGCCCTGCTTTTAACTGTTCTGTTTTCTTGTGAAAATTGTTGCAAAGAGATATAATTTAACTTGATTACCACCAGAGCCAGGCGCACTGTGCCATTATCTCCGTCACTGTAAATGAGGGAAAAACAAATTGATCGGATCCTTTTCGTACCTTCCCCACCTACAAAATTAAATTACAACAATCAAACTTGACAGAGCCTGGATTTGTATTCTGATTATCTGAGGGTTAATGGATAGATATAACAGAGTATCGTCAGCATAACAGTGGAAGTTTATATTCTTTATATTTATATTCTTTAGTTTTTATTTATGCCAAAGGGGCTGTGTGTGATTTTGTGTGCACAGATTTTAATGACACCAAAGTCATTTGTTCATTTATTCATTTTAGATGTTTTAAAACTGAGTCGACACCAGCAGCTAAAACCAAAGTATTAAGCAAAGCTCTTTTTTGTTTAGTTCCATCTCTGAACGGGTTTTAGGGATGAGTCTTGGCTACCATGATGCCAAATCTTCGCTCAACATTTGTTTAAAAAAATAGTGTTTTAGCTAATTTGGGTATTTGATGCTGGTTGACTTCAATCAAAAATATTCATAAGGCGTTACATTTAGATTCTTGGCAGCAGGTGGAAATCGTTTAATGAAAACAACAAACGTGATTCTGTCTATCTGATTGACGTACGCTTACCTCTATGTGGCGGCAGCTGTGATCTACGCACTCTTTTGTTGTGGTTGTCGGGAAAACGATGTGATAAATATTGAGTGCTGGTAAGGTCACGGGGAGGCCTACACAGCTGACATTTCGAGCAAAAATAAACCTTTCATTTTGACTCATTTATGAACTGCTACAACTCAACAGCTGTGGTTAACAAAGAAAGAACATTCTTCCATTCTGTCGTGTGCTGGAGCTCTTAAGCATCTTCAGAGTAGAGCCTCTCAGCAGAGTGAAGCAAGTGCTTTTGCAAAATCAGAACTTCTGGATAGTTGGTGATGATAAAAGATTTGTTAATGAGAACGGCATGATGTGCAGAGTCAGGTTTTTCCTGCTGTAATGAGACACACCGCGTCGTTGCTTATCGGCCGCCTCTGATTGAAGTCATCTGTAGTTATTAGTACATATGTTCATTGTTCTGTGTGTTATTTCCCCGTAATGTTATAGGATACGAAGCGATCACAGCTCTGTAAATGGCCCATTGATAACCTGGGTCGTCTGAAAGGACGTCCTGTCATTCAGTCACAAATGCCTCCTGAGTGAGTGGAGGCCGAGCCAACCCAATTTGGAAGAACCCAGGGTGTTCAGAGGAAATTGAGGAGTGCTGCTGTTGTCGGCTGAACAGAAAGTCCCTCATTATTTGATTGTAGCATTTTATTAGTTTAGCTTGCAGCCACAAAGGCATTGTGCAAACTTATCATAGAGTCGGACTGCAGGACAATAGGACGCTGTTGTGTGAAGGATCTGCTGTCCAACCCGCTTGTTGTACAGAGGATAGAGGAGACTGTGAAGTGAGCGGAGCCACTTCAGTCGATGTTGGAGTTTTTCCAAGGATTGTGGGTTTGAAGGGTTTTCCACACTGAGGTTAGGGTCACTCTGGCCTTCCTCCTCATCGGTTAAAGAGGTGGAAGAAAGCTACTTTCTGACAGACCACAGTGTTTGTGTACACAGAGAATTTATGTGCTTTTGGTGTAGTTTAGCAGCTGGCTCTGTTTGGGAAATCATCCAAATCAGGGTTTATTCCACTTTATAAAGAAGTGTTACAAAACATACGCTTATGCTTCCTTTACCGGGACATTTTTTGACTGCTGTTGTCCAGTTTGTTTTTTGTTTTTTTTCTTCTCAGTTTTCTGAATTAAACTGGTACATTAAATTACACATTTCTAGGAGTCAGAGCTTTGTCCTCGTGTTTTGCTTATTCTTAACGATGTTATAAAACAAACATTCATTAATCTTTAATTTTGGCTTTAAAAGGTTTCAGATACTTGAAAGTTTCTCTACAAATCATCAAATAGCATTCAGTTATGCCTTAAATTTGTAAGGTTGTTTGTAAATAATTGGAAATAATATTTTGTCTGAGGGAAAAAACATTTTTTATTACAGAAATTTAAAAGAAAATGCTGTTTATGACTTTGTTTGCAAATTTGCCTCTGGCTACAAAACCTCTACAAAACAACGGTTGCATTGCCCTTACATGTAACTAGGGTTGTCACTGTGGGAAAATTTAACCTCACGGTTAGTGTGACCAAAATTACCACGGTTTTCGGTATTATTGCGGTATTTTTTTAAACGTGTTACATTTTCAGACAATTAAATAAACCCTGCATATCAGGAAAATGTTGTCCTCAGTTTGTGTCTAAATTTTGTCTAAAATTTGTTATTTTGTAATGATGTTGTTTGTTTACATTTTTCCCCTTTAGTCTTTAAAATACCAATATTTGCCCATAACTTCTTATTTTATGTCTGTTTGATGTCATAATTTTAAAAATATTAGATCAGATGATACTCAGTACTCAAGTAGCCTTCTAATCAGATACTTTTTTTTTACCCTTACTTGAGTAATAAACCCTATATCAGGAAAATATTGACCTCGGTTTGTGTCCTTCCAGTGAGCTTTGCAGATGTGGGAAAATGTCATCAGGCAGTAATCATTGTTAAATTCATAATTATTCTCGGAGAGAGACCAACTCTTATCTGCCCCTGGGAGCCCCGTAATGCATAGCGTCATTTCAACATGGGGGTGTCCGCGACACGGTTTATATGCAGGTAGCGGCGCTGCGGCTGCTTTACATAGCGACTCGTTGCATTCTCCCTCAACCCAAATCCTCGGATCACGCATTTTAGCTAAAACGCTAACGTTAGCTTGCCTTGCGTTGACTGTAGAGTTGTGGGTGATGGTCACACAGATGTATCATGAGATTTGAAGCGTTGCTGCCTTTCACAGACACTTTTTCTGCACGTGTTGCAAACAGGATAGCCGTCTTCTATCAACTGTCCCTCGGCATTCTTCAAATATCCAAAAGATGCCCGTACTTCCCACTTTGTCTTCTATGAGGGATAATAAATGTCCTCCTGAGCGCTGCCGTCTCCTCCTTTGGCCATTATTTCAGCTTTAGCTTCAAGAAAGTTTTTGTTGTAAACAACAAAGCGCGCATGTGCCGCCGGCAACTTCAGCAGATGATACGGTGGCTGGTAAGGGTCACCGCGCCTACACCGCAGCCACGGTAAACCCACCGAGATAATATATTTTTTTAAAAACAAGACGGTTATTATTATTGTCAACTTTTTTACCGGGGTTTACCGCTACACCGGTTACCGTGACAACCCTACATGTAACGTTGTTTTAGTGCTGTCCTTGTACAATAAACCCAATATGTTAGTCAAATGAACAACAACTGGTTGTTGTAACAAACACCAAAGCGAAGTACTAAAAATAATCGATCCTTTTCAATTCTGACATTTTTTTCTGGTGCATGAACTCACCATAGCTAAGCACTAACTTGCTAATTCAGTGTAGCAATAACAGAGCATCCCTGTGGACTTTTTTAAAACATGTCTTCCGTATAGTTGGAATGGCATCGGCAGATCAGAGTATCGGAAATCAGCCCTCAAAACCAGTGAACAACTTAGTCTTTTTTTAAGAAAGAAGATAAATTATATCTAAATCTCGCTGGTCGTAGCAAATGTAACCTGCTAAACTCTATAAAATCCTGCTGATCATGCTCTGAGGTCTCCCTGAACACATATTTGTACGTATTGAGTTGGTCTGAGTTAAAATTTCTGGATTTTTCGTGTCATTTCCTGTTCTGCGTCTGCATCAAGGAGAAAATGCTCACATTTTTCCAGTCGACTCTTATTCGCATGTTTCCACGTGTGCCTAAATGCTGACTTTTCACTTTTCATTTCACACACAACCTTCAAGCCCCCCACCATCCAGTTGTACACATACTAAAGTAAAGGCTCACCCTGTTGGTCCCCGCCCTCATTTTATCTCCCTCCCCTCTGCCTCCCCCTGCTCCCCAGAATGTTTGGATGGATCTAAATGGTGTGATTGTGACTGCTCTGTCAGTCGTCTGCCTCTCAGCGTCTTTGGAAAGTCTGACGTGAGCCGAGGGAGACGAAGACGGGAAAAGGCAGAGAGGGAGAGACTGAAAAGAGGGAATGTTCTTTTTAAACAACAAGGCATGGCTTCTCTCCAGAGAGTCGAGTCTGGTGTCCGAAGTCTCTTCTCCAGCCTGTCCATCCCTCCGTCTTTATTCCTATAACTCTCCCACACTCTCTCTCTCTTTTTAGAATTCCAGTTTGAACTCCCCGTCTTCAACTTGACGTCTACAGTTTCTCTCGCCCCCTTTTTTGTCTCCCTCCTAACCTGGCCTGACTTTCTGTAAAACGCTTTAGTGGAGGGTGTAGAGGGGGGGTTGCCGCTGCACAAAACCTCTGAAATCTAGGACTCTCATTTACCCAGGGAGGTGTCCCGTTGCGTTCTGGACACTTTGCGCTGGTTTCGAATGTCGTGGCATTCAAAGAGCCCGGGTTAAAGAATGTGGGTCATTTGAAGTAGAGGCACTAAAGTGTGTTGTTTGCCAGTGAATGGGGCCTTCTCACATTGACATGGTGAAAAGCGTGTGAATAAACACCAGCGCCTGGGGGATACACTAAAGTGTTCGGCTGTATTCTTCTCCTTACCCCACCTACGCAGGCCTGTTATTATCTATCACATGAATGGATTTCTGGAATCACATTTGATACGGACACCAGGCCGCAGTTAGCCCAGATACCTTATCAGACTGGTTCTGTTCCACCCACAGCACCGGGAACAGGCTCTTGTTTTTTGTTCTTTTGCTCCGAGAGGAAAACTGGATCATGAACTAATTAAGTTTGGGTGCATGCAGCGCTGTGTGTACAATCGTTAGTGTATGTCTCTGCACATGAGGTTGTGTAGCTTCTAGTTGTGACCAGCTGCACAGATACTTTCATTGCTTTCCCACAGCAGATGTTTAGATCAGATGGTTCAAATTAAGTCATGGATTGCTCACACAAGGTCTCTTATGAAGATTGACTCCTCTTTACTGTCCTGCAGAAAAAAACAACAAAAAACATAAAAGCGCATGGCCTCTTTCCTGTTCCCTCTTTGATGTTTTCTCCCTGACCTTGATGATGCAGGTGTCGACGCTCTTCATCGGGCTCGTTTGTCACGCAGCAGAGCCCCCTGCACCTCAGTGGTCCAACGTGGAAAACAGAAACGGCAGCCTCCGCCAGCACAGGACCTGCGTGGAGAATGAGCAGTACCTCCATCAAGGGCTCTGCTGCCTCAACTGCCTGGCTGGTAAGGAGGAGAACGTTGTCACTTCTGTCTTTTTTCAACTACAAACGTTTAAATGAATACTTATTTCCTGTCCTCTAAAACACGGCTCCATGTTTCCTAATGCTGCTTGAACTTGAGACAGCAAAACTAGCTGCATTAGGATGGGAAATATCATCATAAATTAAGTTCATTTTTGAAAATGTCGTGGAATTAAATGATTATTTTTAGGTAATGAAATTGATTTGGAGTCATTTTTCCATGAATAACGTTTTGTTTTTATGTCCTAGTCTCGGTACCGGTCTGCAGAACAGAGTGTGGCCACTAGTTTGTGCTTTTTGTTGAATTGAATTGGATTTTAAAGAGGTTCTATACTTAAAAACCAAAGTTACCTTGTTGTTGTTGAATATTGGCAGACTGGGGGTGTCCAATGTACCAACAAATCTGCCCTCCAGTGTAAATCAATAATCTTTTGACAGCCGCAGAGAAACAGTTTGGTCTGAGAAAAACTAGTTTAACAAATTATTAGCCTAGACATATCTTTGGTATGTTCTTGCTGTGTTGCTTTTCTAACTGCATTGTTGGTTCTTTGTTAAAACATAGAAAAGGTTTCTTTTTACCTTGCTGACAGTTTCGTTCGCGGCTGCAAACTTCCTCAGAGCTGACGCTGATGGTGGCGTCACTTCCTACTCCGTTAATCCGCGGGCAGCAGGACATGAAAACAAGCAGGCAGACCGACAGGACCCTAAACATAAACACATACAGGAAACCAACACACACAGACCAATATTTATTATGGACATCAGAACACTCTACCATACACAAAATGTCAGTAATCAGAACATTATATCACCGAGCAAACATAATAACAGAAGAGAGAGACCGTAAACAAGAGGACAAACACATACAACACGCTTTAAAGACCTGCAGATACCCGACATGGGCAATAAACAAAGGAAAACAACAAACAAAAACAGAAAGCAAAGAACAACCCAAAAAAAGAACCAGAAACCCAGAAAGACAAGAACCACAACCAGTGATAACCCTACCATACATCAAAGGCATAACAGAAAAAATAAGAGCAACAATGAAAAAACACAACATAAACACACCAACGAAACCATACACAACAGTTAGAAACAGACTAGTACACCCAAAAGACAAAATACCAGCTGGACTTAAATGTGGAGTCGTTTACGAAATCCCACACAAACTCTGCAATAAAACATACATAGGAGAAACCGGACACCAACTCAACACACAAACAATAGAACATAGAAAGGAGTGCGAAAGAGAAACAAGTCGAAGACACACAAGAGCAGCAAGTTCCATGTTTGAAAGGATTCAGCGTAAAAATCCTGATTTGTTTTGGTTTTCAGATGGTGAAATGTTAAGTTGCCTATTTAACAAAGAAATTTTAATGGTAACTAAGATTGATAGAGGGAGTGTGGGAACCTAAAAAACTGGCACTTTATCCTGCTATGTAAAACAATGTTGTTGTTAATGTATGGCCACTTCTTTTTGTTAAATAGTCTCATAAGCCCATATGGGCTGGGCATGTGTTGTAATTGATACTTAAATTAAACATAATCATTCATTCAAATATTCAAACCATTTACATTACTGCCCAAGATTTATTTATGCTTATTATTAAATCTTTTCAGTATAAATTCTTCCTCAAATTTGTGGAAAAGTAAAGTCTCATTCCATAAAAGACGTAAAAACGTGCAAAAAAACAAGGCAAGGGGGAAAAGTTTTATTTTAATATAAAACTTAAGTAACTAGATTTTTTATTTTTAGTCAAATGTAATAAAACTTTTAATCTGAATTTGGAAAATAATCAAGCCAAGATGTAATTATTATATTGTTATTTAGTTATTTCATTTGACAGTCTCAGTTCCAGGAAATGTCTCTTCATAACAACTCAGCTTTCCTCCTCCTCTTCAGAACAACAGACTCATTTGTTTGCAATGTTTTCTCGAGTTTAAATAATTAGATTTAATAATCCTGAAGACCTTTGTGCTTTAGTTGTGCAGAACTGTTACTGAATCTGCACATTTCCTTTAACCTGTTGAGTAGATGACAGAATATTATTGCTTTTCTAAGATCTTTAAATTCTCTTTGACGGGTTTGTGTTCATCCAGTCATGGTTTCCCTTCAATACTTCCTTATCATATAACATTAGGGCTGCACAATATTAGGAAAACCTGTGATATTCGATAACAATGATTAATATTGCGATGACGATATTACTTGCGATAAATAAAAACTTAACTCAAGAACAAAAATAATCAAAAACAAAGAAATAAAAAATTCATAAAAATGAGAAAAGCAAAAGATGTGAGGAAAGGAAGGAAAATGAACAAGAAAAGGCAATCAGTGGATCCCGGGAAAAGCAGAATCAGCAGAAAGACCAGAACAAAGCTAACTCAGGTGTTTGCTAACCATCGCCTCGGGGGCGGGCATCTAACCTATGAGAACCCACCCAAATTGGCCAAATGGGTGAAGAACTCTATTTGATTGGTTAAAAAAAAACATCATGCCTCTGTTTGGTTGACAGAATGCATTATGTGTAGCAAACATTTGAGCTGACCATTCATTGCAATATTTATCTGTTCTTTGGGATATGCATATTGTGCATGCTGATATCGCGATAACGATAAATTTACAATATATTGTGCAGCCCAATTTAAAATCCACTGTGACCACTTTCTGATCCGTTTGCAGACTTTTTTACGCGTTAAAATTTGTGCATGAATTAATTTTACCTATATGACCTATATGATCTAATAAAAAGGTCTGTTTACTTTATATTTTGTTTGCAGCTTAACTAAATATGTCTTTAACCAGTGCAATATTTGCCCCCAGCCTTTCCTTTTCTACTTGTGCATCAGATAAACCCTGAAAACACATGAGAATCAAGTGCTTTTCTCCATGGCATGCTTGAACTGATCACAGAGATAAGAGTGATAATCCACCAGGGAAGTGGGTCGCATCGCTGTGCTTCTTCTGCGTCTCTATAAAGTCGCTTCATGGAGAAAAGAAAAAGTCGTTTATACCATGAAAACGTCACAAATAAGATAATAAACCTAAACTGCTGTTGCAGTTCTGGTGGACAGTAAGTGAACTGTCTCAGAGCGGCAAGTATGGGTTATTTTAGTCATGGTCTGATTGTGTTTTGAATTTATGTACTTTTGTTTGTAGGAACCTTTGTGCAGAAGCCCTGTGAAAGAGATCAAGATAAAGGGACGTGTGTTTCCTGTGAGCATGGACAGACCTACACAGAACACTCCAATGGGATGACCCGCTGTTTGCCCTGCACTCACTGTCGCCAAGGTAACCACAACCCTTGTATATTAACTAGGGCTGAAACGATTCCTCGAGTACCTCGAATAATTCGAGTACGAAAAAAGCCTCGAGTCAAATTCTCTGCCTCGAGGCTTCGTTTAATTCATGTTTAATTCATGGCTTTGCAATCGCCCGGGGTCATGTTTCACCCGGACCAAAATAAGTGACGCACATACATACTGCACTGAAAGCACACGCGAGTAGTGAATGTAACTCAACTTTCTCTTAAGCCATGGCGGACAACGTGGACCCCGGTCGAGTGCGAAAAAGACAGAAAATGTCAAAGGTGTGGGACCATTTTTCACGTCGTAAGGCGGAAACCGTAGTCCATTGTAAATACTGTCAAATGGATTTAGCCTAGCACAACACCACATCCTCCATGCTGCAGCACCTGACCAGGAAACATCCACATGTAAATGTCATTCTGCAAGCGGACTCGGAGGTCCGCTATATATTCTACAGACACTGTGCAACTTTTTCGTTTGTAGCACTCGGTTTCAGCTCACACTGTGCGTCTGGTAGCAACACGTCAGACCTAAAAATGTGCTAAAATTAGCAGTTTTTACACAACACGTTGGACTTTTTATTGTGTTGTTATTGATGTCAGCTGTCCCTCGGGGTTGAGCAGCCAGCTGCCACAACTCGCTGGTGTTAGAGAAGAAGGAGCGGACATGATCGGCTGGTTGTTCTTGTGTCAGTGATGGCAACCATCTCAGTGTGTGTTTGTGTACGAGTGTGTGTGCACGCTCATTGTTAAATATCGGTTATTGGCCATAAACGAAAGTATAATTTGACATAACCACAGCAAACATGCTTTCTCGACAATCCTTGTTATTGTGTGAGAAAAAAAGTGTAGAAAGTAAAACGGACGTGTGTTATCATGTTTTAGGTGGATCAACAGAGCAACTGTCAGACAATTAAGTCGTAACAAATATGAGAATTAGAGTAAAATAGTTTTTTTTTTATGTTTTCTGCTTCTAAAGTTCCATAATTTCAAGGTTTTATTTACTTTTTGGAATCGGACAGGGATGCACTGTTATGAAAACGTTGGCTGATATTGATTTTGTGTATTTGTACACTCCTAGAGTTACAGAACTTTTCCACGTCAATTTGAACCAAGAAGAGTCTGTATCAAGTCCAAATCTTGACAATAAACCGCAGCTGTTTTCAATCAATCAATCAAAGCTTTATTTATAAAGCGCCTTCCGTGAGGCCCTGTCGCGAAGCCCAAGGCGCTGAACATGGTACATTTTTATAAAAGAACAAGAAAAGCTCAAACACCCCTTTGAGTCTCCCTTATGATTGAGTCCTTTAGCCTTTCTAAAAACAGAATCGGACGAGGCAGTGTGTTCTAAAAATCCAGATTGTCAAAGACAGATTGTCTTAGGAAAGCTAATACCTCTTTGTGTTTGCCTCCACCTCTCACCGCCACTCATGAAAATGTGATCTTATGATGTTACACGGGGTAGCAGGGTGTGTCTTTGTTGCTTTTGTTTCATGGGCTGAATGTGAGCATCTTTCTGTGTGTGTGTGTGTGTGTGTGTGTGTGTGTGTGTGTGTGTGTGTGTGTGTGTGTGTGTGTGTGTGTGTGTGTGTGTGTGTGTGTGCGCGTGCGTGCGCATGTGTATTACCTGGCTGAACTGGGTGGGGCTTTCTGTTATTGTCTTCCCACACTGGGTGTCTTTGTGTCCAGTGAAAGGCAGAGCCACAGAAAGCGGACTACTGTTACATAGGACGAGTTCTCTCCTGGTTCGTTGGCGTTTTAAGGACGTTTATGGTTTTAAAGTTAAACACACTGGGAAGGTGATTGGCTGCAGCCTTCCATCTCTCCAGGACCTGTACGTCTCCAGAACTCGGGGGCGTGCAGGCCAGATAGCAGCTGACCCTTCTCACCCGGGAAACAGACTTTTCGAGCCGCTTCCCTCAGGCAGGAGGTTACGGTCCATCCAGACCAGAACCTCCCGCCATAAGAACAGCTTCTTTCCATCTGCCGTTAGACTTGTGAACAGCTTATAAATACACAACCATGTTCGTCTGCTGTACTTGACATAACGTCACCTGCCATTACCTGCCTTTTTTATAGCTGAATGTTTTATGCTAGTTTTATTATATTTTATTCTACTTATTCTATTTCTGAAATTTATTATTCATGTTATATGTAGCACATTAGTACCAAAACAAGTTCCTAGTTTGTGAACTGCTTGTTCACTGACAATGGCAATAAACCTTTTCTGATTCTGATTCTGAAATACTTGCTCTCAAACTGAACCACACAGTTTTCTGGAACACTTAAGGACTAGGGTTGTCACGGTATGAAAATTTAACCTCACGGTTATTGTGACCAAAATTATCACGGTTTTCGGTATTATCGCGGTATTTTTTAAACGGTGTTGCATATGTTCAGAAGGCATTGATAGTCCTGTTCTACACAAACTGAAATAGTTTTGAAAAGGTTTGACAGTGTTTATTAAACCTAAAATAACACAAAGCCTTAGCAAAAGTGCAACTTTTCACAAGTAAAGGAACAAATATCTTCTTTTTCTGGAACATGTTACAGTAGTCAGTGCAGGTTTAAATTATACAAATCCAAACATTCGAAACATAAACAATATGTAAACAAATCAAAGAAACACCACTTGTTTTCTCATATACTTGTTTTCTTCATTATCAAAATGAAAATCTAAAACTCCAGTCCACACTTGACTTGAGCACTGTACAAGTCAACCTTAAAAAATATGTATTTAAAATAAATAGCCACTTTAAACAAATTACTAAAATAACTACTACACTATGTAATCAAATCCAAATGTTCAAGTATAAATGGCATTGAATAAGTAAACAAATCCATGACAAGGAACTAATTGTATATTTCTCTTCATCATCAACAAATAAGATGCTTCATCCAGCAACAGGGTGTCCGTGACACGGTTTAAATGCTGGCAGAGGACGCTGCGGCTGCAGTATATAGTGACTCGTTGCATTCTCCCTCAACCAAAAGTCCTCACATCATGCATTTAAGCTAAAATGCTAATGTTATCTTACCTTGCACTGGCTGTAGAGACGTGGGTGATGGTCACGCAGATGTGCCATTAGATTCGAAGTGTTGCTGCCTTTTGCAGACACTTGTTTCCTGCACGTTCTGCAAACGGGATAGCCATCTTCTATTAACTGTCCCTCAGCATTTTTCAGAAATCCCAAATATGCCCATACTTCCGAGTTAGTCTTCTTTGAGGGCTGATGGATGTCCTGGGCGCTGCCGTCTCCTCCTTCGGCCATTATTTCAGCTTCAAAGTTTTGGTGCCGTTGCAAACTAAAAAGTGCGTGTGCGCGCCGCGGGAACTTCAGCTGAAGCGACGGTGGCTGGTAAGGGTCACCGCGCTGAAACCGCGGCCACGGTAAACCCACCGAGATAATTTAGTTTTTTTAAAACTGGACGGTTATTTTTATTGTCAACTTTTTTACCGGGGTTTACCGCTATACCGGTTACCGTGACAACCCTATTAAGGACTTCCTAATGATGACGATGATGATTTAGGGAATGATTTATGGTGTCACATGGAGGAGTTTTGCTTGATGTTTTGTGGTTTTTGTTGAAGGTTTTTTGTTTCATCAGTTGTTGATGTTGTGTAATTGTTTAGAATTATTATTCTGAGAGTCAGCTCGGGTCAGCTGAACAGCCAAATTCATCTAAGAAAGGGGAAAATTTACTAGGATTCATCAGTGGGGTTAAATGATGCAGATTCACACAGCCATCATGGTGATTTTATCAGCCTGCATCATTGTGCTTATTTTTAATCATTGTTATCCTCCCCATCTTTGTTTCACATCTTATGTTGCTTTAGACAAAAGTTGAACTTGTTGGGTCCGTTCTGGCTTTTTTTTTTTTTGTTTTTATTTCAAACATTAACAATTAAAAAATAAAGTAAATAACATAATTTGCAACAATCAACATTGTTTGAAAGGTTGAAGTATGCACTTTTAAGGCCCTACCCCCTTTACATATTTAATGTTTCAAAAGAGAGGGAAAAAATCCAGTTTAAACTAAGAGTAACAATTCATTCATTTTAACAAATTTACACTTTTTTTTTCTTCAAAAAAATAAAGAACATGGGAAGGAAAAAAGAAATACAACAAAGTCACTGTTGCAACTGTTTAGTCCAACAAAACAAGGCTCTCATCTATACAGTATCAATAATTTATAAACTGTTGGTTTTTACTGCTCTTCATTTCTAAATGAATTAAAAATTTGTTCTTTGAATTTTCTTTTTAATTGGTTTATGTTCTTACTTTGCTTTATGTCATCTGTTAGACCATTCCATATTTTAATACCTGCCACTGAGATACACCAGCTTTTGAATGTTGTTCTGAAAGCATGTGTTTTAAAATTATAATGGGCTCCTAGGTTGTACCCTCCATCCTTTACATGAAACAGTTTCATTATTTTTAGGGGAAGTTTTAATCTAACGTTGTAATGTTTCAGCTGTCAAACTTTCCAAGAGTATATATACCCTTCTTACAGCAGAGTGCCCGCCCTGGCACTGGGAGATCGGGGTTCAAATTAGAGCTGAACGATTTTGGACAATAATCTAATTGCGATTTAATTCACAATTATTTTCTCAAGGGGCTTTTCTCATTTTTCAACTAACGGAAGCAAAAAAAAATAGATCAATGTAACTTGTACTGAATATAGACAAGTTTATGTATTTACATATATCAACAAGTTGATTTGTCTACACGTACATGAACACTCACAAGTAAAGACAACATCTTGTATTTGAAGGTGCAATGCTTTGCAGCCAGGAGCACATCCCTTGAAGGAGAATAGGTATTAGCATCAACTGTGAAAATGTATTTGCAGGAAAGAAGTGTGTCCCATTTATTGAAGTCTTTTGTGTTTAGAGTTTTTGACGTCTTGTCCGTGCATAGCTTCCGTAGTTCAGTTACGTTGACAGCTGCTAGCCAAAACCAAGCCCCCACAATGCAGCTCTAAAATTGAGGCAAACCCGGAAATGAAATAAATTGCAGTTCCACCCTCATCCACTGGGGGCTGGTGTCAGAAGCGAGCAAATCCTCATTGACTCCCATGTTAAAAATACCAATTTCACAGCAGAAATAAACATGTTTACAGCCTGGTACCAAAACATGTTTTTTGTTTAAATGATCTAGTTTACACTCATGACAACTCTTGAGGGGGGTGAATTTTTTTCTTACTCTTCTGTTTAAGTGTATTAAAACCCTAAAATTCTGTATAATTAATGAGCATCAGACACATGTGACCGCCGCCGCAGACCCACGTGACCACAGAGTTAGCTCCGTGGAAAGGCCTCAGTAGAACCTCGGTCTGGCCTGGAACCTGCTCCGGCATTTTGAGTCTCTGTGTTTGTGTATTCTGTAGGGCTGGGGGTAAACGATTATTTTTAAAACTATTATTCTGACGATTATTTTATCGAATAGTCGACTATTCTAATGACTATTTATACAATTAATCTAATGATTATTTTTCTATTGCACAATTAACAAAAACCAGAAAATCTCAAATAAATTCCTCAAAAAAATTGATAAATTCTTACTGTAAGAGAATAAACACTACAGGCCTTCCATTTTGTATAACACTGCTTTTATTGTGTTGGTTGGTTATGTTCTGGTGACGTGTAGAACTTGGGAGTGCAGGCTGCTGCCTGAGAGGTGGTAGAAGATGGAGTGTCTCCATGCTGCTTTGTTTTGGTCACTTATGTGCGTGAGGCGAGTGGTCTTACGGGTTAAACCAAACTCAGGTGATATTTTACACTAAACCGAAAACCCACAACACTCTAAATGTAATAAAAGGGAGATCTACACCACAAAAAAGATGAACTCTAAACCAAAACATAACAGCTTATCCCAACGCAAGAAGCTGTTAGCGAAGATGCTAACAGTAGCTTTACCAATGTTAAGTTCAAGTTGCCAAGTTTAAATAAACCAAAATACCCAGCAGCAAACAGACCAGCACGGAGGAGAGACTGCTACCACCAAAACAGCTCTCCTCATGTCTGAAAGAAGCTCCTTTATTAAGGGAGAAGCGCTCCCGGTGATTTTCTACATCTGCGATAGACACGAAGCAGCGCATCTGACCCCGGAAGTTGTTGTCCGTTGCCGGGAGACGAAGGCGGGCAAAACAGGAAAGGAATCTAGTAGTGGACGGACATTGTTCAGGGTCTTCGGTATTTGGCGGTGATGTTAGTGAAGGCGGAGAAGAGGGCGAACTAGAGGAAAAACGGGCAGATTCCTCCTCTATTTACAAACTCCTGGGGATGCAACATGTGGGCGCGGTGCGTCGACTTCCGGATCTGACGTCGACAAATTTTTAGAATCGAGCCGTCGACTTCGTCGAGGCTTCGCTACAGCCCTAGTATTCTGTTGTGGATATTATTTGTGCAATTGTTGGACAAAATGACTTGCTGTGGCATTAATTGCACTAATAGAGCGTCCAAGGAGTCTCCACTTCATTTTTTTCGGTAAGTAAAATTATATTTATGTATTTTAGGTCACTGCCGAGCTGAGCTTAGATTTTAACATGTACTGTTTAACCATGAAATTTAAATGTAATAGGGTAAAACCCAGTGCATTTAACACAATGCTGCATTTTAGAAAATGGGTTGAAATATAACATGTTGGTGGAGCTGGGTTCTGACTATCGGCTTGTGGAGCTCTCGGAGACCTCTGTGTTCCACCCGGTTTTACCCAGCGGTCAGCCCAGCGTATCTCTGACTCAGAAGCTCTGGTGTTGTGCACAGTTAACTCCGGTTGTAGCTAGGTTGCTACCGCCGTTAGCTTAGCTCCCACCTCTGCGTTAGCTTTGGGTTAGCTTCAGGTTAGCTTGTAGCTAGTTTGACCGGGTGTCGTCATTTGATCCCAGCCTTACAGCCCCACCCTCAGCTCCTCCTCTCTTCCCTTTTTTGGAATTGTCTGGGCTTGACGGAACCTGTGACACGGTCAAAATGGCGGTGGTGGCCACCTCCCATTTGGCCTCAAAAACGTGATATTGGAGCCTATGGAAAGGAGATGTCCAATATATTTATGTCGATGGCCAAAACTCAGTAGAGTTTAAGTACAGTTTTCTAGCTTTAGTAAAATATCTGTCTGTACTTATTTGATTAATGGCAGTTTTAACTTTTTATTCAACTCCACATGTAATAATTTAGCACGTTCCTAATTCGTAATTTGTAAGAATCTATTCGGCGATATTAGCATTAGCATCCCTATGGGTTTTTCAATGTATATTAGCATTGTGCTAACCACTCACTGCCAGTCAAATTGCAGCCTTTGCGATTAGAAAATTTCCTTTTGTCACATCACAATTTCATTGCATATGCAAATAATTGTTCAGCCCTAGTTCAAATCCCGGATGGGTCATACCAAAGACTTTAAAAATGGGGCCCAATGCCTTCCTGCTTGACACTTGGCTTTAGGGGATTGATTGGGGAGTTAAAGCACTAAAAATTCCCGAGCTCAACCACAGCTGCAGCTCACCGCTCACCACGGGGATGCGTCAAATGCGGAGGACAATTTTCACCGCACACCAGTGTGTGTGAGACAACTATGGGACTTTTAACTTCTTATGCACACTTTTCATTTCTACTTAAACAAATTATACATCTAGATGGAGCTGTGTTTTCTGTCTTCTAAACCTAATAATCAAATAATCAAAGGATTAAAAAGTAGTGACAGAGGCTTAGGAGACACTTTTTCATCAATAAATTAAATAAATATATAGAATAGAATAGAAAATGTCTATTTGTCCCGCATTGGGAAAATTTAGGTGCACTGCAAAAAGGAGGACAGAAAGGACAGAAGCTTGAACTGTGAATATAAAATATGAGAAAGATAAAAAATTGAATTACTATATTTTGAAAAATAGGGGCTGCCCTTTGTCACCGGTTCTGTTCATTACCTTTATGGACAGAATTTCTAGACGCAGCCGTGGTGTGGAGTGTGTCGAGTTTGGTGGCAGGAAAATCTCGTCTCTGCTTTTTGCGGATGATGTGGTCCTCCTAGCTTCATCCAGCTCTGACCTTCAGCTCTTGCTGGGTAGGTTCGCGGCCGAATGTGAAGCGGCTGGGATGAGGATCAGCACCTCCAAATCTGAGACCATGGTTCTCGACCGGAAAAGGGTGGCTTGCCACCTCCGGGTCGGGGGAGAGGTCCTACCTCAAGTGGAGGAGTTTAAGTATCTCGGGGTCTTGTTCACGAGTGAGGGTAGGAGGGATCGGGAGATCGACAGGCGGATTGGTTCGGCGTCTGCAGTGATGCGGACGCTGAGCCGATCTGTCGTGGGGAAGAGGGAGCTGAGCCAGAAAGCCAGGCTCTCGATTTACCGGTCGATCTACGTCCCAATCCTCACCTATGGTCATGAGCTTTGGGTAATGACCGAAAGAACGAGATCGCGGATACAAGCGGCCGAAATGAGTTTCCTCCGTAGGGTGGCCGGGCTCAGCCTTAGAGATAGGGTGAGGAGCTCGGACATTCGGGAGGGACTCGGAGTAGAACCGCTGCTCCTCCGGATCGAAAGGAGCCAGTTGAGGTGGTTTGGGCATCTGGTCAGGATGCCTCCTGGACGCCTCCCCGGGGAGGTGTTTCAGGCATGTCCTGCCGGCAGAAGGCCCCCGGGTCGACCCAGGACACGTTGGAGAGGTTACATCTCCAATCTGGTCCGGGAACGCCTTGGGGTCCTGCCGGAGGAGCTGGTGGACAAGGCCGGGGAGAGGACGGCCTGGAGCTCCCTAGTTGGGATGCTGCCCCCGCGACCCGGACCCGGATAAGCGGAGGAAGACGACGACGACGACTATATTTTGAAAAATACTGTGTAATAAGCAAATGTAACAACAAACCTTTATAACTTTGTGTATAATGAACAAAAGGAAATGAAACTGTAATAAACTATAACAGAACTATGACTGAATGATCTAAAAACTAGCATAAGTATACAAAAAATAAAAATAAGTGTTTGAAATAAAATAATATTCACTAATGTTGCCTAAAAATAATTATGAAAGTAATAAACATACTAGGTTAAAACAAATCGGACAGAGTAAAACATTTAGGTTTTAATTTAAATTAAAGACGATGCTAAAAGCACACTTAACTTAAAATTTAGAAACTAAACTAAAACTAAAGACATAACTGAAAAGATACATTTTGAGTTTTTGATTTTTAAACACTTCATTCCTGGAAGTGGAAGTCTTTTAATTGAAAACATTTAAAAAATAATTTCATGTGAACACTGTGTCCCCGTGTTAGGATTCTACAAACCCCCCAAGTGGCTTTACAGCACAATCAGTCATCCACTCATTCACACACACATCCACACGCTAGTGGTGAAGAGCTATGATGAAGCCACAGCTGCCCTGAGGCACACTGATGGAAAAGAGGCTGCCGAGCACTGGTGCCGTCGTTCCTTCCGACCACCTACAGCAGGCAAGTTGGGTTAAGTGTCTTGCACGAGGACACGACTGCACCAGAGGGGTTCAAACCTACAACTCTCCAGCTACGGTGCGGGCACCTAACTCCTCTGCTACCGTCACCCCATCTTAAAATTAATGAAAGTTGATCAGTTGATATAAGAAACATTAAAGCAACACTAAACAGTATTCTCCCTTATCTGCCCTACTGGTTGAAAGTGGAATTACAACTATTATAAACAACCCTACCACAGCCTGCTGTAGCTAGCGCTAACAACAAGCTAACGCTAACATGAGACAACTGATGCAAAACCAACCATAACAAGAAAGGATTTACACTGTTGGACAAAAACATCATTCCAGCAACAAAGTCAGGTCTGTGATTTTGTAGCCTTCTTTAGCTCCCTCAAATTAGCGTAGGCCCCGCCAATGCTCACTCTGGTTTTAGGTCTTTGCTTTGCTTCCAAAAAGATTACTCTCTTGCTTTTACTTTTAGCTTCCACAATGATGCACACAAAATAATTAGTATTCTTCTTCATGTGCTTTAGAGGCCTTCACCCCATGAACCTACCTGTGCCACAACAATGTTAAGTGCTGTTTCTGGTCAGAAGAGGGCTGCAGAGTGCTGTTCAGTCTGAAGTTGGTTCATTCTCTACCTCAAGAGTCACGGAAATCAGTTTTAAAGCCATAGCTTAGTGTTGAAACGTTTTAGTAAGGCTTTAAGACCCTTTAAAGTAAAATTGAAAAGTATTTATTTTGTAATCTTGAATTTGGTTTAAAAAAAGTTAAACTATTTTTCCTTCTTTGCTTGTAATTCCGTTCCTCATGACTTTCGGTGCCGTCTCCACTCGTGTGGCAAAACCATAAAATATGCCGTAACATCTAATAGTTTTTTGATATTATAGCAAATTTTGATAAACTCTGCCTTTGATAAAAAATTAGCTGTGAAATGGATTTCTATGCATTTGAATCACAAAATATGACTTTTTATTAGTTGCAGCTTTTTTAGAAGGTCTAAAAAAAGTATTGAGATTGACTTTGATCTCCTTGCGTGACTCTGGGGACCGTTGCACCATTTTCCCACTCACGCTTTGAGAATTATCCGGCCTGGACTCACAGTTCAGGCACAGCAACTGTTTGATTGTTCCGTTGACTTTACGCCTGTATACAGCTGTTGCTGCATCAATCCGACGCTCCACGACTCAGTCCTGACACAAAAATTAACCTCCAGATCACATCTCTGCAGAAACTAAATGTATGCTTTCACCAAAGTTTGAAAAGACTCTATTATAAAATAACAAAATAACCCCCCACAATTAAAGCCTGATGGCATTAACTCGGTGGAAAACAGTTGCGACTATATCCGTGAACAATGTTGTGTTTTATGCACGACAGATTCAGCTTTGTTCAGCTGTTCTTAATACCGAAACCTGCTTGATTTTAGCAAAGAACTTCATAAATATTACAAGAATCTTCATAAAAAAACTTAAACAACTAATATATTTGAAATATAGTTTTCTATCATACTTAAATCAGCAGTAAGTTGTTTTTTTCTTTCTTTTATTTATGTTTCTCACTCCTGTCAGAGGCTAGTGCACTTGAGGGCCTGGTGTTTAACAGCCTGTTGTAAATAAAACTTCCCCTCTTTCCTTTAAGGGCTCAGCCTGTAGAAAAGACTAAAACAACAACTGAGTTGTTCTGATTCGGAACAGAGTAATTGCATTTTTATGATTTAAATGTCACTAAAATGATCACAAAGGAAGCCGTTGTTGTTATGGGGAGAGTAGCAGTTGTTGTTTTATGTGACAAAACTTTGTATGGCTTTAACACGTGGCAGCAGGCGTACCCTCGAACAGCAAACTGTTTTACAACCTTTTGAGATCATTAAAAAACATCTTTAACGGCTCATTTAGGTGAGCGTTGGCATGAATAAGATATTATTATATGTTATTAAGGGATGTTTGATATCGGCTTTTTCACCGACATCAGATATATTGATACAGTCTTAACTCTCCGATGCTTACTTGCCCCTCCCAAAGAGAGAGGAAAACCGTTTTAGGGAACTAGCGGTAGCTCAGGAGGTAGAGCAAGGTTGTCCAGTAATCGGAAGGTTGCAGGTTCAATCCCGGCTTCTACCAGAGAATTCTGCTGTTGTGTCCTTGGGCAAGACACTTAACCTGCCTTACCTACTGGTGGTGGTCGGAGGGACCTGTGGTGCGAGTGTTCAGCAGCCTTGCTTCCGTCAGTCTGCCCCAGGGCAGCTGTGGCTACATTGTAGCTCATCCCCACTACCGTGTGAATGTGTGTGTGAATAGATGAATGAATGACTGATTGTATTGTGATGTGCCTTGTGGGGGGTTGTAGAACCCTGACAAGGCGCTATACTGTACAAGTACAGCTCTTTTACCATAACTAGCATATCATGAATACCTAACATTATTAAAGGGACTAGATGGAAGTTTGACAGCCAAAACATGTATAGAAATAATAAATTTCTTCTTCATACATTCTCCTGCAATGCGCTGGTCCTGTAGAATGAGCCCTGGCATTTTTACTGTGATTGCCTGATTTTCTGTAAAATCACAGAAAAAGAGAGATTCTTGGGTCGAGCAGGCTGTTTCATGCGCGTTCACGCTCAGGCATCGCCCGTAGCATTTGCTATCCGTAGCTTTAGCAGCAGAGAGAGGTAGTGCCACTTTTTCGCTGTTCCTAACACCTAGTGACAAACCTAGCTACATTTCTGAGGACCCTTAGCTACTTTCTGTAGAACTTTCTTCTAGATATCTCTGCAAATTAGCAACAAAATAGCCATTTTCGCTTCGAACCGTTCTTTGGATTGACGTTGTTTCAGGTGTCATCAAGGATATAAATGTTACAGATGATGTGAATGTTACTAGAGTGTAGCTCACCTCGTAAGATGTCTGACTCTCAAGCAGAAGACCTGGGTTTGATTCTAGACGTGAACATAGTTCATTTAGAGTTTATTTTTTCCATTAATGGTATATTTTTTTACAGTAAGATGCCCAAATTTTTATTTGAGACTCGCCGAACGGCATTGAATTTGCAGATAAAAAAGATGTGGGTTCAACTTTCATTTTGGAAGGGAAGGGAATGATCTGAGCATGCAGGAGGACTGACCCATCTTAAACCTTTGTCGGCTGTGCTGAAGAGAAAGGTACAGAACCAAAATATTTAATTAATTAGCTGCACGTTCTCCTGTCCTCTATCATCCGACACACACACACACACACACACACACACACACACACACACACACACACACACACACACACACACACACACACACACACACACACACACACACACACACACACACACACACACGGGACTGTCTCAGCTGTTATTTTCGTTAAGGAGTGTTCACGTAAAGCATGCGCACCTCATGCACGAGCCTACTATTGAAGCTGCCGTTACGCTTTTGGCCTGAGGGGGCAAACGCGAGCATTAAAATTCAAAAGTCTGTAAAGTTCCTTTAAATATTATCTGTGTAAAATATGACGACTACATCAATTTAAGTTAGGCCACTTGTGCCAAGCAAACTTCATATTATATGAAATAATATGTGGACACTTTGGGTGAGAAGAGTGGCTGAGGAGCATGATGTACAGTATGTGCATGGTAAGGCCGCACTATATTAGGAAAACCTGCGATATACGATAACAGTGATTAATATTGCGATGACGATATTACTTGCGATAAATAAAAACTTAACTCAAGAACAAAAATAATCAAAAACAAAGAAATTAAAAAATGACAAAGTCATACAAATGAGAAAAGCAAAAAATGTGTGGAAAGGGAAAAAGAAAATGAACAAGAAAAGGCAATCAGTGGATCCCGGGAAAAGCAGAATCAGCAGAAAGATCAGAACAAAGCTAACTCAGGTGTTTGCTAACCATCAAAATTAGATGCCGTCCACCTCGGGGGCGGGCATCTGACCTATGAGAACCCACCCAATTGGCCAAATGGGTGAAGAACTCTATTTGATTGGTTAAAAAAACATCATGCTTTCATTTGATGGACAGAATGCATTTCGTGTAGCAAATATTTGAGCTGACCATTCATTGCGATTATTATCTGTTGTTTTCGATGCATATTGTGCATGCTGATATCGCGACAACGATATGTTTGCGATATATTGTGCAGCCCTAGTGCATGGTATCAAAATGAGTAAAAAACCAATACTGATCATCACCGGCGGTGATAATATGAGACATCCCTAATAATATTAGATAAAAATAGAAACTCTGATCTTTTTAATTAACATTATTTTTCAAAATAATTAAGAATTTTTTCTGAATAAATGAGATAATTTAAACTAAATGGATAAATGTATCACTGCAGTGTTTTATAGAGATGATGTTCTGTGGTTGTAGGCTTTACTAACTGGCTAAGTAGGATGAACTCCATGACTAAAGCCCCATCAGATCTTCTAGCCAAAGCAAAACTTTCCCGTATCATGTTATCGATGCCAGGACACGAGAATCGTTGAGCGATACTCGTGGAACAGAACATTTTTTCCTCCTTGCCCTAACAGTTTTTATTCAGAAAAACAGTTTTCTTTTTTCTTCAAGTGAACGCACTACACCTCTGTAAAAAAAAAAAAAAAAGGGGGGGGGGGTTTAATTGTGCAAAAAAAAATCAGTAGAAAGTCAGTTTGGACACTTAATAACAGGTGTTCTGTGGAGGTGGAGTGTTTATTTGTTTATTTGGATCACACCTGAACAGACTGCTGTTGGTTTTAAAGACTTTGGTTTCATGTAGAGTATGTGTGTTCTTCGTGTGCATGCGTGGAGTTTCTCTGGGTACATCGGTTTCCTCCCACAGACCAAAAAAAATGCTTGTCTGATTAGTGGGAGACTGAATTGTCCCTAGGAGTGTGTGTGTGTGTGTGTGTGTGTGTGTGTGTGTGCGCGCGTGTGCGTGTGCGTGTGTGTTGTCCCTGTGATGGACTGGAGACCTGTCCCCCAACACCAGTTCCCCACGACCCCAAACGTTTAGCAAGATGTTAGAATTCAGATATTTGAAATAAGTTGTCAGGTTTGTGTTTTCATGGTTTTCCCACCTCTCCACAGATGAGATTGAAACCAAGTCCTGCACCACCACTACAGACACCAGGTGCCAGTGCAAACCAGGTACCTTCTGTGTTCCAGACCAGGCCTGCGAAGTCTGCAAGCGTTGTGCCAAGTGAGTCTTGTTTGATGATTTTACTTCCACCCTGCTGGCATGCCAGACTAGACCAGATTAGGTAACTAGACTAGACTAAACTAGATCAGACCAGACCAGGCTAGACCAGATCAGATGAGACTAGACTAGACTGGACTACATTACACTAGATCAGATCAGACTACACTAGACCAGATCAAACTAGATCAGACTAGTCTAGAACAGACCAGATCAGATGAGACCAAACTAGACCAGACCAGACTAGACCAGATCAGATGAGACTAGACTAGACTGGACTACATTACACTAGATCAGATCAGACTACACTAGACCAGATCAAACTAGATCAGACTAGTCTAGAACAGACCAGATCAGATGAGACTAGACTAGATTACACTAGATCAGATCAGACCAGATCAGGCTAGATTAGGCTAGACCAGACCAGACCCAGCCTATAGAGACTTGTTCACCACTCAGAGCCATAGTGTGCATCAGGGACTGACTACAGTAATGACCCCTGGGCCTGTTGCTTGGTGGAGTTGATGCATTATTATTGATCTCCCCAAAAACTGTTTATAGGTGTAAATCAGGTGAGGAGGTGGTGAAGAACTGCACGCCTGTTTCCAACACGGTTTGCCGAACACGGGGTCCGTCTCCCACTGAAAGCGCCACGGATCGTACCCCGCCGACTTCTACCTCTCCAACTAATCACGGTATTTTTCACACAGCCTGTTAGTCGGCTTTAAGAGCCACTCTAGCTGAAACCTGTCTAGGCTTTTTCACTGATTTTGTGTGTTATTTCTTTCAGTCATCACAATATTTGTCATCCTGATCATTGTCATCTTCATCGCCGTCGTTGCGTGGGCCTTGTGGTGGTTTGTAATCAAGCAGCGTTCGTGTGAACTTCCATGTGAGTTAGCATCACTTACTGATGACTGGGAGTTGTTTTCACTGGTTCTGTGTGTTCATGCTTAAGGCTGTTTCCCTGCTTTCAGCAGGGTCCAAGAACCACTGTGACTCCAGTGAAATTGTCAAGATTCCCATTGTAAGTCGTCTAATCAGTCTTGACTAGTGTAGATGATGTTTAGGACAATGTGTGACTAGTTTACCTCGTTCGCCCCTCTGCTGGTTAGGACGAGAGTGGAGCCACAGCCGAGGAGAGACAGAATGATCAAAACGCCGGCCTGGAGGGCGAAGAGCCGCGCCCAGAGTCCCGGCCGCTGCTGCAGGAGACTCAGGCCGGGATGACCAAGGCCTGCCCTCCCCTCGAGGATGAGGACAGGGGACTTGGAGACAGTTTACCCAACACTACTAGTTCATCTCAGACGAGTCTATCAGCGCTGCCCACCGCAGCGTTCTCTGAGAACACCCCGCACCACAGCCCTGCGGCGGTCAGACTTCAGCCTGCAGACACGGTGAGGAAAAGCATCAGAACAAACTCTGATCTTTAAAGCAGCTGATGTTTGTTCATCTTATGTTTACATTTTGTCCTCGTGCTACAGGTTGACCCTCTACGACATCGCCTGCTTCCACTACTCGGTAAGATTCCTGCTGTGGAAACGGGCTCCTCAGTCTTGACTGATGTTTTCTCACCATAAAAATGCCACAGAAATGTGTCACTGCTAAACGGTAACTAGTCTAACGCCAACGTTAGAATGCAGTGTGTGCCGGACCACACGAAATCCAATCAACAAGATTCCACTAGATTTAACTTTTTGGGTGCTTGACGGATTTCTAATCTCATGATAGTCGGGCCTGATATGAGCCTGCGGGGAGTTGGAACGTACCAAGTGAATTCAAGAGGATTTGACCTTAAAAGATTAGTTAGGCGTTAGTAGTAGTTAGGGAGACAGCACGATGCAGATTGTTGTTTTAGTAATAAATTAAACAAGGAACGCATTATCCAGAAGATTTTCCTGGGAAATGAGACATTAGAGCAGCAGTCATTTCTCAATTACACACTCGGTTCACACAAGGACACGATTTCTAGTCAGAGCTGGAGTGCTGTTACCAGAGGGAATGCTGCTAGATCCGGGGTCAGAATATGACCATTTTTTTTACTTCACAAAGAAATGCGAATTTCACATAGAGTGCAGATCCTAATAAACAGCCGTCCATTAATCGCTGGTATGTGAAGATTAACTGTGAATTTAAGCTTTTATTGCAGCTTTTCTTACCGGGATCGTTCAGTTAACTTGGCAGTTGTTTCACGGGCAATGGCTGCCAGAACAGGAAAAGGTGACTGAACTGAAACAGCCGTCCCAAAACGTGCACGCCGCCTGTTGGCAGGGTGGGGAATTGCACCTCTAAACCACATATTTAAGATCAGAACCCACAATTCTCATGTGGGTTACAAATAGCTGTCTGATGGGCTATAATGAAAACATAAAGTAAACTTTTTATTGACTCTTAGTTTTATTCTGTTGTACCACACATTTAGCGATAGATATGTATCATTATTGAATTATTGTCCAGTCCTACGATGGCCAATATTACGTTTATGTTAAAAGTCAAAGCCACGTGTCTCGGACGTCCATTTTTATTTTCATTTAAATTCTAGGAGAGGGCCATATCATGTATCATTCATGAGAATAGAGCAACTATTCCTTGTCCAGGAAAAGAAAAATCATGTTATGCTAATTTATTGACATAAATAAAACCATTACACAGAGGATCACGCTCAATCAATCCAATTTTATTCATAAAGCGCTTTTCAAGTTAAGTGCTTCTCAAAGTGCTTTACAGAGTTAAAATGACCCCAAATTCCCATAACAGTTTAAAAACATTAACAGACATATGCACACACACACACACACACACACACACACACACACACACACACACACACACACACACACACACACACACACACACATATCAGTAAAAATTTATATTCGGCTGAGTCCAGATGAGCCAAGTAAGGTAAGGCCAGGAATCGCCATCAGAGGAGCCGTCTGCCCCGGCAGCATCAGGTCTTCCACAGTAAGTCAGGGCGCTCAGAGGAGGGGGAGCATAGACCCCCACCTCCACTTAAACACTACGTGTAGAGTGTAGAGCGCCCAGGAAGCAACGGTCGACCACCGCTCCCGGGGCAGAGGGCCCCTACAGAGAAAACACTGGATTAAAATGAATAAAAATATGAAAATCAAAGAGGTAATATAAATGACAAAAGTAAAAAAATAAATAATAAATAAAATTATATAGACAGTAAAATTATGATATTATTAAATAATGAAACAATGCAAAAATATAATCTTATAAAACATGCTAAGCCAGCTATAAAATATAATCATGTAAAACGAGAAATAAACTGTAGTAAATTATTAGATAAAAGCTAACCTAAATAGGTGGGTCTTGAGCCTGGACTTAAAAACATGAACGTTCTCTGCGGCTCACGTGGGTCATTCATCACGCAGTTATTAAAGTTAAAAAGACAAATATGGCTGGGGTCTCACAGTATTCACTCATACCAGAGTAGGGAAAGTCACGGTAGTTTCTGAGGTATTTTGGCTGCTGCAGGCCCCCGTAGCTGTTACCTGATTACAAGGGGGGGTTACAAGCTATGTGGGAACTTTTAATGAACATTTCAGTATGTTTTGGAAACGTCCTCACTAGTGTTGCTCTGCATTTGTCCCAGTGAGATCCTCAGTAAAAATGACCATTTATGTTTCTTATTGCTTTGAAGGGTCAGAGAAATCCCTGAGGAAGAGCTTTGACTTATTCGACGAATTCTTGGATGTGCGGATCCACAACAAGTTCTTCCGGTCGATTGGGATCAGCGACAACCACATTCGGATCGCAGAGAGCGGCCACTCCGGTGATAAGGTGTATGAACTGCTGAAGAACTGGATGCAGAGGCAGGGACTGAAAGCCGACATCAGCGACCTGCTGGAGGCTTTGCTAAGTATGGACCAGCGGCGCTCAGCTGAGTGCATCGCCTCCGAAGCCCTCCGGAGGGGCTACTACAAACACTCGGACACGCCCTGAAGGCCGGGGACTGCTAATGATGTCAACGCGTCAAAAAAACTGAAAGCACATAAACTCCATCAGTGGACGGAGCGTCTCATGGACAGGCTTGCCTCTTTATGGCTTGCCAGCTTTCCATTTAAAAGCCAGTAGATGGTTGTTTTTTTTTAATTATTAAAGAAAAGAAAAACAAAAGAAGTGGAAAGTGGAGCTGGACTGATCGGTAGTTGGACATTGTTGACTACTCACCAAAACTGAAGCTTAACCGTGAGAGCAAAGCAGAGGTTTTTTGGATCAGATCAACACTTAATCCGTTCTAGAAGCCACCACAAAACGTTTGCGTGTTCTCCGGTTGAGAAGCAACGTGCAGCCAAACACTGAAAGCACAGAAGTCTGGAGCCGAGTCGCTGGACCTCCAGCTGCGTCGTGAGACGCTACCAGGAGACGAGGATATACACTGGTTTGTAGGAGTGGCATTAGTGACGTCACTGACTGTGCCCCTCTAAAGCACTGACCTCTGGCACATGTAGGATGAGTTTAAGCTTGTTTTTTTAGATTTAAGCTTCAGTTCCTGGATAAGTTTCTGACTGATTGTTGGCAAATACTTACATCCATCCTTACTAATCACAGTTTTACCTCTTTGTTCTTCACTTAGGTGTAAAATGTTTCATCTTGTTCCTTCAGAAGTGAGTCAGCATTATGTTTGTTGGTGTAAACGTTCTCAGTCTTTTCTATGTTCAGTGTTATCGAGCTTCGTAGGAGTTTGACCGAACGTTTCTGCTGAGTCAGCTGTTCAGAGTCAGGTGGAACATTTTCATGATGTTCTTAGTAACTTGGAAAAGTTCAAAGGTCATTCTATTTATTGACATATTTATTGAAATTATTGATTATTATTTATACCTTTGCCAAAACAACCCTGGTGGGAACGCACTGCTTGTGCCGTTGGGCTGCCGGGTGAAACGACTGACATCTTTTCCAAGTTGTAGTTGAATTTCCTTTTTGTTCGATTCTGTTCCTGCTCACCATACCGAGTTCAGTTCAGCACTAGACCCTCTGCGTCGGCGCGTCAGAGGTCCACGTGCCATTTCTTCACTGACTTCCGGCAAACGTTTTAGAGGCCTTGGTTGATTACTATTGTAAATGTGCTATATTAATAGCTTTATCTAGACCAACGTGGTGTCTAATGCAGAATGTATCGTGTCAAATCGGAGCTAAAGTCAAACGTGTCAGTCTTCGGAAGATGAATCTGTTTTTAGTTAACTGACTGAATAAATACCGACGCGTGGAGGTGGCTGAGCGCAGGTACGGATTGTTTTTGTTTTGGTCAGACTTGCTCAGATGAAGGAAATCTTTTCTGGATTTTTAGAAAGAAAAAAAAAAGTGCTTTTATTTTCCCAAACTGCCCCATGTGTTTAGATGTATGACACACAGAGCATGCAGACTTTACATAGTGCATGTTGTGTTTAAAGAATGGATATTGTGTGGTATAAAATGTATGAAATTACAAACAGCCAACAGTTTTCTTTCTTTGCCAGTTTTTCTGATATTTGTATAGAAAACAGAACTACAGAGTATATATTGTTGCTGAGGAGTGATGCTACAGTGCTGGCACTGCCATCTAGTGATACTTAATGAAATTACAGCCTGCATCAGTTTCCATTAACCTTCCCCTCTTTCACTTGACACTTCCTGTCTGCTGCATCTGTATTTCAGCAACAAAGTCTTTTGGCTTAAAGCAAAGTAGCAGTGGAAACATTTCAATGTAGAAGAAGAAAATGTCTTTTCTGTAGCAGATCTGAGGGGTGTGTGTGTGTGTGTGTGTGTTAATATATACACTGCTCATAAAAATTAAGGAAGCACCTAAACAACACGATGTACCTCCAAGTCGATCAGACTTCTGTGAAATAGCTAATGGAAAAGAAAAAAGGTGGAAATTATAAGCAATTAGCAAGACATCCCCAATAAAGGAGCGATTCTGCAGGTGGTGACCACAGACCACTTCTCAGTGGGTCAGTAGTGGTGTGGGCTAGCCTTTCTTTGAGTGTTCGCACAGCGTGAGACCATATGCTGGTGCGGTTGGTCCTGGGTTCCTCCTAATGCTAGACCTCGTGTGGCTGGAGCCGTTCTGCCAGACGAAGGCATTGACGCTGTGGACCGGACCGCCCGTTCCCCAGACCTGAATCCAACTGAGCACAACTGGGACATCATGTCTCACTCCATCCACCAACGACATATTGTCCAGGAGTTGGCGGATGCTATAGTCCAGGTCTGGGAGGAGATCCCTCAGATGACCATCCATCATCTCATCAGGAGCATGCCCAGGCGCTGTGGAGAGGTCATGCAGGCTTGTGGAGGCCTCACACTTCTGAGCCTCGTTTTGACTTGTTTTCGGGACGTTACATCCAAGTTGGATCCACCTGTAGTGTTTTTCCACTTTCACTTTGAGTGTGACTCCAAATTCAGACCTCCATGGGTTCATTCATTTGATTTCCATTGAAAGATTTATTGGGAATTTGTTGTCAGCATATTCAACTATGTAAAGAACAAAATATTTCATATTTCATTCGATCAAATCTTAGATGTCTTGTTTTTGCGTTTCCGTAATCTTTCCGAGCAGCGTGTTTTCTTTGTTTTTACCTACTTTTGCAAGTCTAAGCTGTTCAGTTAACGTTGACACGATTTTGTTCACTGTTAAGCCATTTTTCTCCTAGTTACTGTTTGCTTGTTATGGAATTCAGATATAAATGATGTAGATGGAACGAAAGCTTTTTTGTTTATTTCAAATAAATGTTTTGTACAGATAATATTTGAAGTGTTTCATAAACGGATGTCGTTCACAAATTCCCTCACATTTCTGGAGTTGTGCAGATAAGTCAAAAATGACATTTTTGCAAAGCACTTTTCAGGGTAAAAACCACAAACCAAGAAAACAAGAGCTATTAACATAATTGGTTTTAAAAGATTGTTTTTGGGCTGACTTTTGTAGAATGCAACAGAGTCTAATGATCTCAGGTCAGAGGTGGAGTTTCCTGAGTTGGGAGTCAAAAGATAAAAAGCTATGTCTCCTTTGGTTTTCAGTGAGGGACTATCAGCAGGTCTTATTCAGATTACCTCAGGGACCTGATAATAATACATCGAACTTATATAGCGCTTTTTGGGACACTCAAAGACTCTTTCGTGCACTTTCACATTCACACACTGCCAGTGATAGTAAGCTACTATGAAGCCACAGCTGCCCTGGAGCAGTCTGACAGAAGCGAGGCTGCCATTTGGCGCCATCGGCCCCTCTGACCACCACCAACACAGGCAAGTTGGGTGAAGTGTCTTGCCCAAGGACACAACAGAAGAATACCCCTGGCGGGAGCTGGAGTCGAACCCATGACCCTTCGATCATGAGGCAACCCGCTCTACCTCCTGAGCTACTGCCGATGGGGGGTGTAAAGAAACTGTAGCACTGATGCATCACTGAAAACATGTCAGGTTTGGATCCTGGAGTTAACATGTTCTCCCCATGCATGTGTGGGCTCTCTCTGGTTTCCTCCCACCAACCAAAAACATGCAAGTGTTAACTGGCAACTCTACATTTTCCCTCTGTGTGAGTGTCTGATGGACAACGTGACAATGGCCCGTAATCGGAAGGTTGCAGATCTAAGCACCGCTTTGTCGCTATCGTTGTGTCATTTGGTAAGACACTCAACCCACATTGCCTGCTGGTGGTGGTTGGAGGAACCGGTGATGCCAGGGTACCACAGCCTTGCCTCCGTCAGAGTGCCCCAGGGTAGTTGGGGCTACAGCATCATCAATGTGTGCTGCGTGGGTGAATGGCTGATCATGTTGGAAAGCACCTTAGATGAATAGATGTGTGAAATCACATGCAATACAATAATCCAGATAAAATTAAACAAGGTGCGGGTTAAAATGTCCATTTCAGGACAAGAGACAATGGAGTTTGGAGAATGTTGGTGGTGGTCAGAGGGGCTGATGGTTAAAATGGCAAGCTCGCCTCTGTCAGACTGCCCCAGTCTTTCGATAGGCCCAAGAATCTCTGTTGTCTTTACAGTTATTGTTTTCAGGTAATTTTCTAACTTTTGTCTTCATTTAATAATTAAATGAATACAATTTTCTATAAAAATATTTTTTTTAAAGAAAACAGTCATTCTGGCACCCAATTGTATGGTTTTTAAACATCATATGGAGGAAAACAAATATCCATCTAGAAATTATCTGCATAAAAATGATAGGTATCTCTAAGATTGCACTGTTGAGGAAGCAGACAGAACAAAAACAACTGTGGCCCAAAAACAGAACCATGAGGAACTCCACATCGAACAGGACAGGATTAGGATCCAAGAAAACTCATTTAACCAACAAGCACGAAGATGATCACTCACCCTGAGTCGAACGGTCAACGGTATCGAAAGCTGCATATTCCTGCATCAAAATATTATTTGAGACTCTGAAAAGAGCCTTTTCAGTGGAGTGAGATTTACAAAAGCCTGACTGAAAATCAAAAATTATGTCTAATATTCTTTCAGTTGGTTTATTTCATGGCTGAATGGATATTCTGTCATATTCTGAGATGAAAGGTTCAAATTAATGTTGGGAAAAGCCTTTTTCTAAGTGACTAAGACCTCAGGCTTCATAATGTTGTCCCAGAGTTGCACGTGTGTGTTTTTGTTCCGATTACACAGATAAGAGCCTCACACATGACTATTCAAACTCAAGGTCAAACTCAGCTCGAGGCTGTCTGAAGAAAAGGACCAGTCGTCAAAAAGAGAGAGATTTAAAAATGCCAAAGCAGAAATCTCCAGGTTTGACCAACAACGCTGATGCCACTTAGCACCAGATCACTGTAGGCAAATGAACAAAATGCGAAACGATGTTTGTGGATGTTCATTATCATTTTGACCTATTGTGTGTAAAGTGCAGGAAGGAAAACATTTCTTTAAAAAATGTGTTTAAAATATTTTTCAGATATGTAAACATATTTGATGAATAACAGTTTGTTAATATTCGAACATTTAAATTTCTTTTTACAGGATGTATTTAAAAGAAAACATTGGACATTAAAGGCCTGAAGCAACAACGGATATCACGTCATACCAAAGTTTTAAATGAAAATAATTTTATGTTGATAAATTATGGTCAATGGCCTGTATTTGATATGATACGTTCCAGAGTTCTACAACCCCCTTAAGCACTTTTTATTCACCCATTCACACACAATACATGAAAATAATGTCATACATAAATAATGGGCTGCATGGTGGCGCAGTGGTTAGCACTGCTGCCTCGCAGCACGAAGGTTACACGTTCGAAACTCGGCTCGGCTGCTGCCTTTCTGCATGGAGTTGCATGTTCTCCCCATGCATGCGTGGGTTTCCTCCGGGTACTCGGGTTTCCCCTACAGATCACAACATGCCCTATAGGTTTGAAATTGTAAGTCGCTTTGGATAAAAGCATCTGCTAAATACATAAACATAAACATCTCAGTTACCACCATTTAGTATTATATCCCAGTAACTGTTGCTTTGAATGAGTTGTAGCCATTTGTTTGGTTGCTATTGAATAACCATGACTGAAGTTGGCTCTTACAGGTTTTGTTGATGTGTCAGTAATCATTACTTTCTATAACTATCAAGGTCACAATTTGTAAGAATTCTACTGTGAATCAATCCCATAACAGTCTAATGTCTCAGTCATGTTGGAAGGAAGGTCGGAAACAAATTTCATTCTCAGCCAGATAGGGGGTCATTGGTTTTTCTCCTTTTGAAAAAACAAAAGGGGGACATTGTTACTGTTTACCTACCCTCTGTGAAGTTACAGATCCAGCAGCATTTGTAATTCAACACCGGTAGGCTAACAGCTCCAGAGTTGTGTTAAACAACCAAAGCCAGTAAACAGGAGCAACCCAGAAGTTATTTCTTGTTCCCCAAGAAGTCAAGGACTCTTTTTGTTTTACTCTACTATTGGGTGAGGACAGGGGCGTAGCACCAAATTCTGGGCCCTAGGTACAAGTCTTCTAGGTGGGCCCCCATGCTCAATTACTTAATATCTCTCTTACACATTTTTTGTCATGCTATAAGACAAGATAATAAATATGATCTTAGTTTAACCTCTATATTGAGCAAATACAAATGCCAACATAATAAAAGTGAAATGCCCAGACTTCACATATAATTTTTATTTGCCAACAATGTGTTCAAACAAAAATCCTGGAATTTATTTTCCAGTAAATGCCCACTGACGGGTCTTCATGTTAGCAAAATCACTTATGAGATCTTTAAAGTCCAATCCTTTGGCTAATTGGCTTTCAATAGAAAGAAGAGCTAGGCTGTTCAGTCTATCCTGGGACATTGTTGATCTCAAATAATTTTTCACCAGTTTCAGTTTGCTAAAAGCCCGTTCACCCCCAGCAACAGTCACAGGTAGTGTGCAAAATATCCTCAGTCCAATACAAACTTCTCCAAAAATGCTCTGTAATTGCATCCTGTATGGCATTAAGCAGCTCAAGGGGAGACCGAATGTGTGGAAATGTGGCACCATATATTGTTCTCAGGTGTAGCATCTCATTCCCAAATTCAGCTGTGAGATCCTTGTAATATTTTCTCATCAGTGCCTGGCACGATATCTTCATCTGCTCTTCAGTCATGTCTGTCATGGTTCATGATGTAAAGCTTTGCTGATACTGATATATATTGATATATTAAATACATATGACATGAAATAAACCAGGTTCTCTCTGTGAATGTAATGTACTCTAAATTTTATAATCCCTGCATTATCAGCCAAATTATAAGATTGTCCGTTTTCAAGATCAAATATAAAGAAATTTAAAATAGGCTTAAAATATCTAACCAAGTCAATAACAATCCTCTAACACCAGTGTCATCATGCTATACGAAAAACAGTGGCAGCTTCACATTCCTGAGATTACCACGAATCCATCGATACCAGGCCTGTCCTGGTCCATGACTGGGAAGGAGCTGAAATATCCACACAGAGTGAACCTGTTTTTACTGCGAGGTCCGCGAATTAATTGGCGGCGGCCGCCCGCGATAATAATTCTGATTAATTCATATATATTAATTAGTGTTTTCACTGATAACACTAATTAATTTATATTTGATCTTGATGGTGAAACTAAAGGCGTTTAACACTGAACACCTAACATGAATGCAGCTTCTGAGAGCTAGCTAATATCAGCTAAAACTGTGTTCTGCTGCTGCTGCTCACCGTCCTTCTACTTGCTTCTGTTCAAATTAACTTTTCCTCCTTCTCCTTTTCTTTTCTGGAAGCCAGATTTCCCTTTCTTGGGAAAAGACATGACTGACTCTCCTGCCTCCAGCTCTGGCTGTCGGCATCTGCAATGTCTCATAGCTGTACATGTGGCCGTGCAGCCCCTGGCCGCAGGTGTGGACTAAACCACTTTGCACATTTTTAAGGGGTGATACATGCCTCAGAGATTATTCAGTTATTATTTTTAAGGCGAAATTCTGTTTCTTAACCTCTTTATCCAGGTAAAGGGAAGTTTATTAAGACATTAAGTAAGTTGGGGGGAAAAAACAACAACAATAAAACATTTTTATT
This sequence comes from Nothobranchius furzeri, assembly GCF_043380555.1. NCBI lineage: Eukaryota > Metazoa > Chordata > Actinopteri > Cyprinodontiformes > Nothobranchiidae > Nothobranchius > Nothobranchius furzeri. The sequence continues at coordinate 65,388,697 of NC_091746.1, read as the reverse complement.
CAAAGCTGTCTCAGGGCCCCTCCCTGCAGTGGGCCCTGGGTAAACGGTACCCTTTCCCCCCCAGTCCGACGCCCCTGGGTGAGGAAGGCTAACGTTGAGCTAACGTTGAGCTGCTACTGGTGAATTAGAAGCAGTCAACTCTAAAAATATCTCATGCTACTTTTTCCATTCAGCAAGCTAACAGCAAGACGGCAACCAGCACTTCCTCTAACATTGGAGACAAACTACCGTAATAAGTGTAGTAAGTGCTCCCTCCCTTAAAACACCCAACAATGCTAACAACAGATATGACAATGTATTTATCTACTTATCAACTAACTGCGTATGACTTGTCTTTGCATGTCACCTAGACTCTTCTGGTGCTGATCCTTAACTTGCAACAGCCATGAAACTCACGGAGTGGCAGTGAGCAAGTGATTTTTTGTTTGGGAAAATATATTGCAGTCACCACATGTGACCACAAGATGTTGCCCTTACAAATTTTACCTTTAAAATCCATCCTGTTAGCCTGGCAAGCCAGACTAAAGAAATGTATTATTTAGTCTGGCAACGCTCCACTGACGGCTCTCAGTTGTGGGGCGGGTTCTACCGTTGTCTTTCAAATGATCTCCGCATTCCACTGGAAATTGAATGTGACGTACTCTTGTTTCACTCTGTTGCATCATCCCACCCACCAGGCATATAGAGTGCCCTGATTGGCACACAAAGCGGATAAAGCTCTGTGATTTGTTCACTAAGCAGATAGAGCACTATGATTGGCCCACCATTATGGACCAATCACAGCTTTTTATGTGTTTGAAACTCCTCTAGAGAGCTGTGATTGGCTAGCCAGAGTCCTGGTAGGAGCTGCGGAGGTTCCAATGGAGCGTGCCTAGACCAAACTTTGCAAAACAAGAATTTGGTCTAGTTCACTAGGCTACCATCCTGTGGTTCATGAGATAACTTTGCTCAAACTAGAAACACACACAATGTTATAAAAAAATATTTTAAAAATACTATATTACATTCAAGAAAACTTGAGAATATGAGAATTGTTGCTGAAGAAACACGCCCATGTTTAACTGGAGGATTCACCCCAAACGCTAGACTGACACGATGAGAGACTAAATAGACAAGCCTGCTAAGAAAAATACAGCCAAGTTTACATTTTTATCTTTGTTTACACGGGACTGCGTTTATGCTCTGAGCTCCAGTAACAGAAACACATTTCCATCAGACACACACAAGTCTCCTGGAAGATTTATCTGAACATCTCGGAATGCAGAATGTTTATTTAAGCTTCAAACAAACACTGACGAGGAGGTTTCTCTAAAGGAGTTTACATGAATTCAGTTAATTCAATAAACAGATATGTTGTAGAACTAAGGCTAACAACTTTGTCACTGATTAGGTATCTGACATTAAACTTCCTGTGATGCATGAAAAAGTACAATTTGTGCAAAGATTATCCACAAATCTGGGCTGTGCTCTGTTCTTTATCAGCTGTTAACATTAATATACTCTGTGCTCCAGAGACCTTAGATTTTTTTTCTGGTGAATGTTTTATGAATTTCAACATGGCTGACTTAACTCCTCTACAGAGCCAAAAAGACAAAAAAGGGAAAATAAAATGCATTTCCTATCCAAAACGTGCCCCCGCTCTCACGCATTTAAATGTTCAAAAGTTGGCTCCCCTGTCCACCACACAGCAGAACTCCTTCAGGCTTGTGTTATTCATGAAGATAAACATCGACGTTGCAGGACAGTCAGTGGTAGAGTTGCGTTGCTGTTCTCCAATAAGAGGTGTGAGGTCCAAATATCAGGAAATAAGACTCCAAAACCTGGGGAGTTTCTCAATGCCGCGGAATCTTGCCTTGATGTCTTGGTCCTGCCCCGGTTGCCTAGGAGATACGTCACCAGGAGCCGCCAAGGCGTGTTCCAATGTTCATGTTCTACTGAGGCGTGTGTTCTCCGTTTGTTAGCCGTTTAGCTAGCTGAGCAAGGAAACACCGGAGGTGTCTTGTAGCCTAGCCTTGGTCAAAAATGTCCCAGAATACACCGCAGTATTTTCAAAAGGACGGCGGATCAGAAGCTGGCAGCTACTTCGGGGAAAATTTCAAGTTTAAATGTAAGGCAACTAACTGTAGCTATCAGGCTGATATCTGAAATGTTTTTTAGATAGTTATCTGTGGTTGGTTAGTTGCTTAGTAGTCACAGCTTCGGTGGCTAGCGGGTAGTAACTCGCTTACATATTTAGTTTAACAAATATTTACACAATTTTAAAAGTAAAAGGCTCGTTCTAAATGTATATTGAAACTTATACGTATAAAATATAATGTTATCTCCTGTGTCACGAGATGCAAGTCTGTTCCATTTAACTGTTTTCTTTGACCAAGGAAAGACAATGTCCTCGTGAGCAAGGCGCCTGGCTCGGCAAGACATCGCCTTGCCAGGCCAGGCGCCTTGACATTGAGAAACACCCCTGCTGTCTTAAGCTCAGCTGTGATGTGGCAATCTTCTAGTTCCTGGAAATGGTGCACCGGTGTTTTCCCCCCAGAGTACGACTTACAAGGCATTCATTCCTACTACAGACCATTGCAAATATGTTAATTAAACAAGTGTTCCCCAGCTTTAAAACTGTTATAACGAATCTGCAAACAAGCTTTTGAACGCTCAGCCCTCCCCTCGGGTATCTTCCCTGACACGCTTCTGCCGGAACCAGACACCCGCGATGGTCCAATGGTTGCTTTCAGTTCAAAATGTGTTAGTGGCAGGTAAGTGCGAGAAAACTACTTTATTATTTTATTGTTATATTTAAAGCTATACTTTGTTAGAATGTTGTCAGAAGGCATGAAAAATGTTTTAAGCTAATTTGTTTTCCAAATTTGCCATAGCAGCTTTAATATCTCACCTTCTGTTGATCAATCTTTGAACAATCGAAGTTTGGCGAAATAGGTGGTAATTCTGACCGGATTGATGAGCTAACAGCTAGTCCAAAATGGATTTTTGACATCTTAAAAAAACAACTTATTTCCAAAATGCATGATGTCATTTAACATAATTATTTAACAATGAAAATTTATATTATTTAATAATTTATGTAACAAAATAAGCATAAAGCAACATTCATGTGATCTGCTTCAACATCTTTTGGAAATCTTCTGTATGTTTATTGTGTGTATTTTTTCAACTTGCATTTCTTGGTTCTTTTTAAACAGAAAAGAAAAGTTGTTCTTCACCTTGTTTGCTAACGTTCGACTACTTCCTGTAGCCATCCTCAGCCATCTTTTAGTGACTGAAGTTGTTTATAAATGGCTCAAATCTATTTTTATAACTGGCTCTGCTGTGGCTTGTCGTTAGCTCATCTGTCCAGACAAAACCAATCCCTGTTTCTCTAAACTAAGGTTGTTCAACAACCGGTGTAAATTGAAAGCTAACCTCCAGGAAAGTTTGTTTCAGTCACCAGTCCTCTCTGAGGGTGATCGACTGTTTCTTTTAACAAGCCGTCTGAAATAACTCACTAAACTTTCATGAATGTCTCGTTTTTTTTCTTTCAGAGGTAATTTTGTCCTCCGTGGGACTCTGACGTCGTCATCTTTGCCTCGTGGAATAGGCATAAACATTATTCTGAACTCTCTTCGTTACGCCATTAAAATAATAGAAATGATCATCTTGATCATCATTGAAAGGGTTTTCGTCTTTGGTTGTTTCTCCTTCCAGCTTTCTGGAACCTGAAATATAAGATCCATGGGACTGCAGCCAACCTCCTGGGACATGGCTGCAGGAGGAAAATTGATCAAAGAGACGGATAATCCAAATGGTAACAAAAGAGCCCAGAAAAACTTCTTAAGAGATCCAAGGTGAACTTCAAGCTCAAGGAACATCAGTGTCAGGTCGCCAGTGCTGGGAGTAACGCGGTACAAAAGTAATTAATTACTATAATGCATTGCTTTTTGCTGTAATGTGGTAATGTAAGGCATTACAGGGAAAGAAAATGGTAATATTTACTCGGTACAATTGTCAGTAACGCGGTAATTACAATGCATTTTTAAACCCAGAATCAAGATGTGGGTTTCCTAACAATTCAAATTGCGGGAAGCCTGAAAAAAGATCCAGTATCCACATATATGATGTCATTTATGGACTCTGCTTTGCGGGCATTCTAGCAGAGAGGACACAGCGGTAATGGCTCAAATACTCCAGCTGCGTCCTGCGCGCGGCCACTGCTATATTGCTAGAGCGACTGGCAAATCCTCAGTGCTTATCCTGCTCGACTTATCGGCTGCATTTGACACTGTCAACCATGGCTTCCTTTTGTCCGCACTCTCTAGCATGGGCATCACAGAGAAAGCACACGCCTGGTTTGAATCTTACCTCACAGGACGATCATTCAGCGTATCATGGCTTGGACAGTCCTCTACCGTGCACCACCTTGCCACAGGAGTCCCCCAGGGCTCTGTACTAGGACCTCTTCTCTTTGCCATATACACCACCTCACTGGGTGAGATCATTCGATCACATGGCTCCTCCTACCACTGCTATGCAGACGACACCCAGCTCTATCTGTCATTTCCACCGGACGACCACACTATCTCAGCACAAATATCAAACTGTCTCTCTGACATCTCAAAATGGATGAAATCCCACAATCTCCAACTCAACCTCTCTAAAACTGAACTGCTTGTCATCCCAGCAAAACCATCCATACAGCACAATATCTCAATCCAGAATGACTTCCTATCTCTGGCTCCTTCAAAGGCAGTTCGAAATCTGGGTGTTGTGATTGATGAACACCTTGCCTTTAAAGATCATGTTGCCTCTGTTGCCCGTTCATGCCGCTTTGCGCTGTATAACCTACAAAAGATCAGACCATACCTAACACAACATGCCACCCAGCTCCTGGTGCAATCTACTGTCATTTCCCGCCTCGACTACTGCAATGCTCTTCTAACTGGTCTTCCAGGCTGTACTGTGAAACCTCTTCAAATGGTCCAGAACGCAGCGGCGCGTCTGGTCTTCAATCAGCCTAAAAGAGCACACGTCACCCCTCTGTTCATTGAGCTCCATTGGCTACCGTTAGCAGCACGCATCAAATCCAAATTGCTAACACTAGCATACAATGTCCGAGACGGTACGGCTCCCATCTACCTGAATCCTCTTGCAAAGGCTTACATCTCGGCCCGGCCGCTCCAGTCATCACAGGATTGTCGGCTAGCAGTGCCTACACCACGCTCAGGACAATCCAGATTTTTCTCATGCATCGTTCCACAAATGTGGAATGACCTTCCTAACACTACCAGAACTGCGGCTTCCTTTTCAATTTTCAAGAAACTCCTGAAGACTCTGCTCTTCAGAGAGCATCTTCTTAACTAGCACCTTGCCTGCACCCATCCCCCCTCTCTACTGTCCACTCCTTGTTCCCTCCTCTCCATGACTGATGTAAATTTGTTGTTGTTACTATTGTTGTTAGCCTCAAGGGCAAAATGCCGATTATCACTTGTAAGTCGCTTTGGACAAAAGCGTCTGCTAAATACATAAACATAAACATAAACATATTCACAAAATCGCTCCACCCAAACAAAGTTATTTGTTTGCGATCGTTCAAATCAGCCCATATTCTCTGGTACTTCATGTACTTTTCAGCTGAGTTCATAATCTGGGTCCCGGTGATATCAACTCATTGCTGCTGGAGCGCAGCGCATATTAAGCTTTTTTATTTTATTTATTTATTTATTTATTGTGTTCGGTAGATCCCTTTGGCTGATTAGTTAGAAAGTAGGAAATCTAGGAAACAGTTTTTCTGGAAGACGGAGAAAACATGCAGCATGCAGGAAGGTCACCCCAGATGTCAGTCCCACATCCAGGGCCGTATCAAAGCATGTGGGGACCAAGGCAAATAAAGGGCTTGGAGCCCCCACCACCTCACTCCTTGCTCAGTTAATAGAAGATGGCAGCGTGCTGAGAGTACAGATTGTTGTTGCTTTTATTTAATAAACAATTATTTTAAAGCACTGTTATTATATCTGACTGTTTTTAACAGCAATCCTAGCTCAGACACCACATCACTTTCCACATATATGTCATGAGCTCACTGAGCGTCAAATTACCAGATTCATATTGAAGTTATTTTGGTGAAAGTAACTTAAAGTAATGCAAAAGACGGGTGCAGGGAGGGTGCTAGTTTAGAAGATTCTCCCTGAAGAGCTGGGTCTTCAGGAGTTTCTTGAAAATTGACAAGGACGCAGGTCGTTCCATGAAAAGGGTCACAAAGCCATGTAGGACATTAAAATTGTGATACCACTCTAAATCTGACCCTGTGGTCTCAAAACAGAACATTCTTAATCTGTAATATTTTATTCTCGTCGATTTAAACCTGTTTCTACTATTTAGATGCTTGATTTTGATGAATATCATTTCAAATTTTATTTTGAGTTATTTGTTTATTCATTCAGTGTGTGTGTGTGTGTGTGTGTGTGTGTGTGTGTGTGTGTGTGTGTGTGTGTGTGTGTGTGTGTGTGTGTGTGTGTGTGTGTGTGTGTGTGTGTGTGTGAATTTTAGGTAAAAATAGAAACCAGCGATATCTCTCATTGTTACAGGAATCTGGATCTATAGCCTTCCTTACCTTGGGATATTCCCGGCGATCTGTTCTGGGGGAATGTTTTATGAATGATCTCACTCCTGGGTCATTCTGATCTTCTCTCCTTTCAGATTTGACCCAGTTTGCTGAAGCTTCCCTTTCAGTGTCTTTGAGTTTTGACGCTTGTGTCTGAGGTTCGAGAACACGACTCCAGATGTGACCGACTCAATGGCCAACTCTGTGGCTGACTCCACGGCTGGCTCTGTGTCTGGCTCAATGCACTGCTTTGAGGCTGGTTTTATGGCCGGCTCCGTGGACAGCTCCATGGCCATTTCCATGGCCGGCTTTATGACCAGCTCCATGACCGGCTTCGTGGCCGGCTCTGTGGCTATTTCCATGGCCGGCTCCATGGCTGGCTCCATGACCGGCTCCGTGGCCAGCTCCATGGCCATTTCCATGGCCGGCTCCATGGCCGGGTCCATGACCGGTGACATGTCTGTCACCAACTCCATAGTGGTCGTTTGGCTCTGGCTGTTTGTTGCTTGTTCGTCAGTCATGTGAGCCTCATCTGGACTGAAAACTCCAGCATTTGTTGTTACTTGTATCTCTGTTTTTACTGTAGTTGAATCAGCTAAAAATGCTGCTGTAGTCATTTCAGTTTTTGCCACTTTGAAAGTTGGAGTCATCACTGGATTATTGACCTTCACATCGTCCTGAATCACAAAAGCGTGTGTTTTTCTGATTTCTGCACCAGACTCTCTCGATCCTTCTGCGTTTCTCTCAGCTGCTTCTAAATCCATCTTCTCTGTTCGGTCTATCACATATAACTTTATCGAGTGATTTTCCCCTCCGAGGCATTTAAATAGTGATTTATGTGGTTTGGTGATGAAGTCCTTCATCGCTAGGAGGATGATGGGTGGGGGGTTGGGAAGCCTCTTTAGAATGATTCTTACTGTTTCCTGCATCGTGTCTGTGTTCTGGACCACTTTTCTTTTATTTGGTGCTCCTTTCTGCATCTTTATCTCTGAGTGTGAAAGAAATACGGGTAATAAAGTGTCTTTTGCCTCACCAGAAGGCATCTTTCTGACTTTGGCTCTATTCATTTTATTTTCACGTGTTTGAATGTGTGCTAAATCCTTCCCTCTTCTGCTTTACTGTCTCTCTGTAAGGATCGGAACTTGGCTTGTTTTCTGATTCTCTTCACGCTGAAATGATCAGTTTCTTTATTCAGAGCAGGATGTTCCACACACCATGACCTCGTTGTGGATCCCAACAGGAGTTGATCATCTGCATCCACTCTAGATGAAACTTTTAAAGAAATTTGTTTCTGTTTGGAATCTTTCTCCCATCTGAAAAGTGTATTTTTCTTCTGTTTCCCACCTGTTTGTTCTACTGATGCCTTTTTGAAGCTCAGTGCTGGTTTTAATTCCGTTTCCTCCAAGCAGCAGGGGATGATTGTCTCCGTGCCGCTGCCTCTTGTCAGCTCTTTCATTTCTGCCATAGAGACAATTCCCCGGGTTTTGGATTTCTCCAACCAAAACCCTGGAAGATTGTGGCCTGTGGCGGTAGAGTGATGCTGCCACCTCACAGACCTGGAATCAGCATTATTCCTGATCATAGCCACCATGAGCAGGGCCATTACGGAATCTGACTGCACCAAAAACACTGGAATGTGTTCTTCCACTCCACAAAGTGAAAAACAAGCCTAAAAATGACAGAAAAAGAAGATGGACTTAGTTACAAAACAGCCATCAGACAAATACATGAGCTCCAAAAACATTTCATCTCAGACTTCCTGGAGGTGTTGCTCAGCGAACACTCGGAGCCCAGACTGAAATACCTGTCTATAAGACCGAACGGCCATGGGCTACGTTTTCCCACCTACAGTCATGATTTCCTAATGAAAAATCCTTCATGATGCTGGCGACCACCTGACGTTTCCTCTTCAGAGGCACCAAAAGACTGGTTACTTTTGTGCAGAGTGACAAGTGAAAGTGGAAGTTTTACACCAAACGGCTTGTCTTCTTGTGTATATTACTATTAAGGATAAGAAGATGAAGAAGAGGGAGATGTTCACGAGTCAGACTGCATCCAGTGGTTTTTCAGTCTTGTTGGCTTTGCTTGTATGCAGCGAGGCCTTCTCCCAGAGGGCAGTGGGGTGGTGTGGATGATGCTGGTGGCTCTGTCCCTGCATCTGGTTGTGTATAGATTCAAGGAAACTAGAAGGCCGGAACATCTTCACTTATTCAAACTACTTAAGTACTAAAAGTCGTCATCGTCGTCTTCCTCCACTTTTTCGGGTCCGGGTCGCGGGGGCAGCATCCCAACTAGGGAGCTCCAGACCGTCCTCTCTCCGGCCACCTCCACCAGTTCCTCCGGCAGGACCCCAAGGCGTTCCCGGACCAGATTGGAGATGTAACCTCTCCAACGTGTCCTGGGTCGACCCGGGGGCCTCCTGCTGGCAGGACATGCCCGAAACACCTCCCCGGGGAGGCGTCCAGGAGGCATCCTGACCAGATGCCCAAACCACCTCAACTGACTCCTTTCGATCCGGAGGAGCAGCGGTTCTCCTCCGAGTCCCTCCCGAATGTCCGAGCTCCTCACCCTATCTCTAAGGCTGAGCCCGGCCACCCTACGGAGGAAACTCATTTCGGCCGCTTGTATCCGCGATCTCGTTCTTTCGGTCATTACCCAAAGCTCATGATCATAGGTGAGGATTGGGACGAAGATCGACCGGTAAATCGAGAGCCTGGCTTTCTGGCTCAGCTCCCTCTTCACCACGACAGATCGGCTCAGCGTCCGCATCACTGCAGACGCCGAACCAATCCGCCTGTCGATCTCCCGATCCCTCCTACCCTCACTCGTGAACAAGACCCCGAGACACTTAAACTCCTCCACTTGAGGTAGTACTAAAAGTCAATAAATCTATTTTTATTACATGTGTGCCACAAGATTAATGCAATTCAATTCATTTTATTTCTATAGTGCCAAATCACGACATTAAATCAAGAGGCTGAAGCAGGAACTGTCAGCAGCTACAAAACTACAGGGCAAAACTAAATTACCGTAAAAGCTTTAAAAATCTAAACGTAGCATATTAATTTTATACATTTTACTACTACCCCCTACCTCCACACACACACACACACACCAAATCAGCCAAAGATGGACACAGCTTAATGTTAAGCGGTAACTTGTTCCAGAGGGATGGTGCTAAAACAGAAAATGCTCTATCTGTATGAATTACAATGAATGTAACGAGTTCATGGACCCTGAAGCAAAACAGTAAAGAGAACAGAGAATTTGCACTGTTAATCAGCTCTTTTACAGAGTGAAGCATACATATGGAGAAAAGATCTGATTCAGGGTCAGATTACAGCAACACCATGTAAAAAAGGCATACCGATGCTTGAAACTCATTCCCTCTTGTCCTGTCCCGGTTAGCGTATCCGTGGAGTCCCTGAACCCAGTGAAAGAAGGAGCTCTTCAGCTTGTGCTGCTCAGCAACACAGCCACAACCCTCCTGGAAACACAGACAGCTAAAGCCAGCTTGGGTCAGAATTAAATGTGGGTGTTTACCGAGAGCCCGCTGCCTACTGAGGAGCATCTCTCTAAGCAAAGGCCAGCAGATGTAATCCATAATCCAGCCCCCGTCTCCGAGGAGACTCAGGTCAGAGACGAGCAGGGCCACCAGCAGCAGCCACAGCTTCATTGTGCTGAGAATGCTGCTGGCAGGAAGCAATAACCTTATCTTTCCTGCACTTTTCTTCTTTATGTATGCAAACCGTCCTTCATGTCACAGATAAGGCAGGTTTGCTTCACAGCACGTTTCACCAAGTGTACATAACTTATGTTATAGAAAAGCTTTAACATTATTTATTTTTGCACATTTCTGATCATGTGGGCTTTTTCACTTTTTCACAGAGTTAGTGTGCAGACCCAAACTGCAGAGTCGGAGAAAAGAACTAACAATAACAATAATAATAACCTTACTTAAGAAAAATCCGTCTAGGCTGCTAATTTAACAACATTTTCTCCCACCTTCTGCACTTCCCACCTTATACAGTGGGCCAAAATTGTAGTCAGTCACCAATTGTGGAAGCTTTCCCACTCAAAACGATTTCATCATAGGTGTACCTCAACCAGGAGAGACAAAAATTCAGATAATCACACTGTCTGATTTTTAAAGAATTTACTTGCAAATGATGGTGGAAAATAAGTTTTTGGTCTCTGCCAAACAAGCGATGTCCTGGCTCTCACAGACCTGCAACTTCTTCTGTACGAGGCTCCTCTGTTCTCCACTCCTCACCTGTATTAGTGGCTCCTGTTGAAACTCATTAGCAGCATAGAAGACACCTGTCCACAACCTCCGTCACAATCCAAACTCCACTACGGCCAAGACCACAGAGCTGTCAAAGGACACCAGAAACAAAATGGTGGACCTGCACCAGGCTGGGAAGACGGAATCTGCAATAGGTAAGCAGCTTGGTGTGAAGAAACCAACCGTGGGAGCAATCATTAGATTGTGGAAGACACACAAGTCCACTGATCATTTCCCTCGATCAGGGGCTCCATGCTAGATGTCACCCCGTGGGGTCAACATGATCACAAACAACGTGAGTAAAAATCCCAGAACTACACAGGTGGACCTAGTGAATGACCTGTAGAGAGCTAGCCTAGTGAACTAGACCAAATTCTTGCTTTGCAAAGTTTGGTCTAGACACGCTCCACTGGAACCTCTGCAGCCCCAACAGCATTCTGGCTGGCCAATCACAGCTCTCTAGAGGGGTTTCAAGCACATGAAGAGCTGTGATGGGCCAATCATAGTGCTCTATCTGCTTAGTGAACAAATTGCAGAGCTTTATCCGCTTTGTGGGCCAATCAGGGAACTCTATATGCCTGGTGGGTGGGATGATGCAACAGAGTGAAACAAGAGTATGTCACATTCATTGTCCAATAGCATGCGGAAATCATTTGAAAGACAACGGTAGAACCCGCCCCACAACCGAGAGCCGTCAATGGAGCGTGGCCAGACTAAATAATACATTTATTTAGTCTGGCTTGCCAGGCTAGTAGAGAGCTGGAACAAAAGTTACAAAGGCTACCACCAGTGCCACTCCACAGGGACTCAGATCCTGCAGCAGCAGACATGTCCCCCTGCTTAAGACAGTACATGTGCAGGCCCAACTGAAGTTTGCTAGAGAGCATTTGCATAATCCAGAAGAGGACTGGGAAGATTTCATTAGGTCAGATGAAACCAAAATAGAACTTTATGGTTAAAAACTTGCAGCGTTTGGAGGAGAAAGATTGAGTTATACCCAAAGAACACCACTACTGTAAAGCATGGGGGTGGAAACACCATGCTTTGGGGCTGTTTTTCTGCAAAGGGACCAGGACGACTGATCCTTGTAAAGGAAATAATGACTGGGACTGTGTATGGTCAGAGTGCAAATCTCCTTTCTTTACCTCCTAAAACCCAAATTTGTTTGGTTTGATGTAAAATCTACTTAAATAAAAATATTGGCAGGTTTCCTAGAAAAACCAAAAATAAATGACTTTATTAACTTAAATTCAATATCAAATGTTTCTAAATTATAAAAAAAAAAGGTCTAAGTTGAAGATAATAAATATTATAGTGCAAGGAGCCAATGTCCTCAAATGTAGACAGAGGGTCTCAGGAGGATGAGCAAGGGCACTGGAGATGAATCGTGGTTGGATCTTTCAGCATGACGCACGGTCTGAGTAACGAAGGAGTGGTTTTGTAAGAAGCATTTCACAGTCCTGGAGTGGCCTAGCCAGTCTCCAGGTCTCAACCCCAAAGAAAACCTCTGGAGGGGAAAGTCCATGTTGCCTATCGACAGCCCAAAACATCACTGCTGTAGAGGAGATTTGCATGGAGGAATGGGCCAAAATACCAGCAGCAGAGAAAACCTTGTTAAAACTTACAGAAAACCTTTTACTTATCTCATTGCCAACAAACGGTATATAACAAAGTACTGAAATGGACTTTCCTTATTGACTAAATACTTATTTTCCTCCATGACTTACAAATAAATTATTTAAAAATCAGACAATGTGACTTTTTCCGCTCATTTTGTCTCTCATGGTTGAGGTCTAGCTATGATGAAAACTACAGGCCTCTCTCATCCCTTATTTAAGTCCCATTTACTTTACCATCATATGGACTCGTTTACCGTTTTGATCCTCGGAGGCACACTGAATACATTTATTTTAAAGCTACATGAGTAATGTTTCATGTTGTCCCAATCCTCAACCATAATCTGTGTAATCTGATTCCTATCTTCCTTTCTACGCACACCTACACAACCAGGAACAAAATTCAAATTATTGGGGAAAACCCAAAGTTAAAAGGTAGCAGCTTTAGCACTGTGTGCAGAGGACTGCAGATCTGGAATCAGCTTGATGAGAAAACAAAAATGTTGCATTCTGTCTCCATTTTAATGGAGAAAATGAAAAGAAAAATAATAAACTTGTACACACATGTAGATAATTCTTTGATTACATAGCAGGCTGGGGTTGATTTTTGTGAATCTTTTTTGTTTTTAATGTTCTAAATCTTTATCTGGTCAATATCTAAATGGGTGTCTACAGGCAACTGGGCCCTGATAAAACGCTTTAATTACCTGTCTGTTGTAAATTTATTGTAATATGTGCTGAAGGTGTGTGAATGAACAGATGTCTGACTCTCAAAAGGCCAACCCAAAAACAAGGAAGGACACACAAACAATCATCTTCTCAATTGTAAGTAGCTTATTCAACAGCCTCCGTTTGGAGAAATAGCTTTTACGTCCTCCAAGAGCTAACAGTTAGTCCAAATGCAGCCAGGACCAGTTAGTATTTTTCTGGTTTAGAACAGCTCCCGTCTCTAACAGTTCACAGCTTCTTATGCAAATATGACTTTTTAAATGTCAGCAATGCCATCAGAGCTGCAACGCATCATTGTTAACATGGAGTTCCGAGGTTGTTTACATGTGGCTCTACAGGTGCATTAAAACCATGTGATGCAACGCTGAAAGTAAATGTTTGCTCTAAAAGTTTGGATACTGGAGCTGTTTTAAGGGGGACGTTGGTACTCCTTGGTCCTGGTTGCATTTAGATTAGCCGTTAGCTTACATATTTTATACATGAACTCCATTCCTCCAATAAGAAGGGGTTAAATAAGCTCTTTCATGTTGGTATTTTTAAAACTTTTATAAAAAGTCCAGATTATAATCTGTAAAATATATATTTGGAGGGTATTCTTCAGCACCACCGGCCATTATAACCAGTTAACCAACAGACGTATTGCTTTGTTAATTATTTTGTTGGTTCAGTTTTACTCTTTTCTTTTCAGTCTATTGCTGCAACAGTCAATGCCGATGACCACATGTAAAGAAGATGGAACACCCGCTTGCTGTGTGGCTTTTTTGAAGCCAAATGGGCGGTTCCGATGGCCGCCATCTTGACCGTGTCACCACCAGACAATCCAAAATTGGGAAAAGAGGTGGAGCTGAGAGTGGGGAGGGTGAGGGTGACAGCAAATTAACAAGTGTAGCTACTAGCTAAATGAGCTAACCCCCAAAGCTAAGACTGAGCTAGGAGCCGAGCCGCGCAGCCGCCTGGCTTCCGTGCAAGGGTGTAGTCATGCTGGTCGTCTGTGGAGCTGTAATATGGACTGTTAAATTACAAGCAGAGCCTCAGACCGCCGCGATCAGAGCCAGGCACCCTGGCCACTTACGTGAGCTCATGCTCCAGTCCTCAGCCACATTCGGAGGTCAGTAGGACATTAGCTACACGCTAACCTGAAGCTAAAGGAGATTTCCGGGCACTTTTAGCGAGCGAGTGACTCCAAAGTGGAGCAGCATCAACTCAAAGAGCTGTAGTGTTTCTGTGGTCTCCCTCAGAGAGCCCTACCGGTGACCAGCATGACCACAGCCTTGTATGGAAGCCAGCCGGCCACGCAACTCGGCTGCCCCAGGAAACGTCTAGCAACTGTTCCCGGCTGGAAGACAGGAGAAACTGGACTCCTGCCTCACTGGGCTGCTGCTGTTAAAGGGAGATACCAAAACCCGGCGATGCAAAAGAAAATGAAAATCTGTAACAAATGTAGTATCTATTGGTGCATACAGTCTTTGTTTGTGAAGTTTGGGGTTGTTACTTCATGCCAGCACATGAGACTTTGACTTGGGCGTGAAATAAGCCACACGTGTCTTTGTGACTGGAACATGCATCATGTCACTCGATGACGCCAGTAAATATTTGCATGTTATCAGACTGTGTCCATTAGAAGAGGGCTCGGTGGAGCAAGACAGCTACACTGTCTTTCTGCTCGCTGCCTTTACTGGATCACCAGGTAAGAGATGACCTGTACTGTTAATTTTATTAAATAATTGAGCAACTTATTTAGCTCTTTTCTTAAAATATATTAAAATCCTTTAATGTATTGTTGATAATTCCCATTTGTTACATTACAGAAGTTTAATTCATATGTATTATGAGGGTGTGTGTATATGTTTTATTACTGAAAATACGTCTTTGAGCCTAAATGTCTTTTGTGCAAACCTAATGAAAAGCTAGGATGATTTCAAGAATTCAAATGAGAATAGGGATGTAATTTCTTATCTGATTTATGGAAATGTGCCTTTTTTAATATATTCTGAAATAACATCCTCCCAGTTGTTCTGGCCAGTCGTACCAGTTCTTTCACAACATGGGAAACACCAGCACCGCCTGCCAGATGAGCAACTACAGCAAAAGGAATGTGCGCGTTTTTGTGATGGAAAAAGCTGAGGAGATCTATGCCTTCATCACCACCCAGGCTGCTGCTGCTGATGGTGCTGATGGTGCTGATGCTGCTGATGCTGCTGATGCTGCTGATGGTGCTGATGGTGCTGATGGTGAGAAGAGTGTGGCTCCTGAGGATAAGAAGTTCATCTTCAGGAAAGAGTTCAGCTTCCTTCGTGTGCTGGCCTCGCAGACTCAGGAGGTGCCCTGGGAGCAACGCTTCCTCTCCGTCTTCGTGGAGGATGATGAGGATGAAAACGTTTGCTCCAAACAAATCATACACAACATGGCTCTGAACGCTCCTATCACTGTTTTTCTTTACGATGTGTAGAATGAATTCTCTGCTCTCTGCACATAAGGCAGTAGAAGGATGTTTCACTTTTCCTTAATATTCACACAATCGCCTCCTGTGATCCCTTCAATAAAACAGCTTCTACATCTGTCTGGTCTTTGCATTTTCATCACAAAGTAAAAGGAGATTATTCACATTTGCATGTCACATCATCTGTGATCATCTTCTTCAGCCTAGGTGTAAGGACTGCTGCAAGACTGAGGTCTTTTGTCTGAGTTAAATGAGATGTCCTGGTAGAGATTGTTGTTGTGACCTCGATGGAAACGTTTTTCTAAATCGTGCTTCATTTAACTCCTTCTAGACTATTGTTGCAATTTTGCATTAAACTACTTCTAGCCTTAAAGCGTCTAGATAGAGTAGTTGTACCTTCATCAAAAAGAAAGTAAGCTCCCTTCGCAGATCGGTTCATCCCAAGCCCCCACAGTGCGGGTCTGAAATTGAGGCCAATGCGGAAGTGAAATAAATTGCAGTTCCACCCTCATCCACTAGGGGCTGGTGTCAGAAGCGAGTAAATCCTCATTGACTCCCATGTTAAAAATACCAATTTCACAGCAGAAATAAACATGTTTACAGCCTGGTACCAAAACATGTTTTTGGTTTAATTGATCTAGTTTACACTCATGACAACTCTGGGGGGGTGGGGGTGGGGGGGGAAGGGGGTTTTGGGGGGGGGGGGGGGGGGGTTGTTGTCACTCTTCTGTTTAAGTGTATTAAAAGCCTAAAATTCTGTATAATTAATGAGCATCAGACCCAGCTTCGGTCTCGCCTGAAAACTGTTCCGCGATTTTTTTAGTCTCTGAACTTAGACCATTAGTTGTAGCGTTTGTGCATTTTTTAATATTATTTGTGCAATTGTTGGACAAAATGACTTGCTGTGGTATTAATTGCACTAATAGAGCGTCCAATGTGTCTCCCCTTCATTTTTTTCGGTAAGTAAAATTAAATTTATGTATTTTAGGTCACTGCCGAGCTGAGCTTAGATTTTAACATGTACTGTTTAACCATGAAATTTAGATGTAATACGGTAAAATAATTAATGGGGTATATGTCGATGGGTGTAAAACCCAGTGCATTTAACATGAAAATGGGTTGAAATATGACATGTTGGTGGAGCTCTCGGAGGGAGACTTCTGTGTTCCATCCTTCCACCCGGTTCTCCCCATCGGTCAGCCCGGCGCAGCTCTGACCGCTTCAGCGCCTGTCTGCTGCGCGGGCTGACCACTTGTGGAGTTCTCGGACTCGGAGAGAGACCTGACCACAGAAATACTGCAGCTTGGTGAGTTGGTTGATAGTGCTTGATGTTAGACTCCAGAAGTCTGTATGCCGTCAGATAAACTCGCCCGTTTTTTTTTTTTTTTTTTTTTTTTTTTTTTTTTGCATATTTGTAAAATAGTGGTGGTGGGGATCGACTAAATAACGAATTTGTCCACAAAGAGTCGCGACCGGGTGTCCTGTTCTCATGGGAACTAGTGCTGTTTAATAAAATGGAAATTAGTTAATAAAATTGATTATTAAAAGGTTCATATCCTATCCAACAAGGCGATAGACTCGTGTTTGGTTTTATATATTTTTTTATAAAGTATGCATTTTGTATTACTCTTTATCCTAATTTTAGACCGTTTACTACAGGCCATGATCAGCTATTAAGTATTTTAAACCCAAGTAGTTCTTTGTATGAAGTTTTCCTCCAGGTGATCCAGAGAGGCTTGACCTTTGGGTAAGCAAACAAAGAAGAGAGTGCTGGACTCCCAATTCACACTCCCGCTTGTGCAGTGGACACTTTGAGAGTCATCACTTCACCACCATATTTTGATTAAGATTGACAAAATTGAAGCATTAGCTGTATAATATACAGATGTTACATTGCTGTGTAACAAGATAAAAATTTCCCCCTCCCTTGAACTGTCTGTGACTGGGGCTGTTTAGATGGGGAAACAATCACGTTATTAATTTATAGCTAATTCTATGGATAATTATTCTGATTAACAAATTAATTTTTTGTCAGTCTTTAATGTGTAACTTTGTGTATTGGGATGAATGAAAATATTCATTTTAAACTAAAACGTTTGGCATTTAAAGAGAAATTAACAAAATTGTTAAATTGAAAAAAACCAAAAACTATCTTAAAACTAAAATCATTTTGATATGTTATTGCACAGATAAGCTGTATTGTTGAATCCCAGCAGTATGGGGTTTTTAGTTTGTTTGTTCTATTTTGTTCCTAGCAGGTATTCGTTTTCTCTCTGTGGTTGAGTTCCTGCCACCACCCCCAGTTTCGGCTGCTGAACGTCATCAGCTTATCTGAAAGTAAGATTTAAAAGATCCTATCATCTTTGGTGATCTCACACCAAAAAAAAACATCCTTAGTTCTAATGGTGAAATTAATTTAAGCTGATTTTTAACCTGCTGACCTCTATAACTTTATTCCTATTCCTACTTCCAAAGAAACCCCTGTGCAGAGTCCTTCAGACACGTGAGTGAAGTTGGCCCCCCCACCTTCTTCAAATCTAACAAAATTGGTGTCAAACATTTGTGCTACGTTTGTGCTGCAATATAATAATAGTATATCAATAATATGAAAAAAATGTAATAACTATAACTGTCATGCTAGAACGAAGAAGAAAAACTATATACGTATTTACAAGAAAGTAACACGACTCCCACACAATAGAGGCTAACGATGCAAACAAACCATGAGGAGGTAGGGAGGAGGTGTTTTGCAGGTGACAGTTTTTGCTTGTCAAGCAACAATAGACAGCTACAATAAGATCAACCCTCCTATATTCATGAAACCAAAGAAGTCCAGTTACCTTCATTCAAATTCAATTTGAATTACCACGCAGATGCCTCACTCATTCATGCCAGGTGTGTGACTGCAGGTAAACACTGGTGTTTGAAGTCTGTTTAGTCTGTCTCATAATCATGACAGTTATGTCATATTGAACAACAGTTGTATTTGATTCAAATTTTAATGATTCAGTTTCAGGTGGAATTGCTGTGTGATTCCCGTGTCCTGTGGCCCATGAGCAGTGTCAGCCCGGTTCTGGATGTGGCCTTGTTTAGTTATCTGTAGCAAGGTGCTCGGCTGTCTGGGAGGTGGTCTGAGTTAGTTCTGTGCTCTGTGGTGGCTGCTGGTTTCCTGGTGCTTGGGGCGGTT